>NW_021604683.1:1273038-1315956 GCF_004785775.1 Grammomys surdaster | reverse complement strand
AGAGAGAGAGAGAGAGAGAGAGAGAGAGAGAGAGAGAGAGAGAGAGATTGTATGGATGAAACAAAAGGACAAAAGGTAGAGTCCAATAACTTCATACACATAAATGCATAGCCATATATACATGTACACATTCATGCACGCCTACAGAAATACAGACAGACATCTACATATCCACACATAGAATGGTTAGAGCAAAGCTCCAGCAAACAGGCTCCAACTATTCCACACATTCATACATAAACACACACAAGGGGTTGGAACCATGTTCCAGCCCCTTTTCATGCAAGCTTTATGCGTGCACACATAGTCAATGGATGGGAGAGACGGTATTTAAGCCACACCACACCTGACCACACCCTCCCCAATTTTATTCTTTCTTCCACAGCTTATATATCCCAGCCAAATCTTTAAAGCAGAATACGATTACAACGTGATTCCATTTTAGTTTCCTTCTAGTGAATGATTATGCAAAAAACCAATGTGTTTTTTCAATACCTTTACAAGATACAACATTATGTAGTACAGGTGGGAAACAGATTATTCTCAAAAACTCATGTACATTCAGAACCAAGCAATTGTGAGAGTTTAACAAAGTGTAAGTGAGTAAGGTAGTTTCCTCAGTCGGTTTCTCTTACTGACAGGCAGCAATTCACGGTTACAAAGAAAGAAGTAATTATTTTAATTATTTATCTTTAAAAGTAATCTTGGAAAAATCTTCAAAGGATTACACATCTAGACTTTTATATAAAAATCAGTCATATCTACCTTAAATCCTCAGAGTGCACATCTAC
This sequence comes from Grammomys surdaster, assembly GCF_004785775.1. NCBI lineage: Eukaryota > Metazoa > Chordata > Mammalia > Rodentia > Muridae > Grammomys > Grammomys surdaster. The sequence continues at coordinate 1,315,165 of NW_021604683.1, read as the reverse complement.
TCATCAGCAATTTTTAATAAATCATAACAGGAATCCAAGGGCAAAAATGGGTATAAGAAATCAATCATCACCAGTCCAGCCTCAGTGAGAGTCCCGTCAGCCAGTGGTGTCATTGTTCTTGTTCCCTGACCATAAAAGGTCCCTACCTTAACGAATAATGGGGTGCCTTTCTGAACTTCAGATTGTTCCCTAAGATTTTTTTACATCAGAGTTAGTAGTGAAAACATCTCAACCTGGCTTCACTGACAACTTTACTTTTCCAAAGGTTTTCTAAGGGTAGTCATTGTTGACAGTCTATATCTCTAAGTTCTTCTCTAGGAGGGTGATAGAATCATAATCTGCTCCAGCAGCAATGCCTGAAAAAAAAATCAAACATGAATACTGTGAGTGCCAGAGATACTGCCCAGTGAGGGACTGGCAGCCCCCCTAAAGTTTTCATATAACTCTTAGGTTAAGAGAGATGTGAGGGCAGCAGGCAGAGCAGAACTCCACAAGAGCATGAAGTCCTCAGGACACATGGTCCTCCAGGGCTGCGACACCGAGGCTCACCCATGTAGCTGTGGTAACCCATGAGTTTTAAAGCCATTTGTCACTACTTCTGTGTGGCCCTCAGCACTCCCAGGCTGACTGTGCCGGTAAGTAGGGAGGAGACCACACACACTCTTCTACCTGGGGGTACACAGTGAACATTTGGTCCCTCACATGTCACACGGTGTGTAACAGTGTAGGGAGGGAGTCACAGTGAGGTGGCAAGTGCTCCAGCAAGCTAGGTTTCTCATGGAGGAGGTCCACAACTACCACCTGTGATCGAGATAAAGATGTAAATGATGATGAGACAATAATAATAATAATAATAATAATAATAATAATAATGGTTTGGCCAGAGCAGGAGTAAAGAAAGTCCATCTTTATCCTTAATAGATAAAAGCACATTATAGGAGGATTCTTTCATTATGGCTAGCTCTGCAGAGCCCACTCTCAGACCCAGTGAATTCTGTATTCTTCCTTGAAAATTCACCTGCCTGTTTGTCTTCATATCCCACCTTACGTCTATACTAATTCCTCACGTTCTAGCTTACAAACCATTATGTGTGGATATCTCTGTATTTCCTTTAAGAGACGTATTTCTTTTATGTGTGTGTTTGCCTGAAGTCTTGTCTGTGCACCATGTGTGTGCCTGGTCCCCATGGGGTTTCAGAAGAGGCACCAGATGCCCTCGAGCTGGAGGTGCTGACAGCTGTGAGCCCCGTGCTGGTGTTGTGAGTGGAACCTAGGTCCTCTGCAGGAGCAACACATGCTCTGAACCACTGAGCACCTCCTCAGCCCCTATTCTGTATTCTCGATATATACTATATTCTACTTCGCAAATATCATATCTGTATCTACTGTCGTCATAGTGTTATTAACATTATGTTGAGATGTGGGGAAACAGCTCAGTTGGAAAAATGCTTGCAAGGATGAGGACCTGATCGTAATCCCTAGAACCCATTTTAAAGAGGAGGTGGAGGAGGGGGAGGAGGAAGTGGAGGAGCGGGGAAGACAAGGAGAAAGAGGAGGAGGAGGGGGAGGAGGGGAAGTAGGAGAAGAAGGGAGGGGGAGGAGGTGTGGGAGCAGGAAGAGGGGGGAGGAGGATAAGGAAAAGGAGGAAAAGAAGGAGGAGGAGTGGAGTGGGAGGAGGAGGAGGAGGAACCTGGGCATAGTGGCGTGCTCTTGTTGGGAAGGCAGACACATGTGAATCTCTGTGGCTCACTCTTCAGGCACCCTAGCCGACTTGATGAGTTCAAGGACATTGAGGGATCCTATCTCAGAAACCAGGGTGGATGATAAGTGAAGAACATTACAAAGGTCACTCAATGACCTCAGTACCTATGCACGTGCGCAAACACACACATACATACACGTTCACACACCCACACAATGCACACATACAAAACTAGTCCTTGAAAATTCAGATATTGTATTCAACTATGCTCTACACTAACAATCTGTCTGAACAAGAGTTTATAATACTTAGCCAAATTAAATGTCACTGATAGCTACACTGCATACAGCTGTGTGTTGGGGTAGAGTCCCAGGAACCCCCTTTTCTGTTTCTTTCTTCTTCTCAGTTGTTCTTGACCCCTGAGTGCAATGTCTCTGGCCTCAAGCTGGGACAGCTGCTCCCTGGTGCGTCCCTCTGGCCTCGTGTCAGACTGGAGACAGGGCCTGTCAGGGTCTCTTTATGTCTAAGGCCCCATAATGCTTTATGTTGGAACTGAACTTGGCACCCTGGTCACATTTGGCACCTGGAATGAGGCGTGGGGCCAGAAGCAATTGACTCCACTAATTTGTGCCAAAGAGGGATGGGAGACATTAGAACGGTCATTTTGGATCGTGGCTGTTGTGAATACAGATGGAAGGAACAGATCCCAGTGTCTAAAGGTTGCTAGGCCTGTCGTTCTTGGCTAACTAGAAATCAACCGAATGTCAGACTCAAACCAGACCTGGCAATGGCTTCCCCGCCAGCCCTCTGAATAAACAAACATCAATATGGCTTTTCGGGTGGTTTCCTTTGTGAACAGATATGCCAGTGGATGCAGAGAAAGGAGAATGTGAGCGGAAGGAGGGGTGGGTCACTTTAGGAAACACTGGAGAATGGATTGTTTCAATATGGAAAGTTTTCTGACTCTGGAGGCAGCTGCTTCACCACATAACACTTCGCTAGTATTTAATTAGAAATTTAACTTTTCTAAATGCTGGCTGGCTCCTCTGGAAGGGTGATTTATAGTATCTTTGGGGATGCAGAAATTAAGAAAAAAAATCATTTTTATAAATTCTGGCTGTTCTCGGGGGGCCTTTATTGGGGTCTAATTGATTGTTTCACACACTTGATAGGTCCCTGGATAAGCTGCCTCAAAGAGACTTGGGGAAGAATGCAGTGTTTTATAATGGGTTATACTCAACAGCACCCGCTAGACTAGACTGCACAACAGAGCTCGGGCTGTGCCTGCCATCTCTACAGGGCACAGTCTGGTTCTGCCGTGCAGTATTTAGGTCCCTTTTAAAGGTATCAGGGGAGAGGCACTCTAGAAGGCCAGCAAAGTCATGGGACAGTATAACCAGTCCCGACCCAAATGAGATTCAAGCCTAGCCGGTCCCCACTTGTCCCAGAAGCTCAGGCTGTCTTTGATAGTCCATACATCCTTTGTGTTTATGGAACAATCCAGAATTAATACAGATTCTGTTTGCACCTAAAGATCAGTAAAGGTCAGTTGTCCCCGCGCCCAGAATAAATGGTTCCTTCGGATACTTACAAATCCATTCTAGCCTCTTGCTAAACACAAAACCAAAGCAACCTCCAAAGTCAGACGTATGACTGGTCAGTCAGTGAGGTGATCAGACCTCAAACTCACATCTGGATCTCTCATCATGGTCCTCAACTCCCATGATTCACTGTTTCACCAAAGATTCTACAACTGAGACAGAAAGCAAAATATTGTTTGTCTTATGTTCTTCTCAGTGCTCTCCCCCTGTCTCTCTGTCTCTCTCTCTCCCTCTCCCTTCCCTCCCTCTCTCCCTGTCACATTGCTCCTCTCTCCTTTGTCTTCCAGCCATCCCTCTCTCCTCTCCACTGCCTAAATCTAACTCAAGCCTCTAATTCTTCCCTGCACACAGAGACCAGAGAAAATGCTGGAACTATTTGCCTCCTCTGCTCCATGCATGCCCTCACCTTGCCCCAGCATCCACAAATTCCCTTTGTAATACATACCAGACATGCTGGATAGAATCCTGTGCTCAGTGAAGATGGCTAGCCCTTTTTCCTGGAGCCCGTTAGGTCACTCAGAGCAAAGAAGCGCTGAAGGTGAGAAGGACTGAAAACCTCCAGTTAGCTCATCTAAGACAGGATCTCTGGGATTACGTAAGTGGGTCCAAGGTACACTGGAACCCAAACAGCAGAGTCGGAGGACTCCACTCAGCACAGCTGGCAGGGGGGAGGACTCCACTCAGCACAGCTGGCAGGGAGAGGACTCCACTCAGCACAGCTGGCCAGGGGAGGACTCTCCTCAGCACAGCTGGCTGGGGGAGGACTCTCCTCAGCACAGCTGTCAGGGGGAAGACTCCACTCAGCAGAGCTGGCAGGGGGAGGACTCCACTCAGCACAGCTGGCAGGGAGAGAACTCCACTCAGCAGAGCTGGCAGGGGGAGGACTCCACTCAGCACAGCTGTCAGGGGGAAGACTCCACTCAGCTCAGCTGGCTTTGAAGGAGGAAAACAGGACCTTAAACCAAGCAAGAGAAGCCCCTGGGAGCTGACAGGGCAGAGACAGATCCTTCTCTGGACCTCCCAGAAGGAACCATCCATCCTGACACATTGACTTCATCCCATTTGGCCCAGGTCAGCCTTCTGAAATCCAGAGCTGTGAAGATATACACTCATATTGTTTTGAGCCTCTAACTCTGGGTAATTTTTCAGAGACTCAATCAGATAAACTCACTTCCTCCATTAAACAGGAAAAATCTCCTGTTTAATGGAACCTCCTGGTACTCAGCAGGCCTAGGTGATTTACATGCCAGATCTATTGCCTCCAGCCCAGCCTAAAGCATCTTCCTCTTCAAGCATCCTGTCCTCATCACAGGCTGCCTGTGCTTCAGACCCCTTGCTGCCCCTCAGGCTGAAGTGCCTGCTACCTCTCATTCTAGACTTCTATGGAAATAGCTTCTCAGATCTGTGTCCAGACACCACAGTTCCAAAAGCAGACTTGTGGGCACACGCCAGACCTGGCAAATCAGGCTCTGTCAACATGCTGGTGACACTGATGCCCACTTGCATTGAACCATGATACTTATTTTCTTATACCCCTGACCCCAGGTCCCCTTGCCTTACCAGGGCTTCTTATAACTGGATATCTCCCCGTGTCCAAGGGCATTCTGATGACATGTGAGGGTATGGTCTCATGAGGTATGTCTGCCCAGTCTCTGTTTGGTCTCTGCTGCCCGGAACATGGCCACATTCAGAGTTCAGTAAATATTTGTGGAATGGATTACCGAATTTTTTTAAAACAATCTGTACAGACAGTGGCATGCAGTGAATAAAAAGATCAAAACAGCATGTGCCCACCTCGAGGGCTCACACCACAGGATGAACGGCCCTGCTTCATCTAGTAGGGTCCATGCTGTGACAGAGTGCTGGAGAAGTTTTGATGACTATTCCCCAAGCCTGGCGACACATGGCTCATCCACCCCCAGGAGGGCTGCATGACACTTCCTTAGCTAGCTGTGAGTCATGTGACCTCTCTCCTGATCTGAAGGGAAGCAAGTAAGACCTCTCAATCCTTGTTCAGAGAGCCAACTGTGCCTGGTGCTAGAACGGAATCTTGTCCCTACAGGGGCCAGGATGACAAATGATTCGGATGTCCTTGAGAAGACAGTGTTGACAGGCAACCAAGTTTAGATTGCTTCCTGTCTGTTTCTGCATCCTAGACAGAAACAGGAAAGGGAGAAAGCATGCAGCTCTGACCATACATGGAGAATGTTTGGGAGACAGGAAGGTAGCCACGGATGGGTGACAGCCTAGTTACCAGGTAGCAAGTTCGCACTCGAGCTGAGGTCAGGGGTACTCTTCAGGGGCCTTTCCACAGTCTCTCATGGGACTTTGTGGCTTCTCAGAGGATGTTGCAGATCCCAGGAGTAGACACAGATACCAACTCTGGCCCTAAGTAAGCACAATTCATCTGTTGTTTTCAACATCCATGTCAGAGTCACCATGTCAAAACCAACTTATTTACTTTTACTGTATGAGTATTAGTGCTTTGCCTGATGTATGTATGTATGCATGCATGCATGCATACATGTATGTGTATGTATACTATACACATGCAGTGCCTTTGGGAGCCAGGAAGACGGGGTGTCAGATCCCCAGAGACTGGAGTCAAGAGACGGTTGTGATCCCCAGGTTGCTTTTGATGATAGTCCTTCATCACACAAACCCTCAGTCAGACAATTTTGCACCATGAGTGGGATATGCTGTGACCTGGTCATGTTGTTTGGGGAGGATTGTAGAAAGGCTTTGAAACTTTGGGCTGGAAAATTTGATGAGCTGCCATGAAAATTTGGAAGGTTGAAGGATAAGGCCGAGAGCTACGTGGATAAGGGAGGTCTGACTGGCACGTGAAGTTCCAGAGAGAAGCTAAGACTATCTGAGCCATTTGATATTTTGAATTACAACTCTGTGGTCCTGGTCAGCTAGGGCTGAGGAATCATCAGCCACAAATGATTAACAAGAGGCCAGAGCTGATGAAGCAAAAGCATTGGTTAGCTGGAACAAGTGATACTGGTCAGCTGAGCCCAGAGATTAGTGGTTGCTACGACACCAACATTCTGGAAAATATTTCCCAGAATCAGCACACTGAAGCTGTTCCAGAGGCAATCGAGGCTCTACTCTATGCTGGAAGCCAAGTTTGGTCATTTCTAAGAGTCACCCAGGTGATGCTGGTTTTTCAACCACAGGGAAGGAAAGGTCATGGAGAGCCACCGAGGCTTGGATGGTGAGCAGGCTGTTGGTGAAGTTAACCCCCAGTAGTGGTTGAATCCCCAGGATCAAAAGGATCATGAGGAAAAGCTGAGGCACTATTCCATGAAGAGAGCCCAGGAGGGGCTATTGGTAAAAGTAAAGCCCACGGAGACACCAGCAGGTTTCCAGTACCGTGGAATTACCACTAAGAACAATGGCAGCCATGACATGCAGCCTTACTGAACCTATGAGGCAAGCTGGCGTGTTATAACAGTCTTTGGAGGAGCCCAGAAGATCATGAGGCAGTCCTGAGAGCTTTACCCTGTCAGATTCGGGTTTGCTTTGACTTGATCATGACTGTACCCTGATTAATTAATTAATTAATTCCCTGTTGGAATAAGAAAAAAATATATATATATATAAATTTTATAGGACCTCACAGTTAAAAGACTTTGAACTTTTAAAGAGACTTTGGAGATTTAGAGAGGTTTTAAATATTTTAAAGAGACTTTGGACTTTCAGGTATTTGGATTTTAAAGACTCTGTGTAAGATTAAACAAGACGGAATGCACCAATGTAAGATTAAATAGGACCGACGGGAGGGGGGTTTATTAAGGGTGGAGGGTGAGAGAGAGAGGGAGACAGAAGATGGCGGAGAGAAAAGAGAGCAAGATTGGGGAAGCTCTGCTGATGACGTAGCTCTTGTAGCCAGGTGAATTGTGGGAGTGTTATCTTGGTTGCCTCGGCAACAATGTGAGGTCACTGAGTTCAGACTTATGCTAACACTATGGGACTTTTAAAAGTAGGGATGCCTTATACTGTGATAATGATATTGATACGAGATCTTAAGGTGGAACAAGAAAAGAAAGATTCCTGTTTAACAGTGGTGTGTTTGTGCATCAAGTTGACACGGGGTTAATTGTGTTGACTAGATTTTGTGTTTGTTTGTTGCTTTTGGTTTTTTTGTTTTGTTTTTTGTTTGTTTGGTTGTTTGTTTTTTTGTTTTTTGTTTTGGTTGAACTGACACAAGCTAGAACCATGTGGGAAGAAAAAACATAAATTGAGAAAATGTGCCCAGCAGGTTGGCTTGTAGGCAAGCCCATGGGATACGTTCTTAATTAGCAGTCAGTGTGGCGGGCACAGCCTGTCTTGTGCCAGCTAGTTGTTGTTGTCAACTTGACACAAGCTACAGTCTCTGGAGTGAGGAATGACCTCCATTAAATTGGCTGTGGGTTTGGTTGAGGGATATTTGATGAGTGATGTGAGAGGTCCCAGCCCACTGTGGGCGTTGCTGCCCATAGGCTGGTGGTCCTCTAAGAAAGCAGCTGAGCAAGCCAGTAAGCAGCACCCCCTCCACAGACTCTGCTTTCATTCCTGCCTCCAGACTCCTGCCATGACTTCTTTCAGGATACACTGTCAGGTGGCCAGGAAAGCAAAATAAGCCCTTCCCTCCCCAAATTGCTTTCCGTCGCCGTGTTTCATCAGAAAGACGGAAACCCTAAGGAAGACAATCATCTCAGAAATTTTTCTTCTTTTATCGTCAGTGCCCTCACTGCTAAGTTTAACACCTCCGTTGGGCCAGGCTTAATGGACTCTTTGGAATAATCCATTAAAGACTCAGCACTGCTCTATGCATTCCCTGAGAGTCTTCCCCCTTCTAAAATATACAATTGAAGAGCAGCGTGCTCCTACGGGAGGAGTTATCCATGGTTGGTGTCTCATGGCGGGTCCAGACGTCTAGGGCCTATCCAGAATCGCCTGGAGACATGTAGGAATTTTTTTTTTTTTTTTTTGCTCATTAAAGAGTCGACGATATGGCCCTTCAGATGACGGTCTCTCCTGCACTGATGGGTTGGGAATTAATAAAATGATTGAATTATTTAACAGACACAGAAACCCGCTCAGCCAAGATTAATGCAGTCACTTAGAGAGCTATAAGTGACAAGATTCGGGAGGGCCCTTCCCTGCTATAAAACACACTTAGCTTTGCTTCAAAAAAAAAAAATTGGAACAGGGGAAGAAGCTGGGACTGTGCCTTGCCACACCCCTGTGAGTTCTGTCTCCACAGGGGCAGGAATGCACATCAATTCTAATTTTAAATGCTGCAAGAAATGCACCAATAAAAGTCAATAAGAGAAGCTATCAGTCTGAGAGGCAGGGTATTGGAATGGGAGAGGTTGGAGGGAGGAAAGGGAAGTGTAGAATGATGGAATTATATTTTAATTAAAAAAAAATTTAAGAGAACTCAGTAAAATAGTCCTGGGAGGGGCTGAAGAGGTGGCTCAGTGGTTATCTCCTTGGCATGTTCTGCTCTTGCAAAAGACCTGGATTCAGTTCCCAGCACCTTTGTCTAGCAATTCACAACCACCAGTAAGTCTGGCTCCAGGGTACATGATGCCTTCTTCTGGCCTCTGGGAATTCTTACACATGTGTGGCATAAATTCACACAAACTCACACATGCACTTAACTAACAAGAACAACAAAACTTGAAAAAAAAATAGAGGCAAGGAAGACGGTTTAGCAGATTAGGACACTTGCCACCAAGCCTGAGGACCTCAGCTTGATGCTCAGGACCCACATGTGACAGGAAGAAACTGACACTCATACGTTGTCTTCATATGCATGGTGTGACATGTACATACACACATGCATGCATAGACACACAGAGACACACATACAGAGACACACAGACACATGGACACACACAGACACACATGGACACAGACACACAGGTACACACAGAGACACACACAGGTGCATGTGCGCTAAATAAATGAATAAATGTAGAACAATCCATGAAATAAAGGTAAAAATCAAAGAAATTCACGTCAAATGTACCTCTTCGTTTCTTAGGGAAGTTTATTTTAATTCATCCAAGCATGCAATTTTCCTCCCAGGTGGAATGTTGCAGAATTCCTAAGGGAAAAGAATTTGGCAGGAGACATAAAGGGGAAATAACAGTGAAGTTCAAAGCTCATCAAGTTTAGCCAATGCAAAGGTACAGCCCATGTGTCAGGAGCCCCAGGTGCCCATCAAAGTCCATCAGCAACACGCTGACAACAGAGACATCCATTTATATTCATACCAGCAGGTGCTGTGCCACCCAGAACAGGGTCTCCTAGCAGGGTGAACTGTAGCACCTGTCCTCATGTGTTCCGAGATCATAAAAGACACCACGCACTGCACAGTACCCCTCTCTCTCCTGCGTGGATCCCCCAAGAAGTCATTACGATAAAACGCATCACGATGTGAACTTGCTCCAGCTCTTCCTACCGTATCCCCTTTCCTCACTCCCACCATCTCTCTCTGGCTCCAGACACCAGAGCCTGTGGACCTCAGTGCCTTTCTCTCCTGCTGTCTCTGAAGGTTCGATTCCCCTCATTGCTGTGGGGTTGGCCCACCCTCAGCCATTGTCACCTGCTTTTCCTTTATATAGTACTTTCCACAGTCTGAATGGATGGTTGGATGTTTATGGTGGCTTGGAACAATTCCTGCTAGTGTAAGCTCCCTGAAGGTTGGGTCTCCGCTTGCTGTTCTGATGTAGGTTCCAGCTTTTTTCCCTTTGCTGTGGTGATAGTGTGCTTTTGTAGCTTGAAGAGAAGGAGAGACTTAGATATCCATTTGGTTATGACAAGGTAAAGATGAAATGAATCAGATGCTCTGAAGACAAAACAGGTTAGTTGGAGTCCAGCAATGAAGAAACAGAGGTCCTGCTGTCCAAGGAAATCCCATTCACATCAGATCTTAAATGACAATGAGAATGGCCCACAACCTATGTCCAGTTTTGAGAAGGGTTGTCAAGAAGATGGAATAACAAATCCAAGGGTGGTACTTGCAGCTTCAGCATCAGAGGAGAGAGAAGTCCCCCATCAATGGGCTCCATCTACCACATACCTTCCTTCTTCTACCCTGTTCTCCCTTCTAAGGAGCTGAGGACCTCATAGCCTCAGGCTGAGCAAGATCTCATTCATGCATCCAATGCCCAGTCTACTCTGGCCTCCCATTCCTGGTCTGGTGCTCATCCGCCCTTGCCGTAACTGCCTCCTATGCATCCAAACTCCATCAGCTCTTTTCTCCATCACGTCAATGGCAGGGTGATTTATACACCAAGAAAACCCCACACTCTCTACTCTGTCTACTTTCCCTGTTGAAAAAACAATCTTGCGTTCTGGGATAAATTGATTCTCAACATCCATGTCACCATCAGTGTGCCTCTGAATCCAGTGTGTCAGCTTTAGGTTGGACCTTCATCTTGATGGTTAGTTGAAGCCATTGGTCTGCATTTCCTTTTCTCGTGGTTCTTGCCTAGTGTTAGGTTAATACGACTCTCCCTTCACTGTCCCTCATATTTTTGCATCACCGATGCCGGTTGTCCTGGTAAAACTGTCAATGGAGCCGCCCAATCCTGAGCTTTTCTTTCAAGTAAAAAAAGATTTCAATCTCCTGATCCAAACCCATTGTCTGCTACAGATGAATGCAACTAGCTCCTTGTTAATCCCATTTGGGCCCATTGTTCTTACTGTGATATAATTCACTTGATGTGATAAAATTCATTGAAAGAGAACAATAGATTTTTAGTGCATTCACAGATATGTGTAACCATCGTCACAGTAAATTATTGGTGCTTCTTGATCCCCCCAAGAAGAAACCCCACAGCTCACTCCCAGGAACCACTACTTTGGTCTGAGCCTCTGTAGACTCCAAAGTCTACAGAATGAGGTCTCTTGGCAATCAGCTTCTTCAGCTCTTCATGTTTGTGTGTAAGAGCAAGTTAACACGCTAAACTTTCTTGTTTTTGAAAACACGCTTTGGTATGGAGACACTCTATTGTCTTTATTAACATGTCATGTGACAGACACTTGGTGTGTTTTCCACCACTCCCCTATCATGAATAACACTGTGCTAACTCCCATGGCTTTTTTTTTTTAATGATGTGTTTTCACCTCTCATGGAAGACTGCTAGAATGGAATTGCCGTGTATCTCCCTGATTGTCTGAGAGTCCTACAGGCTGTTTCCATGCAGCTACATCTATGTACCTGCAACTCAGGGCGGTTCCCATGTCTTCAGACTGTGAGCAACACTTGCTGGAGCCATGATTCCTGATTGTAGCCACATCAGAGGAGGTGAAGTGGAATCTCATTGTTTTTCAATTAGCACTTCCTTGATTGCCAATGGTGTCAATGGCCCTACAGATCCTTAGTGGATATTTCTCTATCCTCTTTGCATTTAGATATGGTGCTTATTTTCAAACTGGGTTGTTTGTTAGGTGTGTGTGTGTGTTCCCTCTGGATTTAAATCCTTTATCTGATATATTCTTTGCAAATATTTTTCTCCCATTTTGCTCTTTCTTTCTTTCTTTCTTTCTTTCTTTCTTTCTTTCTTTCTTTCTCTCTCTCTCTCTCTCTTCCTTCCTTTCTTTCTTCCTTCCTTTCTTTCTCTCTTTCTTTCTCGTTTAATGTTTTCTTTTGAAGTCCCAAAGATTGAGCTTTGTTGACACAATACCTTGTTGGACTAGGTGTGTCACTGGAGGCTGTCTGTGTGGTTTCCAAAGAGTATCTGAGTACCAGTGTGGATCCACATGTGAGGTCTCCATTGTTTCTGCCACCAGACCTTCATTCCACCACCATGAACTCTAAATATCTAAAATCAGAAGCCCTTAAACACTTCTTTTAGAAGTTGCCTTGGTCAGGTATTTTATCCAAGCCACCAAATCCCTAAGACTGTGGTGCCCTAGGTTTTTATTTCTGTCAGAAATAGACGACAGATCCTCTCAGCCCATGCCCTTACTGACATCTGCTATTGTCATTATTTTGGATTTTAGTCTAGTCAGTGGGCAGCATATCCTTATGGCTATTTTCATCTCGAGTTTCTTTCCCCTTCCCCCTAGTCCTGGGGTTGGAGCTCAGAGCCCTCAGTCATGCAGGCAATCGCTAACCCTGAGCTACAGCCCAGCTCTCTTTCAGCTTTTTAGTTTGAGACAAGGTCTCAGTAACTTGCCCGGGTTGGCCTTGAACTTGCTCTTTAGCTCTGCTTCTTGTGTCATGTTGAGCTTCTCCACAGGCTCGTCTGTCACCTACATGTCTCTTTTAAAGAAGTGTTTGTTTAGATCTTTTTTGGCAGTTATGTACCACCTTAAAGGACTATAATGTTGAAAGATCCACTAATAATTGTACGAAACTAACATTCCCCCAATGAACTCAGTTTTCCCTGCTGGGTGAGCCGAGCCACAATTCCCACACAGCCTACAAGTGAGGTTTCTCAGGGAACCACACCTTGATGATGGGAACTTGGTTTTGAGGAGGCTTTGAGGGGCACCAGCTCTAACCTGCTCCCTCTAGTGGCCGTCAGCTCACACTACACCAGTTAGTGTAGTTTCTCACCCTGGGACAAAGTGAAAGCTTCCCCCTCCTCCCCAGCCTTTCATGTTGTCACCACTGATGCAGGTTTGAGGACAGACACATGAATTAGGTTCTGACCATCAGCAGATCGTTCTCCACTCCCACCAGGAGCAGATTACTAAGATTTTCTAAATGTCATTGTTTCCAAGTTCCTTTCAGATCCACCCACCCCTCAGTCAGCTCTTCAGCACCGTCATGTCCAGCCTGGCTTGTACAGTAAAAGACACTTAGGAGAATTTTCTCCTCTCTTGTCACAATTAAGGACATGATACCTCACAACCACAAAATCAGCCATGAAATCCTCCCAACTGAGGTACTCTTCTTTCCACTTATTTAAGATGAGTCTTCATCCTAGCAATTGAATTCACACATGGCGGATACCACGTACCTCTCCAGAACTGCAGCCATTAGACCCAAGCAATGTGCACTTGGGTCCCGGCCAGTCTTCCCGAAGGCTTGCTCATTCTTTGTCTATAGAGTTGGTCACATTTAGCAGGCTCTTTGAAGGTCGGTGCTGAGAAGCCAACAGGATCCTTTAATGGGATCTGATAGCTAGGAAAAGTGGAATCTGCCAGCTGGGACACCCACGGGTCCCTCCATAGAACGTATCAGCAAGCCCAGCCCTTCTTCACATCTGAGTCAGGTTTGTGAATTTTTAAAAAAGAATAATAAATCAGTGTCCTTTCCCCACTGGGTCATGGGCACTCTTCCCAGATACACATTAAAGACCCAGTTATGGTGAAGCAGAGGGCAACTGCCAGGGCACAGAAGCACCAAGGGCTCCCTAAGCCCAGGAGATCTAGGTGTGTGTTCTCACTTGTGACAAGTTACAGCAGTGACAGATCCTCACAGATACCCTCCACTGTGACTCTGTTCACACCCTCACTCTCAGTTCCCCTCCACTGTGGCTCTGTTCACACCCTCACTCTCAGATCCCCTCCACTGTGACTCTGTTCACACCCTCACTCTCAGATCCCCTCCACTGTGGCTCTGTTCACAACCTCACTCTCAGATCCCCTCTACTGTGGCTCTGTTCACACCCTCACTCTCAGTTCCCCTCCACTGTGGCTCTGTTCACACCCTCACTCTCAGATCCCCTCCACTGTGGCTCTGTTCACACCCTCACTCTCAGATCCCCTCCACTGTGGCTCTGTTCACACCCTCACTCACTTATTTATCTGAAAAGCTTGGCTGTACTAACTCAATGGGCATTCAGCCCCTGTGTGAGAGGAAGCTGTGGTCCTTGTCACCATGGTTATCATTGCGAAGGGCCAAGAACAAGTTTCACTTCAGTCTAGACAAACAGAAAAAGCAACTGGAAACACACATGGGCCAAGCACACTAGGGATGGAACACTACCTCACTACTGACTCATGATTAAACCCTGTGTCCTGGGTAGCTTTTTGTCAACATAAAGCAAGCTAGGGTTATCCGAGACAGAGGATAACTGAGAAAATGGCTCCAACACCTGTCTGTGGGAAAGCCTGTAGGGCATTTTCTTGATTTATGATTGATGGAAGAGAACCCAGCTCACTCTGAGTGGTGCCACCCCTGGGAAGGTGGGCCTAGGTACTATAAGGAAAGCAGGCTGAGCAAGCCATGAGGTGCAAGCCAGTGAGCTGTGTTCCTCCATGGCCTCTGCTTCAGTTCCTGCCTCCAGGTTCCTGTCTTCAGTTCCATTCCTGATGTCCCTGAACTACAAGATGTAAGGTGAACTTCCTTCCCAAGTTGCTTTTGGTAGCCATGTTTAATCACAGCAGTAGAAAACAAACCCAGACAACAAGGGTATGGCTGGAGCCCCAAGCATGCCTGCAATGAGGGCTGGCTGTCTTGAAGATGGCAGTTTGCCTGCAAGCATCCTGGATCCTTAGGCCGAGCACTATGCCTGCGCCCTCTTATCTGGGTTTCCATGATCCAGGAAACTTCTCTAGACCTAATGACCCCAGGTCCATAAGCGAGTCAATCAGGGCTATCGCTGTGGTTCAGAGCCCCATGATGCTTCTGTAACACAGAGATGTATCTGTATAAAATGTCCCTCATGGGCATAAATGCTGTATTGGTCCCCAGCATGGACCACTATTTGGGAAGATTTTAAGATAGGAGCCCAACTAGATATAGGCCACTGGGAAAGTCCTTCAGAGCTGTTTCTTATTTTGTAAGGGCTTCATTCTGCTTCCTCAGTGCCATGATGTGTTGCTCCCTGCTTCTGTTGCTCTGAAGTGTTCATCCTTCTCCTCTTACAACATCCCTCCACCGCCATGTTTTGTCTCACCCTAGACCCAGACCCAACTGAGCTCAGGACCACCAGCTGAAATCCTCAAAACTGGAAGCTAAAATGGTGTGTCCTCTCTGACACTCCTGCCAGGCCCTTTGTCCTGGTAACACCATCTGACTTACTCACATCTCCCAGGGCTGAGGCTGTCCACCCTTGAATGCCACAGGCACCTACCTTGCTGCTTCTCTCCCTGTTTGCATGTTGAAACTGAATGGTTCCCTGTGAGTGTATATTGGATATCCACTCCCTGACTCTAAGACAGGGGGAATATAATAAAAAAAAAAAACTCTCACTTCCTTCATGACAATTATCTCCTTACCTGTAAGTACACTTTATGTCATCTGTTCCAAACACATCCTGTCTTAGTCAGGGTTTCTATTCCTGCACAAAACATCAAGACCAAGAAGCAAGTTGGGGAGGAAAGGGTTTATTCAGCTTAAACTTCCACATTGCTGTTCATCACCAATGGAAGTCAGGACTGGAACTCACACAGGGCAGGAACCTGTAGGCAGAAGCTGATGCAGAGGCCATGGTGTGGTGCTACTTAATGGCTTGCTTCCCCTGGTTTGCTCAGCCTGCTTTCTTATAGAACCCAGGACTACCAGCCCAGGGATGGCACCACCCACAATGGCTCTCCCACCCTGGATCACTAATTGAGAAAATGCCTTAGGGCTGGATCTCATGGAGGCATTTCCTCAAGGGAGGCTCCTTTCTGTGTGAAAACTCCAGCTTGTGTCATGTTGGTACAAAACCAGCCAGTACACATCCCAAGTACATTTCAAAATACACGAACTGAGTCAGGTCCCCGCATATGGTCAGGCATATGGGTGTTCATTCACTCATAAACCCCAGGAAATAGTCTTGGGTACCATTGAAATACAATCACATGCAGAGCCATAGCTTCTTGCCACGTGTTTTATATAATCAATATTGAGCAGCAAAGAGACTGTCATTGGAGCCCACAGAGGACGAGGAAGTCAGCCTCGTTCCTCTTGCAGACCATAATATAAGATGCTTCGAGTCCTTTAGTATCTCTGACCATTATTTTTATTTCAAGAATGATGCCGTTGACTCCACCTCACAAGGCTCTTTGGAGAATTAAATAAATTGGAAGTCTGAAAAGCCATGGGACACAGCAAGCACCATCATGATGCTCTTGGATTCTTCGACCCCTATTCTAATAAAAGGGTGACTTCGTCCACGTACCCCAGCCCACTGTTCTTCCCACCCACTGCCCACCCCCTTCTACTCGCCCCACAAGCTGTTTTTCCTATTTCCCAGTAGGCATATAAAATTTTTCCCATGAGCAAACTCTCAAGGATAGGCATAGAAATCAGTTTTGATTCCAGGCCTGCCACTAACCACCTGGGTGACATTACTTAAAAGTGTGTTACTTCTTCACCTTTTACTCAATTAGCGGTTGTTCTGCAACTGTGAGCCACCCGTGTATATTACCCTGTAGTTCCTGTGGGTTGGAATCCACGCCCAGCACTGTGAGCAGATCCTTTGGTTAAAGGCTGCAGTCTCAGCGTGGGCCAGGGCTGCAGACTCATCTCCAGCTTCACTGGAGAAGGTCCGTTTCTGAATGCACAAGGTTGCAGACAGCACGCGCTTCCTCAGGCCTCTAAGTTTCTCCCTGGCTTCCATGCAAGAGGCCATATTTCTTGCCTCATAAGCCTCCTCAACAATGTCAAGTGTTTCACGAAATCTTAATAAGGAAACAAGAGAAACAAGTTCCAGAACCTGAAACACATACAAGCAACAGGGCCTCTGGCTTTTCAGTTCTTAAAGCAGGTCACAGATCCCAGTCTCTGCATGGAGATATGAGCACTCTGATGCCCGCCCACATCTCCCTGGCTCCAGGACCCAGCAAGGGTATTGAGGAGAGAGAAGCCAACCCTCCTCAGTGTCATATCAGGATGCAAGCTGAGTGGGATGACTCCTCCCCTTGCACTGTCCGCAAAAACATCTGCTCCAGAGATAGAAAAGCAAAGTATGCTGGGAGCAGGTATGTGAGTCTTCCAGATGTTTCTAGTCAAGTGCAAAGCAAGTTATTTACCAAGTGAGAAAAAAACAATCCCAGACCTTGTTAGCTTTCAACTCATCGCCAAGTGACACAGTCAGCACGCTGGTGACAACACCCTGAAGCTCAGGGAGAGTAGTGGCAGCATCCAATGTTCCCTTCCTTTATGGAATCTTGTAAATTCAGTGTCCAGCACAGAAGCTAATAATTGCTTATTGTCCTGAAGAGTTCCTCATTATGCCAGAGATGAGACTCATTTTCCCATCTGTCCTGTAAAGAATGTGTTTATAAATGCTCATTTAGATTCCCTGAGAATAGGGAACTCCATCCTTCACTCCGGGAGGAGACAATGATTAGTGGTATCTTGAAGACATGTTTAAAAGAATAACCATCAATATTAACAGCTGCCAACCTTCCCCAATTGTAATCAGATGGAAACATCCCTACCCCACGGGGAAAACATTTACACTTCCAACCTGGCATTACTTAGTGAGTCCCAGGGTAGAAATCAGGTGTTGTGTTGTGGGTCTCAGAGTCTGAGCTGTCCAAACACTAGTTGACAAGGAAAGCTCCATGCAGCCTTGGAAGAGAACTGATTCAAATTCACACCTGCCAGATGTGCATGCTCCTTACCCTCCTGTGGTCTGCAGGGAGGTCGGGCCACCTCATGATAGAGTGGGAAAAACCTGTTTGTGGGGTCAGAAGGTTATGAACCTGAATCCCAGCACCATCATTACCTCTTTCTTGACCGAACCCTAATCTAGAGTTTCAGTCTCCACAAGAAGGTCTCACGGATGCCAAAATGTGTCCATGAAATGTGTGCATGTGCGTGTGTGTGTGTGTAGTGTATTTGTGTATCCACACACACTGCACACACACACACACACACACACACACACACACACGGAGTGGGGTAGGGCTGGAATTATAGGTTTCACCACTACATTTACTTCCTTATGTGGGCTCACACTTCCTAGATTGAGCCACGTCCCAGCTACTGTAGCATGCTTTCTAAAAAAACATATCATTATGAAAATTCCAAGCCATATTACAAACAGAACCATGAACCTCGGGCACTCATCAACTGGGGCAAACTCATGTCAATTTATTTCCATGTAAATTATAGACACTGCATCCCCCAAATTATTTTAAAGTAGAAGCTGAACTTTTCTCATTGACAGATAGGTCAAAATATATTTCTATAAGGTGCCATCTCGTTTAAACTTAACCACACCACTATATTTAACTAAAAATAATAAATCCTTTGCATCATAAAAATCTGGCATTGTAGCTGGAGAGATAGCTCAATAGTTAATAACATTAAATGCTCTTGCCGAGGACCCAGGTTCAGTTCAAAGCACCTATGTCAGGTTTACACCACCCATACTCCAACCCCTCGTACTGGCTGGTTTTGTGTGTCAACTTAACACAAGCTGGAGTTATCACACAGAAAGGAGCCTCCCTTGAGGAAATGCCTCCATGAGATCCAGCTGTAAGGCATTTTCTCAATTAGTGATCCAGGGTGGGAGGGCCCATTGTGGGTGGTGCCAACCCTGGGCTGGTGGTCCTAGCTTCTATAAGAAAGAAAGCTGAGCAAGCCATGAAAAGGAAGTCAGTAAGTAACATCCCTCCATGGCCTCTGCATCAGCTCCTGCTTCCTGACCTGCTTGTTTGAGTTCCTGTCCTGACTTCCTTTGGTGATGAACAGCAGTGTGGAAGTGTAAGCTGAATAAACCCTTTCCTCCCCAACTTGCTTCTTGGTCTTGATGTTTTGTGAAGGAGAGGAAACACTGACTAAGACACCCTTCTTCTGGCATGTTAAGGTACTGCATAAATACTGTACACATACATTCACTCAGGCACACAAATGTACACACAAAGCAAAACACCCAGTGTTGCTCCTGGATCATATATATTTTTAAAACAGAGTCTATAAATTGTAGTTAATGTAAACATGTATGACTACGTGTATGCATTCAGATGTGCTGTTGTAGGCCAATATCTGTATCTTTTACTTTCCAGCTATGTCTGGCAAGATCACGTATCCTAGAGCCTTTGGCATTCTGGATCTTGCAGCTTGCTTTCTACGTCTGCCGTCTCGCACTTCCTAATGTGAACTGGAATTACCTGAAGACGCAACATCTTCGGTATGGACCCTGCAGTATACTTCACTTTGGATGAGTAGAATGTGAATCTGGAGAAATGGAATATTGTAGGTGAGGACCCAAAACAACCTTGGGTTGTCCTTTGCCACTCTTAATTACTATTTCCTATCCACCTCCATGCCTGATCTGGCACCGACCCTTAGACAAAACTCTTGGGATCCATGTCAAAGTCTGATACACACCAACCTTCCATCAACTGGAAAGCTAAGAATATGATGAAGGCAGGATCGAAGCCTATACCCTTCCCAACCTTGCCATAGCTTTCCAGATGGCCCCAGCAGTATAAACATATTGTCTCATGCCTGTGTTTCCTGCGGTCACGGTTGTCTTGTGAATCCTTTACTATAATGTGACAAACCGTTCAGGGTTACTTGAATCCTTGTTCCCAGACTACGATTTCCCCATTTGTATCAGAATAAAAAATTCTGCATCCCCGTGAATTGACATTTCTACACCAATGCTATAAACTGATGTACAGAGGGAGACTTTTCATCCCCCTAATAAACACTTGAGAGAAACAGTTTAAAGAAGGAAATTAATTTGGCTGAGGTACAGAAGGCTCTGTTAGCTGGCTCTCAGGTCTAGACTGGCAAAAAGGAACGCTCCAGTGGAAGAGTATGGCAGAGCCAAGCTGCTGGTGTCATGTGGCATCATGGAAGTCAGGAGACAGCAGGAAGGAGTCGGAAGTCCCTTGAGAGACACACCCCTACCAACGCATGCCTGGTTCTGTTTTTAATAGCACCCCACTTCTAGGATATCTATGCATTTTGAATCCATCAGTGGACTAATATATCAATTAGTCCTTATGACCTGGTTGTCCCTCAAGACTTCCTTACAGACACACCAAGGGGTGTCTGTCAGTCCAATCAAGGTGACAATCATAATGAGTCATTACAACTAGAAATCAAATCAGAGGGCCTGTGTAATAATGTTTTCCTATTGTTAAATACTATGAAGTAAAATTAACTGTTGGAGGGGAGGGGAGTTATTACTTTCAATTTTCCATTCATTATTCTAGAACCTGAGTTCTTTAGCCTTTGAATGGTTGGCATCTGGGAAACAGGCATTTCTTCACCACAGAGGCTCTGGCACATGGAGATATACTTAGAAGCATCCTGGGCTTCGGCTAGTGACATTTTCTCTTTCTAGTCAAGACAACCAAAGATATCTTTGGATGTTGCCATGTCTTCTGCATGGAGGATTCACTCCCAGCCGACGACTGGCTTTAATGTTGAGAAGACCCATGTCTGTGTTAGTCACGCTTCTGTCTGCGGCCATCCAATGATTGAAACTGTGAAACAAGGCTGAACTCAAGAGACAGAGGTAGCTATGACTTCCTCAGCAAGGCTAGACTCGGAGAGCAGGGATAGCTATGACTTCCTCAGGTCTGGCCCTTCTTCCAGCCCTACTCTATCACTTAAAGGTTTCACATCTACAAATAGTACCACAAACGGGAGCCAAGTGTTCAAAACATGAGCTAGAGGAGGGACATATTAAAACTGTAATAAGATCAGATATGTAAGAGAGACCCCTTTTCACACCACAAACAAAGGCAGAGTCTAGCCATTCCCAGCTTCCAGTCAGCTGGTAGGGATTGAACTAGAACTATATATTATACTGCCTCAAGATTCCCTCCCAGACATGTCCACCCTGCAGTCAAGGATAACTGCCCAAGTAAAACTCATTAACTTTCTTAAAACATTATAATGGTTAGTTTGTCTTGTGAACTCTATCATCTAAAATCACCTGGGAAACTGTCTTGATCAGTGGGAAGTCCTGCCCTCTGTGGGCGGCATCATCCCCTATGAGAATGGAGAAAGCTAGCTGACCATTGAATGCATTAACTCATAGCTCTCTGCTATTGACTGTGGATCTGATGAGATGGCTTCTGCAAGTTTCTGCTACCTCGATCTATACTACATGATAGACTGTAACCTGAAACTCTAAGCTGTGAGCTTTCTTGCCCTTAATGTAACTTTTCTCTGGTTGTTTTGTCAGAGCAACAGAAAAAGAAACTCAAACATTTTGAGACTTTTTTGATTCTGTTCTGTAACTTGACTTTTCAGTTCTCTGATGTGCGTGTGTGTGTGTGTGTGTGTGTATACAATACAATACATATATATGTCTGTCTGTGTGTATCTACAGGAGGCCCAAATCAAAAGGCATCCCCCCAGATGTAGCCCAAGAGGAAAAGTCCATGAGGTCAGAATGCCAGTTTATAATAGAAGGTTTTGAGTTGTCAGCTTATCATTATTTATTTTCTCCTGGTTCTAAATTTTATGACATATTTTTGAAAAAAAAATTATCATCATATTATTTTCCTTATTCAAAACATACAGTTGAATGCTTTTATGTATGATTATGGACACATATGATCGTTCTCACATTCTCGTGGTAGAGCATCTTCACACACACACAAATACACTCACACATACACACACATGCTCGCACACATATTCACATCCACAAACATGTGTGTGTGCTACCAGAGGCCTCTCTTACCTCCCTGCGAACAGCCCCTGGGATGCGGAGCTACTTTTTACCCAACGTGTCTAATTCTGAGTACTTCATATACATGGAATTATGTACAAAGAGAGGGAGAGGAGCAAGAAGGGAGGGAGGGAGAGAGAGAGGGAGAGGGAGAGGGAGAGGGAGAGGGAGAGGGAGAGCGAGAGCGAGAGCGAGAGCGAGAGCGAGAGCGAGAGCGAGAGAGAGAGAGAGAGAGAGAGAGAGGGGGGGGGAGGGAGAGGGAGAGAGGGAGAGAGAGCGGGAGCGGGAGCGGGAGTGAGAGAACTGAGCACAGACAACTCCTTCTCTCTAATCCTGATCCATCAGGGTGTAAGGAGTCACAGCCTGAGTCTCACCATCATGAACTCTTCCAGGTTTTCTTCATGTGGCAAGTCGCAGCCCTGTGTCTCCAGCACCAGGAGCTCCTCCATGTTCTCCTCATGTGACAGTCTCCACCTCCTAAAAGCAAGAGCCAAAACAAACACTTGCTTTTGTCAGAAATTTTATTTAATTTTATGTGTATGTGTCTGTGTACCATTTGTGTGCCAACAGAGAGGTCAGGAAGAGGTCATCAAATGTCCTGGAACTGGAGTTACAGATGGTTGTGAGCTGCCACACGGGTGCTGAGAACTAAACCAGTATCTTCTGTGTGAGCAACCAATGCCCTTAACCCCAGAGCTATCTCTTAGGTCCTTCTGTCAGGAATGGTAACTCATGAAAGCTCTGAGAAGAAGAGCTGTGAGTTAAACACTCTGTGGGTCACAGCTTTGCCTCAACTCTTCTTTGTGAGGCAATCTCAGGCAAGTTATCCCACCACTGACATCAGCCCCTGTTCTGCAGAGAAGGCCATGGACCTTTGCCATCAGTGTCTTCTGGGTCTCACCAGCAATAGCACTGTGTTCTGAAAAGCAAATGTTGGCTAACCTGGCTTTCACAAAATTAGCAAGGTTTTCAAAAAACAGAAAGACACAGATGCTGTCTCTGTCCCCATCCTCAGCCTCCACTTATCCCCTACCCTGAGGTGAGAAGACTCATTCTCTAACACTAAGTGATTCTTGAGAGAAGTAAAGCAGAGAGCCTCAGGACTGGGGCTCTGTTCCACAGCCATGCGTGCATAGTCACCTGAGATAGTGAGTTTGGGGACTACTATGATTTGAATATAAAATGGCCCCATAAGCTCATGCATTAAAACACGTGATTCTCCACTGGGACAAACTGTGGAAGTTTTAGCTAGTGGGGCCTGACTGGAGGACATGGCCAGCAGGGACGGAGCTTAAGTTAATACTGCTACCTTGTTTCCTGTCCCATCTCTGCTTCCTGGTCTGCTGAGATGTGGGCAAGCAGCCTCATACCCCAAAAGCCAGTCCCACCACCGCACCTTCCAGCTATGATAAACCACACTCTCAAATATTGAGAAAAAATAAATCCTCCTTGCCTTGAGTTGTTTCTTGTCAAAGCAGTGAGAAATGTCTCTAACACGTGACCATCCCCTCCTCGCAGACCAGTAAAACAAAGTTCAGAATTTTTTTTGCTTTAATTTAATTTATTATTGGTATGTGAGTTTGGTGCATGCGTGCATGCATATCTGTGTGTCTGTGTGTCTGTGTAAGTGTGGGAATGGGCACCTGTGGAGGCTGGAGGGCAACCTTCAAGAACTGGTTCTCTCTTTCAAACATGGCTTCCAGTGACCCAACTTGAGTTTGTACAGCAAGTAATTTTACCTGCCTAGACGGCCATACCATCTCTCCATCCGAAGTGAAGTGGATTCCTCTCTGAGCCACAGTCCCTACTGTTCTAACATGAGGAACATTCGCACAAACAGCGAGCGAGATGCCTCATGGCAGATGGCACTCATAAGGTAAACACAGACACCATGGCAGAAGAGCCTCTTCCTGCCCCCAGGAGATACAGCTTTTTGCTTTTAGCATTTTCCCCCTTACCTGAGGATGAAGGAGTTGCAAGCATCTCACTTGGAAGCTTACAGATGACTCTTGTGAGCCCAACAGCAGCACTGATCAGAAGACTCGGAGACCAGACATGTGCTGAGATGAAATTATTTTTTCTCCCGAAGGGACAACACACTTAGTCATAAAGTACCCATTAGCAGATTGTGCCCAGCAGTGAAAACTCAGCCTCCTGCCACAGAGTCCAGAGCAAGTGCATGGCGTTCTCAGCTTGAAAGCAGAGTTATTTTATTATGAAAAGACACTCGAGGAGAAATTCTGCTGGTGGAGCGGGAGTGTGCGGCCCTTCCCACTTAGTTTCTTTATTGAGGCACAATGAGTGTAAGGCTTTACTTAGAGGGCTGCGTTCCCGTGGGTCAGGAGCAAGCTATAACAATTGACTTCATGCAGCCTGCAACTTCATAATCACCCACTAAATGGACAGCCGGGGTCTTCCATCATTCCTAGTGGCCACTTAAAAATTAACACTCTTCATAGTCACAGATGTTCAAAAGAAATAGGAACTAGAAGTCTCTTTCTCCCAGTCTGTCATTCAAAGGCTCTCTGCCACGGGAAATAATGTCACTCTTCCGTGTGTGTCATGATCGCATTGCTCCAACCTGTGAGCCTAAATTCTCTTCATGGCTTGTGGAGCAGCCCTGTGGGCTCCACAGACGGAGAGACAGCCCTGCTCACAACTCCAGTACTCCCTCTCTTCCCGTCACTGGCTCTGGCGTCAGGGCCACTGGATAGACACACAAGAATGTGCTTCATTGCAGAGTTTGGAGGGGCAGAGAATAACTAAAACTGGAGGCTGGTGACTCCCGGCCTGATGGGGTTGCTACAAGGCTGGGCTTGGGAAGGAAGGTGAAGAGGTACCAAAGCCATTAGAAGCCTTGTCTCTGCCATACCCCAGAGCTGCCAACTGTATACTGGTCCTAATAGGAAGCCTTGCTCCAGGCTCAGGTTTGAGAAGGCTCATCACAGACTGTGGAAGGAAGACAGTCAGTGTCTGGCTTTATTTGGGCCTTTTCTAGGGGGTGTGGGGGAAGTAATGGGACTTCCAGACTCCCAGCCGTGTATCCTTGTGTGTATGTGTGTAAGTACATATACTCAAGTGTCTGTGCATGTGTGTGCTGGTAAGTGTGGAGAACTGAGGCTGGTGTTAGATATCTTCCTCAGTACATGCCACCTTATAGTTTTTGATGGTGTCTCTTCTTCTGGAGCCAAAGCTTGCTTATTGGCTAGATTGTCTGCCCTGGATACCCCAGAGATTTTACTACTACCTCTGATCCTACTACTACCTCTCTGCCTCTCTCTCACAGAAGCATCGGGTATGTGCAGCAGCCATGCAAGCCTGAGAGGACAAGGGCAGCACCCTGCTCCCTCACTTCCTGTGCAGATTTAGGGTCTCCTGGGCTGACATCATTGAAGAAGGCAATGTGAGTTCTCACACACAGGGAGGACCAGCGGGAGTCATAGCATCGAGAATGTATGAGCATTGCTTCCCAATACTCCTACTCTGGAAATCTGACTAGTCCAGAGCTGACTAGTGTTCTCCTGTGCTAAATACGTATCATCTGTTTATCACCTATTATAACTGTCTGTCTGTCTGTCTGCCCATCGTCTATCATCTATCTACCACCAATTTACCTATATGTCTATCTTCAACATGTTATCTGTTATCTATCTATCTATCTATCTATCTATCTATCATATATCCATCCTTCATCCATCTACCTATCTATCCATCTTTCTATCTATTATCTATCATCTATCTATCTAGCCATCATCCATCTATCCATCTATCATCTATCTATCATCATCTCTTCAATCTACTGATCTGTTCTGTTTTTATATTCTTTCTCTTTACTCTTTCATCCCCTTGATCTCCCTGTGCCACCCTCCATCCAGCTCTTTATCCTTTGTACAAATGTGTGCAGTAGAATCACCTCATATTACAGAAAGCCATCAGCTCTATAAGACTTGAGATAACCTAAAAACAGGCTTCAGTGAGATCAGGAGAATCTTCGTCAAGGGCTCAGATTACCACTAACCTGATTACACCCCCATCACTATTGAGATGCTGCTGAGAAGTCAGCAAACACATGACCGATTCACCTGAACTGTACTCTCATGAGTCACCAGAAGGCTCTGAGCCCCAGATGCTTCGTGGATGTTGCTTGAGCCTGGCATTGGCTTGTCACCCGGAGCCTTCCAGGAGGCCGGGAACAGACTCTTCACCTGCTTCTGGCTCAGGTGCCATGATCCTTGAGGTCACTGGATGGCTCTAACCCAGGCAAAGGGCTGATGGACACAGCAGCATCAAGTTCAGAAATCTTACTGCTGGGCCCTAGCTTGTGCCAGCTACAGTACCCGTTTTTGTGACCCTGTGTCTGGAGGAAGCCTGACCCCTTGACCTAGAATATGTCATCCCCAGGGGCCTCCTCCCAGGGACATCCCCACGCTGTTTGTCTTAGTGCCAGCATTACAGCTTCCATTGCTGTGCAAGAAGTTTGAGGTGAGAGATCACAGAGAGAGGGAAGCCATGCTAAGAGAAGCTACCTCTGTGGACAGCCGTGCCAGTGGCTGCTTTCAAGGAAACTGAATGCTTTCACTCTCAGCCATACAAGGAATCTCCCTCCAAAACTGAATATGCACAGCCTACCCTCCATGTCGTTTCGGACAGGGCCATGGGACAGGGGATGAGTGGCTGGGCATTTAGAACAAGGAGAAGGAAATGGGAAAAGAGAACAGTGGGAAAAGCACTTGGTAGACAAGCATGAGAACCAGGGTTCTCCAGAACCCACATGTAAGCCAGGAAGGTGTGGTGGTCTCCTGCAATCTCAGAACTCCAGAGGTAGAGATAGTGGTTCCCCAAAACTGGCTGGATAAATAGACCAGCTGATTGGCGAATTCTAGACTTAACGGAGAAACCCTTCCTTAATAAGTAAGGGGAGAAGTCGCTGAGGAATAGCCCTCTTGTCAGCTTCAGGCCCCTACATGCATGCACACACACATAGGCTTGTGTACTCTCGGACACACATGCACTCACACACATGTAAGCATTCATATAAGCATGTAGGAATAGCACACAAATGTACACATGGAAAAGAAGCATAGGAAGATATATCTGGAGGCAAAGCCTGGCTGAAGGAGAATATGGGCCCTCTGGCACTTGGGGACTGCACCTTCTTCATTCTTTCCCAGACCCCCTGGTCTTCCTGGAGGTATGGTGTCACCAGTCTCAGATGACAGATCCTGAGAAATCCATTGCCAATGCAGCCCAGCAGCAGCTCCTACAGATAGTGGACGTCAGTTACTATATCTGTCTCAGAGCTACAGGGAAGTGAAGGAAGCCGTCAGTCTTTAATACCAGCAACTACCTGTTCCCAGATACCTGTGTGAGAAAAATGGCTTCCCCATAGACTAAGGGCCTCTTCCTTAAACACACTCACATCCTAATGGAGACGGAAAGGATGGTGGTGTGGGTCTGTATTTTATTGTTAGAGAATTTGATACAGGTATAGAATGTATTTTGGGTTGTTTGCTTTGGTGTGTGCCTACTGAAGAGGAAAGAATAAGAAATACATTAACAATAAGAAAAGAAAAATTAACTCCAATGATACAGTAAACAACACTCCACACTTTATCTTGACAGGTGAGAGTCTAAGTGCTAAATCTAGTCTGTTGAGATCTCTGTTCTATACACTGGGTGCTGCAGATTGCCATTCTAGGAGATAGGAAACAGAATACAAAGAGTTTAGGTGAGTCTGTCCAGATCCACTGCTGGAGACAGCCATGCCTGCATTTGAATGGGAGAGTTGGTCTCTGCTCCGTACCCACCCCCTTCCTTCCTCTCCTGAGTCCATTCAGTGTCTGAAGGAGTCTTTAGGGCTCATAGAACACAGTGGACTTCATTCACATGAGAATATCTTGGCTTCTCTAATTCCTACTTTATTTAGACTATCTTGGTTAGCTGGGAAATTCAGTGTAGGGAAACAGTGCAAAGGCAAGGGTATTGGTCTATCACATGAGTCCAGGCCTGAGCAGGCAGGAAGCTCCTTTGCTGTGAAAGCCCAAGGCAGGTCCACAGAGTCTTTGCTTCAGTAGTAGACTGGGAACTCATGCTCCTGGTCAGAGATCCACTTGGGGATCCACTGGACCACAAGACCTAGGACCTGCAGATCTAACACAGAGTCACAGGGCTTAGCTTATTGGAAATAGTGAAAACAGCTGAGGCCACTCAGGACAAATCTGAAGATGGGCAGTGTGGATCCTCTTGCTCTTCTCTCCCAGCTGACAGGCAGTGTTGACCCAGTAGTCCAAGGATGATGGGGCTAGAGGAGGACTGTGAAACCTCTGTCATGGTTCCTGCCTTCTTTCTTCTCTTCCTTCCTTCTTTCCTTTCTTACTTCCTCCCTTCCTTCCTTCCTTCTTTCTTACTTCCTTCTTTCCTTCTTCCTTCCTTCTTTCTTTCTTCCTTCCTTTCCTTCTTCCTTCTTTCCTTCTTCCCTCCTTCTTTCTTTCCTTCCTTCCTCTTTCCTTTTTTCTTCCCTTCATTCCTTCCTCCCTCCCTTCTTTCCTTCCTTACTCTTTCCTTCTTTCTTTCCTTCCTTCTTTCCTTCTTCCCTTCTTTTCTTATTTAATTCCTTCCTTCCTTTTTCCTTCTTCCCTCCCTCCCTCCATCCCTCCCTCCCTCCCTCCTTCCCTTCCTTCCTTCCTTCCTTCCTTCCTTTTTTCTTCCTATTTTCATTTTTTCTTTCTCTCTCCACTCCAACTTTTCTCAGCACTATATCATAGTCCCATATCTTCTCACATGTGTGCATAACTGAGAATTAGAACATTTCTTTCCCACACATATGTATAACTGAGAATCACGTCTGCTCACACGTATGCAAAACTGAGAGTCATGTCTGCTCACACGTTCACACATGTGTATAACCAAGAATTAAAATTTCCTTTTCCCCAGTACAGACAATACTCTTTTCATACTTTTAAAACTATGACTCTTGTTCAGACTAGTTTGGCCGCAGCACCATGCTCAGGCAAGGAGAAGCTATTCTGTCATTCTAAAGAGCAAGCATGCCCCATTAGATAACTGCACACAGTGCTGGTAACAGCTCCTAGGCTGTTGTTCCTGTGTTCTTCGTGTATTCATCAGACAGTTTATTAGCACCTACTCTCTAAATAGCCAGAGGGACCACACACAGTTTGCAGTGCTACCCTGTCCCTCACAGCTGGTTTTGGAAAGTCCCACTGAGCTCTAAGACATGAATAATGTGAACAGACTTGACTCAACTCATAACTCAGAGTGTCAATCATGTGCAGATAAAGGACTCATTGTCCAAGCCTGAGAGAAGGGGGACTCTGGAGGACAGAAGATACTCAATAGGGCTGATAGATTCCAGAGTAGACAACACAACCGAGCCAGGTGCTCCTCTGAAACAAAGGAGCCAACCACCCTTCAACCTGTACCATATCCTTTAGAAAAATGGATGTTGAGGAATAATGTCTGCAAATGGCTCTCAGCATTGTGAATCTAGGACACATACTTTCTCCCAGATTCCAGCATGAAGGACTTAATGGAGTAGCCATGGATTCTGTCAGCATATTGAGCCATCGAGGATGTAGTAGACACTGGACAAGGGTGCTAAGGGAAGGAGGCAGATGTGCTGACAACCCACTCTCTTCAGAGAATGGTAGGACCGGACTCCATAAGAGGTTATAGCGGTTTGAAATGCCTAAGATGTTCCCCAGAGCCCTGTGTGTTAAAGGCCTCAGGGTGGGAAGATGGGACGGGTAATATTCTCTGACAGGACATCTGTAGCTCATTGGGCTTGTCTACAGAGGAGATCCAGGACTCTAGCTCTTTCTTTATCTTTTCTTCTCCTTGTTCCAGGGGTGAGCATTGGAAGTTCACCATATCTACCTTCCATGATGTACTTCTTTACCAAGGGCCTGAAGGCAAGGTGCCTATCTGAATGTGAAACGTGTGTATGTGTGTGTGTGTGTGTGTGTGTGTGTGTGTGTATTGGAGTGTGCATTCTGTATGTATGTGGTGACTTTTGCATATATAGGTAGGCTATGTGTATGTATGTATGTATGTATGTATGTATGTATGTGTGTGTGGTATACATGTGGGGGGATTGCATGTGCATATGTGTGGCGTATGTATGCGGTGTGTGTGAGGGAGTGTGGATGCATGTATTTTTTCCTTGACACTTTTCTCACACTCTTCAATACTCTCTAAGCATAGCAGCACCTCAGAACCGTGTTAGCACAACAGCACCTCATCTTACCCCTGAAGATGAGAGACCTAATCTTTGCTTTGACACCTTCTCCTCTGGCCAGGAGCACAAGGTCACATCCTTAACAATGTCTGGTAAGTCCTCTTATCAGAATTTTTCTCCAGTTGACCTAGAAGACTCATCATTGCCATGAAAGCTGCCCCAGGAAGTGACTCTGCAGCCAGAACAAACTTTTCCTCCAATCCCTCTGCCCTGATATTTTACTGTTGCATGTGAAGACAGCATACCAGAAGCCACCCAGGAATATGAATCCAGGGCTGCTCAGGCAGATGACAAACACTGCCGATGACACCTTCAAATATTTGAAGTTGACTCAATAAACATAAAGTTCATTGCCACCAGCTCTGGGATGCAGCTTTGGTTGTAGATTAAGGAGTCACAGAAAAAGAGTATGTGTTTATTCCCTCACAGTTGTAGGCTGAAAGACGTAATTGAAAGTTGGAGAGGGCACACCTGCATCTGAGGAACAAATTCATCCAAGAACAATCCTTGTGTGCTCCCACTTGGGGAGGGAGGTCATGGATTGCTGAGTGCCACTGTTGGTGTGCGCCTGTCCCGAGACACCCTGTAGTGTTCTGTGTCACTTGGTGCCATTGTTACTGGAAGAGAGTCCATAACAATGTCACTCACACCCCTCAGACATTGAGTTCAGAGCCCTGGCCCAGTATCGTAGAAAGTTCTTCAAACCAAGACTGGGGCAGAAGGATCAGCCAGAGATCCTGTGGTATGAGAGACAGATATCTTACACACACTGCCTCATTCAAATGAAACCGTGCAGAGGCAGCACAGACAGGAATGAGCTGATCTGGCAAGTGCAAGGATCTGAGCTTGATTCCAGAAAGCTGAGCACAGTGATGCATGCTCCTGTAACCCCCAGATGCCAGAAAGGGTGAAAGTTGGCAGATCCCTGAGGCAAGCCGGCCAGCTTAGTCTACCAAGTGAGTTCAGGGCCAGCTAGAAACATTATCTCAATAAATAGGACGGAGGCTGCTTGAAGAACCTCTGACCTCATGTATTTGCACACACATAGATACACACACCTATGCATATGCACCTTCCCTCACACATTCTCACACACATACACACGTTCATATACCAACACATATATGTATACACACATACACTCTGTCACACACTCACACATACT
The DNA here is from genome assembly GCF_004785775.1 of Grammomys surdaster. Taxonomy (NCBI): domain Eukaryota; kingdom Metazoa; phylum Chordata; class Mammalia; order Rodentia; family Muridae; genus Grammomys; species Grammomys surdaster. The sequence goes on along the minus strand of NW_021604683.1, from coordinate 1,283,904 downwards.
CAAAATTTTCACTCATACACACACATACACATTCCAACTCACATTCTCTCTCTCTCTCTCTCTCTCTCTCTCTCTCTCACACACACACACACACACACACAGAGAGAGGGGGGGGGAGAAAGGAAGGAGAGAGAGAGAGAGAGGGAGGGAGGGAGGGAGGGAGGGAGAGAGAGAGAGAGAGAGAGAGAGAGAGAGAGAGAGAGAGAGAGAGTCACAGAACCTACTAATTTCCATTACTGGTGTTTTAAGGCACAGGTATTCACAATATATGGACAGACTTAGTTGATTTCACTGACTTAATTCTGAGACAGTTTGTCCCCATGGTGGCACAGGTGGCCACTCACCACTCCAGGGAACTGCTGATCAGCTTCATGTTCCTGTTAAAAGTTCCCCAAGCACAAATGTTGGGCGGATACTTGGTTGTCTGATGTGACCACCGCACAACTCAGAGGTGGAGTAAGCTGGAGGATGAGGCCTAGCTGTCCCAAGCTCTGTCGTGGCTGGAAACAGTGACAGGAGGGGGTTCCCCAGTGGACACCTGAATATGGTATCCAGACATGAGACCTGGGTCAGTACCACCAGCCAAAGGCCTGCCCTATTGAAAATAATGGACTAAAAGTAAACTTTCATAACCCCTCATCACCCTCAGTTCCTATGAAATATTTAACATCCCAGGCAACCCTCTTGCTCCTGGATTACCAGTTCTCACCAGCATCACTGAATCAAACAGAGCAGGCTGGAGTCCTAGACAATCCTCTCAGGAAGTGGTGACTTTGGGAATTCAAGAACGCCCACCTGAAAGAGAGCAACAGGCTTGCCCATCACAGACCTCCCCTCTCCCTGAGCTTGAGTCTTCACCCTTGGCGGTCCTGAGAGGCATAAAATGTGGGCCTCACACAGTATCCACTGGACTCTCAGAGCATCCAGAGCAGACTCTTTGAGCAGGAGCTTGACCAGAAGTGCAAAGGTGTCTGGCTTCCGTGGAGAAGCAACGGAACTCAGGAAATTGGCTTCAACTCTTCACAAAAGCAAAGATTTTCAAGGACCCACACAGACTAGGAAATCAGAGTGCAGTGGGGACAGCCTCTGGAACTTTGAGAAAACAGATAGATCTTCCCATATCAGCTTAAGAGGGACATACAGCCCTCTATCTTCAGGAGGGATTGAGAAACAAAGTGATACCTGAGAGGAGGAAAGGGGGACAGATGGTAGATGATAGACAAATAGATGATAGATAGATAGATGATAGATAGATAGATAGATAATAGATAGATAGATAGATGATAGATAGATAGATGATAGATAGATAGATAATAGATAGATAGATAGATGATAGATAGATAGATAGATAGATAGATAGATGATAGATAGATGATAGATAGATAGATGATAGATAGATAGATAGATAGATAGATAGATGATAGATAGATAGATAGATAGATAGATGATAGATAGATGATAGATAGATAGATGATAGATAGATGATAGATAGATAGATAGATAGATGATAGATAGATAGATAGATGATAGATAGATAGATAGATAGATAGATAGATAGAGTTATACAGACAATGGCCATATAGTCAAGATATATATATATATATAGATGCTAGAAAGAGACAGGTAAATAGATGACAAATAAATAGATGCTGGACAGTAAATGGATGCTATAAATTGATGGGTGAGAGAGATAAATATGGATCTCTCTCTCTCTCTCTCTCATACACACACACACACAAACACACACACACACACACACACACACACATACTCACACACACAAACTATACCCTGGAGTGTTATAAAAATGTTCCCAAAACACCAGTAAACCTCTGAGTACTGACAATTTGGGTGAGCTTTAACGCTTCCTGCTCCAAGAGGACTCTAATGCTGGTTCTTGCCTTTTTCACAAAGAAGAGTCACTAAACTTTTCTTCTTCAGCCAGGGTGGGTAGGTCACGCCTACACCAGAAGCTTCCCAGTTACAATGGCCAAGGTACACTTCCTCTCTAAGCACTGGTGGAGAGGAAGTTCTGCCCCTAGGGGACTGAGGCTCTTATCCTACAGCACCAGGGTACTGTCTGGCTCTCTGCTGCTCACAGCAGCAGGGGAAACAACTCACATAGATGCGCACCAGCAAAAACATGCCAAGCAAGGAACCATGCCTGGTGGGTCCCATCCTGGCTCATTCTCAGATCAGTCTCACAAACTCACCCAACCCAGGGTAGAGGCGTGTCAGAAAGGGTAGTTACACTATATGCAGGCAAGGTGAATGCCTGGAAATATTTATCACTCCACAGTCATGCCTGCTACACACTCTAATCTCAAGGCTACCAGTAACATGTCTCTTTGTGTGTGTATGTGTGTGTGTGTGTGTGTGTGTGTGTCCTGGGTGCACATGTGTGGACATAGTAAAAGCTATCTCTCTCGGGGGCTGAGTCCTCTATAAATGCTTTCAAATATTAAAAATCAGTGATTACAAGATATGAATGCTTTTGCAGGTTTGAGTGGAGTTGAAGGTCTCCTCTGAGAGTTCATCTGAGTATGCTCACTTCCTGAGCAAGGGGCTGGTGTGGGTGAATACTCATTGGGGCAAGCAGAGAGCCTTTCTGTGGCCAGTACTCAACTCATAGTGGCTGTCCTGGAGGCAAAGCCTACTTCCTAGAAACATGGCCTCTTGCGTCCTTCATTACAAATTGTCACTGTTTCCATGAAGACAAATGCTCAGAACAGAGACAGGATAGCAAGGGTATCAGACATGGGAAGACTGGAGAAGGTTGCTTTGGGTTCACAGGGAGGAGGTCTTCCCCATGTGCCCTAGGGTGATACCAGAATGAAACATTTGTGACTTTTCTTCGACATCTGTACCTTTCCCCGAGAGTGAGCTCCAAAAGCTGGCTCCGAATCTCCTAGGTCTGGCAAAAGGATAAGCAGGTAACTGAGGCTGAACCCGTCACCAGGTGATAGCCCACAACAGTCTGTGATCTTCTCCTGTAACATCATCTCTCCCTGGGCCCTCAGTGAGACTCCAGACACATGTGGGAAGTTATGGGTTTAAAGAGACCACACTAACCAGCCAAGAGGGCTGCGTTCCAACCTTCAGCTTGTCGAGCCCCTCTCAGACAGCACACATCATACAGAGCAGTATGTGCATCCAAGTCCTAGGTGCATGGTGCCAGAACTGCTTATGGCGTCTTTGTGACCTCATCAGCAGGAACTGGATAATTACCAAGGCCCCTCCCATTGTTAAAAGCAGTGATTTACCGGATGGACCTCTTCAGCTTCTGCCAGCCTTTGAATGTCTTCTGGGTGATAATTAAATCCCTAAATCACTGTCAAGCCAATCGCTTTACCCATCCAATCTGTAAGAGCACATTTTATTGTCTTTTTTTTTAATTAAGATGGAAATGGTTGTGTTCTGTGAGAGTCAGAAGTGAAATGAAACAGGCTGCATCTGGAGGAGTCAATCATGGGACTCCAGATCAAGGACCCTGAGGGGACCACAGCTTTCAGGGCAGCCAACATTTACTTGACAGATGTGTATTGAGTACCTGCTATGTGTCACAGTCTCTGGGGATTCAGTGATGAGGTCAATAGAGCATGTCACGTGGGTGGGAAGTTCGCTCTGTTGATAAAGCTTCACCTTCGAAGCTTGAAGACCTGGGTCTGATCTCCAGAACCTATGTGAGAAATAGCCAGGCATGGCACTATGCTGCTGTAATCCCAGCCCTGAGGATGCAGACACAGGTGGATCCCTGAAGATCAGTGGCCAAGCAGCCTAGACAACTTGGTGAGCTTCAGGGCTATAGTGGTTTGAATATGCTTGGCCCTGGCAGTGGCACTATTAGGAGGTGTGGCCTTGTTGGAATAGGTGTGACCTTGTTGGAGTAGGTGTGTCACTGTGGGCCGGGCGTGGGTTTTAATGCCCTAATCCTAGCTGCCTGGGAGTCAGTATTCTGCAAGCAGCCTTCAGATGAAGACGTAGAACTCTCAGCTCCTCCTGCACCATGTCTGCCTGGGTGCTGCCATGTTCCTGCCTTGATGATAATGGACTCAACTTCTGAACCTGTAAGACAGCCCCAATTAAATGTTGTCTTTATAAGAGTTGCCTTGGTCGTGGTGTCTGTTGACAGCAATGAAACCCTAACAAGGCCAATTAGAGAACCTGTCTCAGAAACAGAAGGGTTGACTGTGTCTGAGGAACAGCAGTTAAGGTTGACCGCTGTGTCCCCAGACTCCACTACCCGTCCTTGGGTCCGTGCAATGGTAGGGCACCATGCTCATCCCTGGTCACTCCCAGCTCCCTGTCCTCTATCCTTCTCATTCCCCAGTCTTCCCAGAACTTTGTGTCTCCCATTTTCTGCCTGCATAGCCTCCTTAAGTCATTCTGGGCTGCCAAGGCCTTAGGATCTGTCACAGATCCTAGATTATCCATTATTAATAATTTAGGCCCATGTGTTTAAGTCTGTGGCCTCCAGCTGGTCACGGGCTTTGAACTGGGGTCTGCCTGGAGGAAGTGAATCCTTGAGGGCAGGGTTTCTCAGTCAAGTCTCACTTCTTGCCTTGTCTCTGTTTCCTGGCTACCAAGGCAGTGTGTCCAGCTGTCTCATGCTCCTGACTCTGTGCCTTCTCCACTGTGGTGGACTGTAACCCCTGAGCAGAGCTAGAAATACACCCTTCCTTCATAGTGTTGCTTCTGTCAGATATTAGATTATAGTGTCAAGGAAAGTAAGGAATACAGGATCCAACCAGCTTCCTCCTGGGTAGCCCACAGGAGCAGGTTCTTATGGCGGAAGTTGCCACAGGAATGGTCTGCTGTCAGACCAGGGATGAGATACCAAAGCACCATGGCTCTGGCACCTTTCCCCTCCCTATCTGTCACTCTCAGTCCTGATATCATCACTAATGGACCTGGTTAAAGTAGGTGACAGGTCTCAAGCAACAGGCAGTGTGAAGAAGCCTGCCATGTCTATGTACCAAACCATGAGGTTTCCCAAGATATGGGACTGACTTTCAATGTTATATGGCTTAAGTGTGTCACCTCAGATGTGCACATACCTGTGTGTATGTGTCTGCATGTGTGCATCTGTGTGCACTCATGGACATATGTGTGTCTCTGTGTATACATAGACAGGTGTGTATTACATACTCCTTTGTATATATGTCAATGTGTATGAATGTGTGTATGCCTGTGTATGTGTATACTCATGTGAGTGTGTGTGTGTGTGTGTGTGTGTGGACACTTGTGTATGTATATTGGAATGTATGATTACTGATATATTTGTGTGTGTGCCTGCATGCCTTTACGTGAGTTGGTGATGCCCTCTGGCCTACTTCCTGTGCTTCTGGACAGCCCACTGACGCCACTCGGACTAAGCACCTCATGGTTCCTTTTCTCTTGTTTAGGAGAGATAAGACACACATGGTTCACAATGTCACAGGACTGAAGATTTCCCACAAGTCTCTGTGGTGAAACTGCTAGAAACTGCAAAGAATGGGGTGCCCAGCAGAACACCCCCAGATTGTTCTTAGCCCACACTAAAGCACTAAGGCACATGCATATTTTGTTTTGGTTTTGTTTTGTGCATTGGATGCTCAGTCTAAGGCCCACGTCCTCCTGCTGGGAGGCAGTGGGGAAGGTTTCTGTGATCCTATGCTCATCTCCTCTAGGTCCGTGTTTTTCTCCATATGCAGGCATCTTAAAGGAGTCTGTGGGTATCTCTTCAAAGCAAAGACACCTCCCTGCCGGCAGTCTTTCATTCTGAGGCAGAGCTTCCCCAGACCACAAGTTGTTCTTTCGTTCTGCAGAGTGAATCAGAGCCGGGCAGAGGTGGGAAGCTTTTGCTTGCTGTGCATGCTGGGAGTTGAGATGAGTGAAGAGATGCCATCTAAAGGAGGGCAGCAAAGCTGAGCCAACGCTACTGAGTGGCACGTCTGCCCTCAGATGGCCAATAGCACAAGTCAAAGATTTATGTTGATGAAGGCAGAGAGGAGGTGTGAACAGGAACAGAGGCACCAACATGGAGACAGACACAGAGGACTGTCAAGAAAATCAAAATGGTTGAGCAACATGGCTGCCTGTGGATCCAAAGGATTTAAAGTCAGCATGTTAAAGAGACTTCTAATCCCCGTGTGCACTGCAGAACCACTCACAACAGCCAAGTCACAGGATCCACCTATGTGTCCGTGTACAGACAAATGTACAAAGGACGAGGGGCTGTGTGCACACAGTGGGTACTACTCACACGTGGAAGAGACAGAAATAAAGTCATTAATGATAACCTACATCCTCATTTATGAAACTAATCAACATTATGCTAAGTAATGAGATCCAGATCCTGGAAGATGTGTTTTCACATGTGCAATCTACTGCAATGGCCACATCGAGGAGGCGGACAGCAGAGAAATCACTGCAGGTCCTGCCAGCTGGTCGCAAGGAAGAGCAGTTAAGGAAAATACTTGGTTAGTGCTGAGTGTGCGGGGAAGCCCCACAGTTTCTAAACTGGAGAGAAACTTGAGCTGAGTCACAGCTATTGTCATTGAAGGGTTTGGGGAAACCTGTCTGGGCAGGTCTTATGCCATTGTAACTACAGAAACTCACGGAAGGGAAGCCATGACTCATCCTCTAGCCCTCTCTCAGGCTGTCTCTCTGAAATCTGTGTCTCTGGACAACCAAGCCCTTCTCAGTGTGTTTCTATCCTCAAAGTCTTCAAAGGCCACTCTTCTGTCTTAGATTTTCCTTCACGGCTCGTACCCTTCGGCACGCTGAGCCTTTGATGTGAGAAACCAATGCTTAACTTTTAAATTCTGTCTCCAGAAAGTAGTGCAAAGTGAATCAGAAAGGTTAAAATAATACTTCTCATGAGCACACGGCAGCAAATTTCACGCCCAAGAATGGAAAATTACATAAAAAATTAACATCACCTAGTGCTCTTAACTCTTAATGTGGTAACCAATCCCGGCTGTGTGCATCCCACCAGAGTCCTTCAGGAACACAGTCTCGGTGGGAATGAGGAGATGCACAGTCCTTACAGTGCTCACAGCTATAAGGACCTCAGTTCAATCTCTAGAAACCATTAAAAAAAAAAGTCGTTTGTTGTAGCATATACCTGCAATCCCAGAACTGGGGAAGATATGCAACCCCTGGGGATGCCAACAAGACAGCCAACCCAGCCTCCTTGGCAAGCCCAGGGTCAAGGAGAGATCTTGTTTAAAACACAGTTAGCCTGGTGAGACAGCTGAGGATTCAAGGCACTTGGTGCCCAGCTTAACAACCTGGGGAGAAAGAACCAACTGCTGTGTGTCGTGTTATGATCCCCACACACATGTTGTGGCGATGTGCATGTGAGTACGCACACACGCACACAAATGAATAGGATATAATAAAAATTTAGATGGACCTGAGGAATGACACTCAAGGTTATCCTTTGGCCTCAATACACATAGATGTGCATATGTATGTACACACACAGAGGAAGAATGAGACAGAGAGAGAGAGAGAGAGAGAGAGAGAGAGAGAGAGAGAGAGGAGGGAGGGAGAGAGAGAGAGGTGAGTTTTCATGTATGTGCTTGACCTCAGCAATAACAATAAGTTCTCAAAGCTGGGACATACAACGGAAAAGTCCAATTATGTTTAAACATATAATGTCAGCCCCGACTCGTGTGTTTGAATATTTGGTCTTCTGTTTCTCTCTTGAGAGGCCATGGGACTTTCCAGGTAGGGTCTAGCTAGAGGGAGTACATGGCTTTTAGGGATGGTGACTGGGAATAAAGCTAGACCTCACTTCCACCTCGGGGTCTCCTCTCTTTTCCTGGTCCACCCAGATATGAGGGATCTCAGCCACACACGTCATGACCTTCTCCACACCCCACCATGACCTTCTCCACACCCCATCACTATAAATTCCTCCACACTTTGGCTTCCATTGTGGACTTCAAATCATGAGCTGGATGTCAGGCAGATCTGTGATCATAGCCAATGTTAGTATTCTGTCTAAACTCTACCTCCACAGTTACCTGGCAGCAGCCGGGTAAGCTCCTCCCCACAGTTACCTGGCAGCAGCCTGGTAAGCTCCTCCCCACAGTTACCTGGCAACGGGCAGGTAGGCCTGCCCACTATAAAAGGGGCTGTTTGCCCCCCTTCTCTCCCTCTTGCTCTCTTACTCCTTTGATCCCTGCCTGCAGGTTGCCCTCTCCCCTCCCCCCTTCCCTTCCCCCTCTCTCCACGTGGTCATGGCCAGCCTCTACTCCTCTTTCTCCTACATGACATCTTCTTCTGTTTCTCTCCCTCCACCTTTGCCCTCTTCCCTAAATAAACCCTCTCTTGCGGAACCTACTGGTCTGCTGTGATCTGCCCAAGCTGCGCGTGAAGATCTTTTTCAGCCAGTACCCTGTCCCCTCTGATGCCCAGCTTCCAGATGGGTATAGGACATTTTGCTTTCTACTCTAAAAATTCAGATTATCTGAGTGGTCCAAGGTGCCATGAAAGAGGGAACAGTAGTAGGTGGGGAACTCTTGAGGGCATTTTATAGTCACTGTGCCAAAAATGCAGAAACTGTGATGAGACCAGAGGCCTAGCAGAGCCTCCTGTACCACCATCTCTCAGAGGGGAACAGCCACTAAGAACAGGCTTTAGACTCAAGGAAACTAGTGAGGGGTTGGAGACTGAGGAGGTTTCCTCAGAAGGAAGGGGTACAAGACTGAGCACTAGCTGCTTCAGAGGAATGACAGAGTCATCAACCACAGAAGCCTGTAAGGTGGGGGCATGAGGTAACATTCTGTGAGACTTGGTGAAAGAAGGCAGATTCCCTACACAGGTCAGACAGAGAGCAACAGAGACTGTGTGGAAGGGAATCCCCATCGAGATGGAGATCCCAGCTCACCACAGCAGTGGCTGGTTGGCTACAGGCATCCTACTCAGCCTTCAGAATTCCTCATATACCCCTAGGGAGACGATGGAGTCCACGCATGAGGGTAGAACAGGCTTTAGCCCTGTGTGTTGGGCACATGTCATAATGATATGGAAACTGTCACCATGATACAGAGACTCGAATGTGACAGTGGCCATCCCTCACGGGTGATACACAAATCTGTATCTCCATGTGACAGCTTAGACAATCCCCCACCTGCCAAACAGGGACCTTGACACCTGGGGCATTAATAAACGTGTCCAGAAGCACGGAGACACCATGACTGTGATCCCAAGTTTAGATTCTAAACAGCTCACTGCAGAATTCCCCTCCCTGTGTTTTCCCTAATAAAGCCTGCAGGCTCAGCCCCGGGTAGGGTACAGGGTAGCGACTGGATCTCAGTCTCTGAGTAACTCGTTCCCATCGGATGTGTCATTAATCTTGTCTGGTGGGCAGGCTTGTCTCCATTTTCAGATGTTGAATAAATAAATACACACAGAAGCCTGATAAAGACATCATCTGTGAGCTTCGGAGTGGCTCTGAAATGATTCTCAAGCCTGGAGATGGTAAGAGACACCAAGAAAGTCAGCAGAAAGCTCCAGGCTTGAGCTTTTGATCTCTGCAGGGCTCAGATCATGCCCCCCCCAACCCCCACACCTAGATTTAACCAGCACCGGAAGGATTAACACAGAGCTCAGAGCTCCCACCCTCGCCATTCCCAGTGAATGCATTTGAGGCTGCCTGCACCACACGGGGCAGTGAACTACACCAGGCTCATTACTTTTTCCCCTCACTATAGAGGGAATATTTAACTATCTTTTTTTTTCAGCATGGGGTACTTCGTCTCTTGAATAATAATTTACCAGCAAAATAAGGGCAGAGAGGGAAAAGAATCTGTTGAGTTTTCACGTTTTACTTTTAATAGATTTTCTTAAAGCAGCAACAAATCCAAAAACTTGACCTCCAACAGTCTAGCCTTCTGAGTCAGAAGGCCTCAGTTTGAGCCATTGGCCAGACTCAACCCCAGCTTAACATCCATAAGTAAGAATTGCTATCTTGGGATTAGCAGCCCTGTGTTCCTGTTGCTAGGATGCAGTGCACAGGTCTCTGTGTTGATATGGGGCAGGCCTATAGGGAATAGGGCTCAGGGCCCATGAGACTAATAAACCACACTGCCCTCCTCCAGCACAGCAGAACAGGGAGGGAGGAGACATCCTGAGGACTACAGAATATGATGGGAGGAGGGGATCTCAGCAAGCTTCACTGCTACGTGCCCCACCCCTTTGCAAACCTGAGCCTATGTGCTTTGCTTTCACCTTCCTCTGTAAACAAACACACAGCAAGGACTCTGGAGCAAGCCATCCATCTGAACCCAGGGGCTGCTGAAGGCTCACGTCAAAGCTTCCCAGCTTTAAAACCAGCCTGATCCCCAGGGTTGCTTGAACTCTGTCCCAGAGATTATTTACTTGCTCCATAGACACTGGAACCCTTAACCCGGGCTTCCACAGAGCTGCCTCACCTCTCGCCTCTAACTACATGAGCTCTCTCTGTCTCTAGCTATTATCCTTCGCCTGGCCTCCTGTGCTGGTGGCCCCCACACCGGCCCTAGTAGCAACATTGTTGCAGGATATTTGATCACATTGTGAATACAGACATTGTATTGTTTACTGGAAAAACCTGTTTCTAGTTGTAGTGTGGCTCACCCTTAGCACACACCTTTAATCTCAAATAATGAAAGTAAAATTAGTTCACAGAAGGAAGCAGCCATGTTTGAAAATGATGTCCAGTTGAGATTTGACAGGATAGGATAAGCCCAACTTTCATGAGAACAGAGAGAAAAGAGGATATTTAATAGAGAGAAACACACACATACGGGGTGGGGGGTGGAGGAGAGAGGGAGGGAGGAGAGAGAGAGAGAGAGAGAGAGAGAGAGAGAGAGAGAGAGAGAGAGAGAGAGA
>NW_021604683.1:1268396-1273028 GCF_004785775.1 Grammomys surdaster | reverse complement strand
AGAGAGAGAGAGAGAGAGAGAGAGAGAGAGAGAGAGAGAGAGAGAGACTGACTTTTACTGGGACAGTTATAGAGGGAGAGGTTGCAGAGAGAGTGCAAGCTAGACACAGGTGAAGACAGAATGAGCCAGAGAAGGAGAAGGAGAAAGATTAGAACAGATCACCATAATATGAAGCCAAGCAGAGCAATTCAGTCAAAAGCTAAAAGAGAAGCCAGATTGAATCAGTCATCTTGGAGAGAAGCTTAACCTAGAACAGCTCAGTTGAAAGGCCAGCAAGACTTCAGAAAGAACAAAAAACGGTCGGCTTATTTAGCAGCAAGTCTGAGAGGCGGAAACATTTTAAGCCTAGGTAAGATTGAGCTAAGCCTAGGTTAGCAGACTCAAGCAGTAAGCCTCAGAGACAACAATACAACAGGCAACCAAAGTTACATTTACCATACCCCTCACTCTCCAATGCAGCTGAAAGGAGTCTCAGTGGGGTCAGACCTGGTAGTGCAGGCCTGCTGTCCTAGCTCCTCAAAAGGTGGAGGCAGGAGGAACATTAGTTTGAGGCTTGTCTGAGATACAGAGTCCAAGACTAGTCTGGACAATAGAGTAGATTCTAACTCAAAAAAATTAAAATGAAACAGCAAAAGAAACATAGGGGTGCCCATATATCATACCCAAAGACCTGTGTTCCATCTTCAGTACTTAAATAAATAAGTAAACAAACAAACAAACAAACTCAGTGGGGAAATCTCGGTGTGATGGTTTGTATATGATTGGCCCAGGGAGCGGCATTATTAGGAGGTGTGGCCTTGTTGGAGGAAGTGTGTCACTGTGGAGGTGGGCAATGACCCCCTCAGCCTAACCATATGGGGGCCAGTTTTCTCCTAGCAGCCTTCAGATGAAAATGTAGAACTCTCGGCTCCTCCTGCACCATACCTGCCTTGATGCTGCCATGTTACTGCCTTGATAACAATGGATTGAACCTCTGAACCTGTAAGCCAGCCCTAATTAAATGTTGTCCTTATAAGAGTTGCCTTGGTCATGGTGTCTGTTCACAGCAATGAAACCCTAAGACAGTTGGTTACACAATCCATGTTTAGCTTTCTACTGAACTTAAGAGGAAAATGAGAACTCTCCGTGTCCAGTAGTGCTGCATGCCTAGGCTCATCATCCAGTTTCCCCTCTGATTCTGTGCTTGTCTACACTAGCCTCTATTCTTTCTGTGCAGCTTGGTTGTATTCTCTTCATCTCAGGACCTTTACACATCTCCTCCTTGCCTGCTGAGGTGTCATCACCTGTGGGAAATCTTCCTTGTCATGCTTTCTGAGTAGATGAGCAGACAGTGCTACATGCATGCTCACACCTCTCAACCACAGAAGTCCGAGCTTTACCCCTGTACATCCTGTAAACCTCTAGTGGTTCATTTGTTTGCTGCTGATGTGCCTAGATGAACTGCAGAGCCCTAAAGGACAGGAACTGAGCCTCAATCCTGCTGTCATGAGTCTTGTGTGTGTGTGTGTGTGTGTATGTGCATATGTGTGCATGTATGTACATGTGTGTATGTGTGTTTGTGTTATGTCTGTAAGCATATATGAGTTTATGTTATGCATATGTGTGTGCATCTGTGTATGAGTGTGTACAGGTGTGTTTGCATTATGTATGCATATATGTATGCATGTGCTTGCATGTGTGTGCCATGTGTGTTTGTTCATATGTGTGTGCATGTGTTATAAGTGTGTATGTTTGTGTTATGTCTGTAAGCATATGCGTGTGCATGTGTGTGCATGTGTGCACATACTTGCAGAGATCAGAGGTTGATATTAGGTACCTGCCTCAATCATGCTCCATTTTTTCTTTTTCTTTTATTTTTTTTCTTTTTTTTTTTTTTTAGTGGCAGAGTCTCTCACTGAACCTAGAGGTAATGATTTAGCCAGACTAGCTAGCCAGCAAGCCCCAGCCATCCCCCTGTCTCCACATCCTCAGCTCTAGGATCACAGACATGAGGGCTTTTTTTTCCTTGTATTTTAGGAAGGTATGTGGATGTAAACTCAGCCTGTTCCCCTCCTAGCAACATCTTACAGAGAACCCTCTCCCAGTGTAGGAACTTGATGAGCAGATGAGCAGTCTCAGTCATGTGTGGGCAAGCAAAACTCCTCACAGCAGACTTAACTGAGTTCCTGGGGCCTGGGGAGAAGCTGATTTTCAGCCTCCTCCTCTTATGGCCAAAGGAGGCTCAGATACCCAAGAAGCTCAGAGAGTTGTCAGCCTCAGAGCTGAGATGTGGTAGGTGAGAGCACATGCTTTTACTAGATCTTGGTTTGAATTCCCAACACCATGGAAAAGCTGAACATGGTTACAATTCCTGAAACTCAGTGTTGGGGGAAGCATCAAGAAGATCTCAGGTTCAGAAATAGAGAGACTTTCCAAGCTAATGAGAGACTCTGTCTCAAAACATAAGGTAGAGATTGATAGTAGAAGATTCAATCTTCATCTCTCCTCCTCATGAATACTCACCTGTACATATACCACACACAGACATGTGCATATATACACACATACATGCATATACACATCCACACACACAAACACACTCACACACATATACACACATGAACACACAAACACACACACATATACACACATGCACACACACAAACATACACACATATACACACATGAACACACACAGATAAACACACACATACACACATGTACAGATACATGCATGCACATACACATATACAAACACATACAAATAACTTACATACATATATACACATGTACACAAACACACATGCACACATACATACTCATAGACACACATATACACATATGCACACACAGATAAACACACATGTGTACATACACACATGAACACATACATGCATACATACAAACACACACATGCACACACATATACACATATGCGCACACACAGATAAATACACATGTGCAAACACACACATGCACACACAAACACACACATGCCCACATACACACACACACACACACACACACACACACACACACACACACAGATGGTGGGCTTCCTGGTGATGTCTTCCTCAGCTACCTATGCTCCTGTGAGCAACCCCAATAAATCCACTGGATCAGCAAGCTCAACTTTGGTGGGACTCAGGTGGTATTTTCTTCTTTGGTCTGCTTCAGTGCCTCATTAGGGTTAATAGACATTTGCTCTCGTCTCTCCAGAAAAAGTCACATTACAGGTGCCAAGGCCTTCCTGCCCTTTCTCAAAATCACATTTAAAACTCCAGGAATTGGATTCCATCTCCCATTCCTGGCCCATGGCCGCTCTGCACCGTTGCCTATGTAGACAGAATATTCTCGCACAGTTGATCTGCCTACTGTTTTCACAACCCTCTGGATGATCAGCAGTGAGTCCTCCAGAGCAGGCGCCTGCCTCCTGGCTGTTGCACCCACTGCAGGGGAGACAGCTGGAACAGTATATCCAGGGGAACACTTCCAGGCCTGTCAGCTCACATGTCCTAGGAATCCTGCAAGCCAGGAGACAACAGCTGTCCAGGAAAGTTGCACTGAGATGGGGCTGCTGGCTGCTCATCACCATGTGCCCAGCCCGCTAGATCCATACCTAAGCCTGTGTGGAGCTCAACGGGCTACCCAAATGACAGCCCGCAGTCACAGCAATTGTAAACATTTCTTGATAAAAGAGACAATGGGGCTAAGCAGAGGCAAACCAGAAATGTTCAAAGAAAGAAAGAGAAGAAAGTTCTCTGAAATCATGACACGTTGGTAACAATAGCAGATAATGGCTCAGCAGTATCTTCGGCATCCAAAGCTACCAATTAAAGCTCTGTTGGGCCAAACGCCCCCTACAGTTAGGGATGCCTGCAGAGCTCAGAACAGCTCCCCTCTGCTGTGCTGATCCCCCACCTCTGTGATTACAAAAGCCTCTGTAAAGACTGGCTGGGGGCGGCAGAGACCTCACAAGCTATTAAAAACATCTTCTGATTTATTTATTTTTCTTAAATGAGAAAAGGAGAGAACAGGACCCAGGAGGAACTGATTACAATGTAACTCTCGATGTGGGCGGAAGAAGAGGAGAGAGACTGCGGGTTTTGTGTCACACCAACAGCCCCCTGTGTCAGGTGTGGTCTGGGATAACTCCCAAGGCTTTCAGGCACTTCTTCGACAGGCAATATAGCCTGATGCGTCTCAGCAGGTACAAAATGTCACAGGAAGCTGTAACTGCCGTTTCTTTTGTAACGGCCGTCAGGTTCTGTTACTTTGTAAAGGCTGGCCGGTTCTGCTGCTCCGGTCCGCAGGTCAGGGTCTAGCAAGAGAGAAAGTGGGGACGGAGGAAGGGGAAAAAAGGGGCGAGAGACGCAAAAGATAGATACAAGCCAGAGTCCGGTGGAGTCTCTTCAAGTCTTCTTTATTCTCCTACTACTTACTACCTCTACCTCCTACTTTCTATCTCTACCTCCTCGACTCCTCTACTCCTCTACTCCTCTACTCTTCTACTGCTCTACCTTCTTATAGAAGGGAAATCCTGGGTATTTATACCCTTTACCACGTGACTTGCCCTCGTGCACAATCTCAACTGAAGCCACTACATCACGTGCCTTGTAGCCATGGATACCAGGAGCACCTGGCAGCTGGGGG
>NW_021604683.1:1247024-1268386 GCF_004785775.1 Grammomys surdaster | reverse complement strand
CTGTAAAGATGATAGCCACTTTCGGCTAAGAGTCGGCTCCCAACAGGAAGCATTCCGATTTTCATTTCCCTCTGTGTTCTCTGGACGCAAAGTAGCCCACACTTCATTATATTTGAATACATGATGGGTGGGAATGGAGCCATGATTCCGTTTTTGAGGATTCAGCACTTTCAAGATTCATCCCTGGGGATGGCTTTTATTTCCCTAAAACAAAACAATCTATACAGATGCCTCTCCACTTTGCAAAGTGAGGAGCCCACACGCTGCTCGGGAAGGTGGAGGCTCTAAACTAGCTGGGGTGTCACGGCCTGCTTCTCACACGGGCTGGGGATGGCACACAGGTGCTCATGCGTCTGTGGTAAGTGCTTTTCTGCGCTGTTTCTCCCAGTCCTAGAGATCTTTATTTCTGTTCTGTGTTGCTGTGACCAGAAAAATATTTATTCAAATAATGTACTTTTAAAATGGGAGAGAAAAGAGAGATAAGGAGAGATATCTGACAGACCGGCAAACAGCCGGTCAGTTTCTGTGGATGTTGCTACAAAATGCTACTATCCTGAGGAAGGGCCAACCACATTTAAGAGGAACATGTCCAAGATATCAGCAGACATGATACTCACATGCTACCCCTCTCTTCCTTCATTCTCCCAGACCCCTTTGCATACTAGGCTTGGCCAACCGGAATGCTTTATCTCTCTGGTTGCCTTTATGACTGAATCTGGCCAGTGAGACCCTTCCCTAAGATTCTTTTAAGCATCCTCTGCAGGCTAGATGTCTTCAATGAAGGGAGAGCCCCTTAGAGTAGCCAATGACCAGCTTTGGCCCCCAACCAAGGATAAACCAATGGAGGATAAGCTCCCCTTCCTATGAGACCTCTCTGTTCAGTTGCTGGAAGCTGATATTGTCCTTCTTGTGAGCCCCCATTTCTCTTGGATGGCCCTTCCACGCAGACAGAACTCCACAGAGCTGTCTCTTCTCCTACAACAGCAGCCCTGGGGTCTCAATCTGCCCCTTCTAGACATCTCTTTGTTATCAGTCATGATCAAGTTCCTGCTGAGCCCAGGCGCTTACGCAGTGAAAAACGGATGTCTGGGAATAAGCAGATCAGTCATCCATCACTTGAACCAAAGAACAGAGGAGTTAGCAGACATTTGTGTTGACCTTTCAGGAAGCAGGAGATGGCAACCCTGGTCTTCCTCACCGTGGCTGAATTCCGGGAGAAAGGTGCTCACAGACAATGGATGGAAACATTCGAAACCAGGAGTTGAGAGAGAACCCTCCATCTTGTTATATAGTTTCTTTCTCTAAAATGGTTTCTTTCTTACCTTCTGTCCAGTAACTGAAAACTGACAAAAACACTTGTCAACATGGAAATGTCCAGATTCTGCATGACAGATATGAAGAATGTCCAGCTCCTTATGCTGCTCTATGACCCCCACGGGGGATGGGGGGAGGAGGGGGCAGAGGCAATTCTCAGCTCCTTGCACTTGCACCTTCCTCTCTATTTGCTGAGTGAGGAAGACACAGCGGTCTCTCCTAGGAAGAGCTGAGCCTGGGCAGAGCAGGCCTTTGCTCTGTGGGACTCCATCCTGTCCATTTGTCTCCATAGCCTCATTTGCCCTTGCAGACCACCTGACAGCCTTTGGGTAAATCAGAACCCACTCTGATTAGACTTCTGGTGGCAAAGGCAGAGTCTGCCTGTCTTTCTGTCTGTCCACCCTTCCCCTCCTCAGAGTGGCTACAAGATTTCTACAAGACCAGATTCCCCACATGAAAACCATAGGTTTTGAGAAACAACATAGAATCATATTTTAGCACATTGGGCAGTCCAGGGATGCTGGCATGCTCCCTGTTCTTCCTCTCTAGACCTAGGGCAACATGTTCAAGGGTAGGTTACAAAGAGAAAGAAAATAGCACTCAAAAGACCTAGATACCACTGAGCTCATGAGCATGTGCCCATGTCAGTATCTCTGGACTGTCCGATGTGCTAAAGTATGGTTCTATCTTGTTTCTCAAAGCTTACAGATTCTGTGTGGGGCAGCTGGCCTTGTAAACCCTGAAGCGTCTCCAAGGAGTGGACAGACAGACAGACAGACAGATAGATGGACAGTGTCCATTTCATTCCACACTGGCCTCATCACCTACCCTCTCCTGCATCACAATTGAGAATCCAAGGTGACCCATCAGAAAGTGGTCCAGCCTAGGCTGTTCCCTGCAGCACTGGCCCTTGTTCTGTTTGGAATCTTCACAGTCACACCTCCTTGTGTCTTTCCATCAGCTAGCAGTTGGCACAGGACCACATGTGTTAGCTCAGTGTGATGAAACAGCTGATACACAAGAGAGATGGCTCAGCGCTTAAGAGCACTGACTGCTCTTCCAGAGGCCCTGAGTTCAATTCCCAGCAACCACATGGTAGTTCACAACTATCTGTAATGGGATATGATGCCCTCTTCTGGTGTGTCTGAAGACAGCTACACTGTACTCATATAAATAAAATAAATAAATACTTTTTTTAATATAAAAAATCTCCTCACTGTGACCACCATGTCAGGGCTGGGTGAAAGTTCTGTCAGTTCAAGCTCAGCAAAAACCCACCCAGCAGGGAACTACCTCAGCCTGGATGGCTGCTGAGATGAACTCCTTCGGCTGATGTGCAGTAATGCCTGTTTCCATCTGAGGGAAGGTAAGGGCCTGAGGTGATGGTAGAGAATGTTCCCTAAGAGATGAGCAAGCCAGTTAGATCCAGTTCTGCGTCTGCTCTTTCCTAGGGCTGTTTGCACATAGAAATCAGCAGCTGAGATACTTTCTGAGTTTCCTGAAGCTGGAGGCTCTGGTGGTGATTTAAGCTTGGAGGCCTCTTAGCGAGATGTTTCTCCTCCATCCAACACAAACTCCTCTGCGGGGTCTCAGGAGCCGCTGTGCTGGCTGGCTCACTCTCGAGTTGATTTAAAGACATTAGTAATAAGGTTATAAAACCCGTAATTCTGATCTTTTGACTAAGAAAAGCATAGACTGCCCATAACTCTTCAGTTTCCCTCAGAAGACCCCAGTAGGACATCACTGACATAATTTGTCTTCCTCTGGTGCTAGTGAGTAAATCCAAGCAGGCTGCAATCACAAATCATGATGTGTCTCACACATACACACACACACAAATGCGTGTACCCACACATGCTTATAAAGAGAAGATACAGAGCCACACACTCTTATGAGATGAGAGATACATAGTGGTTTTTGAAGTAGAAACTTAAGGGTTCTTTGGAAAATCGGTTGGCTGGTGTTTTTCTGGGGCGAACTCGTGAAGAAATGTTTACCTGAACTGGACACAGGTGAACAACTAAGGTAGACTCCTGAAGGAACATTTGGCTGAAGCAGACACAGGGGAAAGGATGTTCTGCTAAAGCAGAACAAATGACAAAGGATTCTTTGCTAAGGACATGCATATATTGGTCTGCCTTACATGCGTAGTTGAGCTGTGTTTGTCAGGATGTCATAGAAATGCACCAAAATAACTTATGGTGGTGTACTGTAGTCTGTTGCTGCTTCCAAGGACTTGGGCTGATTGACAGAGTGATGTCAGCTGAGACAAGTGCACATGCTGAGGCAAGACCCGTGGAGGACACGTGATGTTTGGAAGGTATAAATAGGACTGGATGGAGCCTGAAGGAGGCCGAGCTTGACTTGCTTACAGAGCTAGCTGTGTAACGCTTGTGGGTCTCGGGTCTTTGCTGATCTCCACTTTGCTGAGAGATGCACAGCCAAGACCTTCTCTGGGTCCCTCCTGCTAACTTGAGGTGAGGCTGAGGCCTGGCTGTTCCTGCTAGATCGTGCCACCTCTGTTGCCGAGCCCGTACTTCTGTGAGGTGTTTGTGAGTGTTTTGAGCTGCCACTGCTGACCTGTGAAATGAACTGCCGATTTCCAGACAACACAGACAGGAGTTGCTCCAAAAAAAAAAACTTTCTAAACAGGTCCACTTCCCAAGTATCCTTTCTTTCTCACTACCTCTGATGAATGGGCTAAAAGGGAGGTTAAAACATTTAAGAACTATCATTAAAATTAGTTATTTAAAAAAAGAAAGTTACAGGTTTTGGTGGGGGTGGTCACAGATATGGAGCAGGATGGGCCATAATATAACTCCAATCCACTGGGCTTTCACCTTAACACAGCCATGACCCAGAGGGGCTTAGGTCAGAAGAAAAATTGCTACTGGTTTAATAAGGGTTTTCTGGAGAAAAAGAACCAAGGGGTGAATATAAAATACATTTATGCATTTATTTAGTGAGCTTTATAATAATAGCAATGTCCAAATCACATCTGAGAAGCATGGAACCTGGCCCTTGGCTCTTGAGGTCGGGTCTTCAACAGTAGGCGCAATCTTATTACTTGTCAGTCACTGGGGGCCACCAGGAGTCACTCAGTCTATAAGGTAGGGTGCCTCAGTAGTCATGACCTGGCACTTAGGGCCCAGGAAGTTCCCAGACAGCCTCTGCTCCCTGTTCACAATGAAAGCTTAGAAATGCTTGTACAACAGTTGGTGAAGGCTCAGTAGTAACAACAACAGGGGAATCAACTCAATGGCCAGAGGAAAGCCAAGAAAAGGCAAGATAAACTTCCCTCAGAAATGCCCCTTCCATCTGAGCTGCTACCAGAAGGTCATGCACAATGGAGTTTATCTTCCCTTATCAACGCAGTCACGACAATTCTGAAGCTGAGGCTCCCAGTTCAGGTGATTCTATTTTGTGAAAGGTTGATATTAAAACCAAGCCATATATAGTTAGTCCTGGGCCAGAATCCGAAGTCCAGGTCTGTGCTTTCTGGCAGTTTCATGGGAAACCCATGCCAGGCTCTGTCCCATGAGAGAATGGTCTTGGTGTTCCTGGGCTTGTGAAGGTGTCGTGCCAGGTTCTCCCCTCAGCCTTCCTGTGGCCCCTTCTTCTCTCCGCACTTCCTACCCGGCTGCTTTCCTTCCTTTATACCATGGTGGTGGTTGGCTTTAGAACACTTCTGCATTAGTTACTTTGCTCGTGGCTGTGATAAAATATTTGGCAAGAAGAAACTGAAGGGAGGAAGGGGTTATTCTCCTTTATAGTTGGGGAGTTACAGACGCAGGGAGAGGCTGCTTGCATTGCACCCACAATCAGGAAGCAGATCTCAAACAAACAGCAGAGCCATGCTACAAAACTTGACTCCCCCACCCCGCCCCCAGTGACCCTTTCTCCAGCAAGGCTCCACCTTCTAAAGGCTCCACAGCTCCCACAATGCACTGCAACACCCTCTAAGTCCAGGGTGAGAGACCTCATCTCGAGCCTGAATCACATCTGCCAAGCCTGTATTTTCAAAGGGGCATGGCAGTTCCCTGGGTACTTGGACACATTTAGGGAAACACAGCTAACAACTCAAGGGATCTACTAACTCAGGGCTGATGTCACAAGGGTCAGAGTTTGAGCACTCTGGTGTCCTCAGAGGTGAAGGAGTATGGACACAGTGAGTGACACAAAAGAACAGGCCCCGATGCTGGATGGGAGGCCCAGACAAATCCTTGTGCTCTACTGCTTTCTAGGGATGGCACTGTGGGTGATCACCAGTCTCTTGGGCAGCCTTGTCTAGCTATAAGGGAAGGGAGAGGCAGCTTTGTAGTTAGGTAGACCCAGTTTGGCGGCCATGAGGGAAAAGGTTTTATGCCTGCTCAGGCCTCCTCTCATTTGTCTGGTGGTGAGGAAGGCAGAGGAAGAGGTCATCTCTCCAACTGTTCTGTTTATGAGCCCATGAGGGCTTTGATTTTGTTTCTGATCTGGGTTAATCATTTATTCATGAGCCTTTGAAAATTAGACACCAGCTAATTGAAAGCTCATCAGAAGAATGGGTTCCACATACCTCATTAATTTCCACAAGAGTGATTAGAGTTAGGGGGACAGATTACATCAGCCCCCAGGAAGTGGGCTGAGCCACCTTGAACCTGGGTCCTCTTGATCAGTGTACCCCTCTCTATAAGGATCGTCCTCCTAAAAGCAGCTCCCTTTGTGAGCCTCCCTCCTACTGATAAGAGGCATTGTCAAAGTACTGGATGACAGACACTCAGAACGGATTGTGTTGCCAGACACATGCATGGCCCATGATGAAAGCTGACATTCAGAGGAAGAACACACGTGGTTTCCAGCACATGGATATCCTGAAAATTGCATGGCTATAATTAGACTTTAAATTTTTACTGTTGATCCGAATCTCAAATTTGCTGGAAATCTTGTGTTTTTCTTTGGCAGCCCTAGAACGGAGGTCAACGGGAGCCCATCAAGTGCTCCTGCTGGGGGCCGGCTGCATCCGGATTCTGGGAGAACAAAGCCAAGTACTTTCCCTCAGAAGCTGTGGTTAAAGGATCCTAGTCACCAGGCTCTCCTCAATCTGTCTCTTCTTTATTAAAAGAAGGAGTCAGTGCCCTTTAAGAGAGGAAGGCATGGGGACAGTGACTTGCTTATCCCCATCAGTGTGTGGTAAAGGTACCAGGGTACCAACTATGAAGAAATGCAATTTGCTGAGTGGGATGCCTAGCTTGAACCTGGCAGCCACCATATAGGACCTGACAGCCACCATGGTGCAAGTAAACCCAAGCTGCAGCCATTTCAGCTGAGGGACAGAGCCTTCATCAGGGTTCCAGCTAGCAACTGCCAACCCATGAAGATGTTATAGGTTACCCCAGACCTCAGTTCTCAAGTGACAACCCCAGTATTTGAGTCTGCCCAAATGAGTCAGCAGATATACCATGTCTGCCTTGTTCTGGAAGAGAACCTTACTCGGATTTTTGCACAAAATAAATCACGCTGTTCCTCTAATCTGAGAACAGAGCATTGCACAGCGGAAAGTCCTCCCTTCCTGCCTTAGCACAGAAGGGGGGATAGAATCATACGTAAGTGAGTTGTCTAAGTGCATGTAAGACTGTGAGTGTTTGGGTTTGGAAAATGTCTCTCCTACGAGGACTTGGAAGCAAGCCTTGACTCTCTCTGGTGGAATTGCAATGGTAAAGACTATAGGGGGAAGGCCTTTAAAGAGATTAATACTGGCTGTGCAGGTATTATAAAGGAGTAATAAAAGAATGTCCAGGTCTGGGTTTAATGGCTCACATCTGCGATCTCAGCATTCAAGAGGCTGAGGTAGGAGAATGATGATGAGTTTGAAGCCAACCTGGACACCATTACAAGGTCCAGGCTCCAGTGAGCCTGCCTGGCCATCAGCTGTGCCCTGTGATCACCGTGCTGTGGTTATTGTGGTACTGTCACCGTTGGGCTGTAACCAAGGCCACACAGAAGCCAGCCTCGTGGCTTGAAACCTGTGAGCTGAATGAATCTTCACCAGTCTTCTCCAGCCTCAGAACCAATAAGGGAAAGCAGTGTATACTGAATGGGCAGGGCCATGGAAATGGTAGTGAGGCTTCAGGAGATGAAGGAGACAGGCAAAGATCAGGGAGGAGGTGGCCTGAGGCTCGGTTAGGGCTGCCGTCTGGGAAAGGTGCCTCTGTGGGCCAAGGGCTGCAGGCAGTCTCCCAAAGCTGGGAAGTAGAAGGGCTCAGGCTTTACTGCTTGAGCAGGAAGGAGGATTGTAGCCCTGAGAGCTCCTCGGCTGGGGCCCAGTGAACCCCATTCTGAACTGCAATTGGGTTTGAAGCCACCACTGAGTTGGGAATGACCTGCTTCTATGGCCAAAAGACAGGCCTATTGGTCCAGTAGCAAAGTGGCCTCTACTTACTCACCCTTGGCTAGTGTATCCTCTGTGCTCAGCTTCTGGACCTCTCAAACCCAGCCTGTCCCAGCTCCTCCCTCCATGTTTCTGCCCTGCCATGCAAACTCCAGCTCCTAATCAACAAGGCACAGAGCCTTGCCATGTGCCCAGGCCTGCCAGGGGTCATAGGCTCCTCAGTCGAGCTGCCTGCTGTCAGACCCCGTTCCTCTTGCCTTCTCTGAGCACCTCACCACACCAGCAACCATCTTGATGCCGGAGGAAGTGGCGCTACTGAAAGCTAGAATCTAATAGAAAAGCAAGCAGCACAGTCTATAAAGTCCTAAGTTCCCCAAGTGCCAAGACCTGAGTAGATGATCCCCAGACCCCACGGACAGCAGCAGGACGTGAAGCTGCACTCTTGTGATGTCAAGGATGATGAGGCGGAAACAAATGGATCCTTTTATCTAACTGGCCGGCCAGCCTGTACAACTACAGCAACCTGGAGGTGCGGGTAGGGTGACCATAGGACACCTTAGGACTATTTCCTCCGTGGAAATAGAATCCTGTTAAGCTGACCCTCCAGTGAGACACCAGGAATGCAATTGCCTCCAGACTGGCAGCTTGAATATATTTGTCTTGTACTTTCTGATTTCAGGTTTAAACAGAGAGAAAGCTGTTTCCGGGAGGCCACTGACTATGGACGTCTCTTAATTCAGTCTGTTCGAGTGGAAGCCTGGGAAATAGTTTACAAATCCGGCCACAGTCATTTTCTGAAATGCTGTGGGCCAGAGCTCAGCGAACGGCTTCCAATCCCTCCCACTCTCTGTCGCCTTTTGAAAACAGGCATTAAAGGTCAGCTTAAAAACCATCGTCGTAAACATTTCACAAGGCCGAATCTTGCCCGTGATGCCTGTAAGGACTTGTCTGTATTATTCTACATTTTAAGCACAGTTGCTGGGGTTAATTAGATTCCCGGCCCTGAAAATGTTTAAGTGCCTCTGATGACTTACTTCCAACTGATAATTTTGTGTTAGGAGCCGAAAAAGAATAACAAATAGAGAGAGAGTAAATACATCCTCCATATTCCTCCTCATGAGTGCAGAGAATATATTTCTGAAATTTAATTAAATATCAAGATGTCCACGAGATCTATAATAAGCCACTTTGCAAGACCTCTAAATGTCAAGGAAAAGCACGTTTTTACATGAAACACCCCCTCCTCTCCAGTAAATCTGTGAAGATTCAGGACTTTTAAAAAAAAACCTCTAGAACCAACAAGTACATATTTTATCTTGAAAGTATTCTTCAAAGACTTGGGAGTAGCCACTTGTCTACAGATGGGCGAGTCGTGCATTTTAATCTTCACGGGAACACTTTACAACATTATTCTCAGACCTGTGCCAGAAGGGTCTGAGTCCTACCATGGGTGGGCAGCGAACGCATGAAGCCAGAAACTTAGTAAGAGAATGAATGGTCTCTTGGGGCTAGAGAAATGGCTCTGTGGTTAAGAGCATCTGCTATGCAAGTGTGGGAGGCCCCGAGTTCAAATCCCGAATGCCCACAGGAAAAACCAGGGATAACTGTGCATGCCTGTAAGCCCACTGAGAGGCACAGGGGCTGATCCTGGAAGTTCACTGGCCATCCAGTGTAACCAAACATGCTGAACTCTGATTCAGTGAGAGACTGTCACAGTCGTAAGGCAGAGAGCAATCGGAGGGTGAATCTGATGACCTCTTCCTGCCTCTGAATGCTCAAACAGGGGTGTTCACATGTAAATGTGTGAAAACACACACAAAGATGCACGGTGTCCTCACAGGGACACACACACAGGGTCCTCACAGGGACACACACACACAGGGTCCTCACAGGGACACACACAGAGTCCTTCGAGGGACACAGGGATGGTGCTAGCACACTGGTTTACCAGCAGAAAAAGACACACACACACACATACATCAAAAAAGCACAAAAATGTCTTCAGTGGCTTTTCCACTTCTCAATTCAGTAATCTAGGTCATCCTCCTCAGTTTAGACCTTGTGAAATAGAAGGAGAGTACCTTTGGGCAGGGAGGGGGTTGTAATGAAAATAGCAGCATGGTCCAGCTCTGACTGCTTTCTCTTCTGGTAAACCAGTGTGCTAGAACCATCCCTGTGTCCCTGGTAGGACCCTGTGTATGGCCCTGGGGAGGATCCTGTGTGTCCCTGGGAAGGACCATGTGTGTGTCCCTGAGAGGACCTTGTGTGTGTCCCTGAGAGAACCCTGCGTGTTCCTGGGAGGACCAGCCCCTCTAGTGTTAGGGAGAACATGGGAATCGCAGTTCCTAGTGCAGAGTACCATGAGTCCTGTGTTTGATTAGAACTATAGCTTCTTGCCTCCCCATCCCCCGGGTTCCTGCGTGTGTTGTCTTTTGTTTGCTTAATGTTTTTAGTTGATACATCAGCAAACTTCATTATGGCAATTTCTTTCATTACACTTGCTTGTTTGCTTGTTAGAGTCTGTGCATATGGAAGTCCAGGGAGAGCTTGTGAGGAGACCATTCTCTTCTTCCACCCTGTGGCCCTGGTTTGGACCTCAAATGTTCAGGCTTGCAACAAGCTTCTTTACCTGCTGTGCCCTCATGTGATAGTGTACACATGACACTATCTTGCCCATATTCAGCTCCACTGGTTGCCCACCCATAATCCTCCTTGTCCATTCTTGGTACATTTTTTTTAACCCCAGACCCTCACCCCACTCTGCCGCTTCATGAATCATTTTTAAACAAGGTCGTATCTCTCCACTAACAGATCTTCCCTGCTTCTTGGGCACTTGCCACTGTGTCTTCAGGAGAAACAAGGCTCAGGGCTCTGAGCTTTCAGCTGACCACGGTCTGGCCAGCATTCTGTAGTGTCATCCTGTGTGCCTGCCTCCTGTTTAGGACAGGAGATGTTTGCCCTAGCCACTTGTTGAGGCTGAACATTGAGACAAAAGCTAGCAACCTGTGAGGTGTAACTTCAGAAGCCACCAAAACCATGTACCCAACTAACATAAAGACACTAAATCACAGCCTTATGGAAGCCCACAGCCTAGCTTTTGCGGTGCTGTGCTTAAACCACTGTTAAATGCTCATGCTGTGAATTCCAAGTCAGCTTTACATGGATTCCTCCTGAGATTCTCTGCAGCCAAGCTGAGATGCCTGCTTCCCCTGAAGGGAAGTCTCTGAATAGAGACTTGGGCTGCTTCAGGTGTCAGTGCGCAACCATGTGCAGTCCTGTGTAGCCATGAGCAGCCGTGCCCCACTGCTGAGGGGAGTAGATAAAAGTGGCCCCGAAGACTGTCTATTGCTGACAGGAACTTAAGGCTTCAGAAGAGGAAGAATTAGGTCAGGAAACTAGAAGAATGTGTAATTAAGAAATCCTTGTCAAAATGTGGATCTGGCCTCCCTTGTCTCCCCTGTGGGCGGGCGCAGCGGTCAGGAGATGTCATCACTTGAGAGTATAAGCTGTGCTCAGCAGTGAGGACTTCCCCAGAGCAGACTCACCCTCATAGATAAGGACCGTCATCTGAGGTGGGGGTCTGGTCTTCCTGGACACCATAGTGGCTGCAGGTTGAAGACCTCAGCTAATCTCTGTTCCTTCAGCCCCCAAAGTGGGTGACACAGGTCAGACAGACTCCTGGTGATTACCATGACCATGGAGAGCCAAGGAGTTGGACCCAGAGGGAAGGAGGCAGACACACACTGAAGCCAGAGGTGCCAGGCTGGCTTCAGCTGCCCTTGGTTACCCTGGAGGCCCAAGTAAGCAGCCAAGGCTTTTAGCAAAATGTCTTCTGAGCATTCTTGCAGTGACGGCTGCATCGGACATTTTTCTCTCCTTGTCTGATGTCTTCCACGCAGTTTGTCTTACGAAAATACAATTCCTTCCCAATCTTTTTAAAGATGTATATATAGCAAAGATGGTCTTACTTCATCCTCTCTCCCCCAGTCCCCCATCTCTGCTTCATTCCAGGCTTGGCTGTAGCTGTTTTTACTGCTCAGAATGCAAGCCGAAGGTTAATTAGTTTTCCTGACCCTGGAACTCTCAGGGAAGAAGTCAACAGTTTCACTAATTGCCCCTCAAAGCCTGCTACGGACAGAGGGCCAAGGTCTGAGGGAAAAGCCTGTTGAGAGAGTCACTGTGGATGCGTCTATCAAGCTGGGAGGGAGCTGTGCAGAGCTGGGTCTTGCTCGGGTTTTTGTCAACTTGACACAAGCAAGAGTTCCATGAGAAGAGGAGCCGCTATTGAGAACAGCCCACCCCCCAAGCCTGTGGCCATTTTCTTCTTTAATAATTGATATGGGGGAGGGGAATCCAGCCCGCATTTGGCAGTACCAGCTTTGGGCAGATAGGCAATCATCTTGAATTGTGTGAGCAATCAGACTAAGCAAGCCATGCAGGGCAACCCAGTACACAGTGTGCCTCTGTGGCCTCGGCTTCAGCTTCTGCCTCCAGGTTCCTGTCTGGAGTTCCCTTCATGACAGACTGTGATCAGGATGATCACATCAAATAACCCCTCTCTTCCTTGTATTGCTTTTGGCCATAGTATTTATCACAGCAACAGAAAACAAACTATGACAGTTTTAATCCCCGACCACACCTGCTGTGATAGCCAATCCCGTCAACTTGACGGCATGCAGAATCACCACGGACACAAATATTAAGGCGAGAAACTATATTAGCTTAGTTGAAGTAGAAAGACCCACTGAGCTTCCTGTCTGGCCTGCAGTGTGAGCGGCTTCCTCCCGCTCCTGTTGTTGTAACCTCCTCATCAGGATGGACAGCACTCACTTACAGCTTGGGATAGCTCACTGGCCACACCTAGACACCCACAATCCTAGTGCACACGGCCCTGGCATTTCTATCCCACTGACGGTAAGTAGACAGCGACTGTGGTGTGCCCACAATCCTTCCCTTTGTTGTTGTTCTTCATGTTTTAGAGCAGCAGTTCTGGGGAACCCAGAACCTCAGACATGTCTGGTCAGTGTTCACCTACAGCATTAGATCCTCGGCCATTTTGTTTTTCCATTTTGAGATGGATTCACACGCAGTTTTTCACCGATGCACTGTTGGCAGGAGCTCTCCGAAGAGGCAACATACAACAGTGATGAGAAACAAGAAGCCAGGGAGGAAACAAGGAAAGAGCTCCTGGGGGCTACATGGGCAAACGGGCTGAGGCTGCAGCAGGCAAACATCCCACGTTCCAAGAGGAAGCCTAGTGGTTAGACACAGTCACACAGGACTGGGACCTGCCGCAGACTGCAACAATCTTAGAGGCGGCCTCTGAGAGACCTGACCTCTGTAAACAGGACCCACAATGACAAGACCCATCAAAGGTGCCAGTGGCCCACATGCTCTGGCTGCCTCTTCCTCGGGCTGCAGAAGGACACAACTGACCTCTCGGCCACCCACCTCATGATTTGAGAGTTAGTCTAATCCTCAGACATGAAACTTCCCAAAGGGTGGATGGACCTTACAAATGAGCCTTTCCACAGGAAATGGAGACAACGTGGGTCCCAGCACTGAACCCTTGCTTCAAAGCCAAGGTCAAGCGAAGCCTTCCTCAACTTCTCATCGTCCCCTGCTCATGAGCATCTCTCCTGCCTTATTCCGGCATTTGGGAGGCTGAGGCAAGAAGACATCCATATGTTCAAGGCCTGCCTAGGCTACATAGCAAGGCCCATCTGAAAAACAAAGCCCTTCCCAATCCCCCCACACACACACATGCACACATACGCACAAGCAGAGCCTGAGAGAAGCTAGGTGACCATTACACCCCTCTACCTGACACATTCCGTCTCTTGGGTCGGGGAGCTATCTGTAATCCATGGGTCCTGATATATATGACACCATGTCTTAATTTGGCCACTGTGACTGAAGCTGCTGATTTCAGAGCCTGAGTATTGCCATTGGCCACATCACAGCCTGACTTCCTGCTCAGACCCATTCAGAGTTAAGGGCCTGGAGGTGGTGTCTGAAGATGCAGTGCTGTCTTGAGAACTGAAGCCTGACACAGTCTCAGCCCATACATGGGAAACACCTGCTCCTTAGGGCATTAACTTTCCCAAGACTGTCACCAGGCACTGACTTATACTGGAATTCTCTGATCAAACCACATTGGCGTTGAAAGCCCTACAACTTTGTGGTCCCCAAGAGACAAAATATGATGGCCAGAGGGCCAAAATTAGA
This sequence comes from Grammomys surdaster, assembly GCF_004785775.1. Taxonomy (NCBI): domain Eukaryota; kingdom Metazoa; phylum Chordata; class Mammalia; order Rodentia; family Muridae; genus Grammomys; species Grammomys surdaster. Next base: position 1,254,474 of record NW_021604683.1, on the reverse strand, counting down.
CATTTACTACCAAACTCTGACCATCCTATGACCAGCAGGAGAAGCTTGGGAGACCTATTGCTAAACTTGGCAGACTACCAGCTCCACCAGCCCCTAAGTCAATGAGGTCATCAGATAGTCCCTAAGATCACGGAAAAAGATGCTCTGCCCCCACTGTGCTGCAAGCTGCCTGCCCAACACCCCTCCCAGTGGCTGCCTCTGACTCTGTGTCTATAAAAGTCCATGAATCCATGTTTCAGAGCCATGATTATTCATATTTGGCTATGAATAAAGGTTTTCCTCTCTTGCAGCAAGAGCTGTGTTTGTTCCCTAGAGTCCCATGTCGCATAAAGGTCGGTCCTACCTAAAGGACACCAGGAGCTATGGAAAAGCAAGCATGTGAAACTGACAGGGTTAGAGTCACAGGTGTGAAGGAGGTCAAAGAAAGCTTTGTCTCTGGGGAGATCATCAGAGCTGAGGCATGAAGGCGGGTATTCTGGAAGTATCCAGTTCTAGAATGTTCTAGAAGGATCTAATGGAGGCCAGTGTAGGAGTGTGAGGAAAGCATGTGCAAACGCCCTGTAGTGTAAAGATAGAGGATAGCCACCCAAGGTCCTGGAGGGAGACTGCTGTGCCTCTGGCATACGGGGACCTAAGGGGATGAGGTTGTTATGACCAAGTCCCCAAAGACAGCCTCCCTAGGGACACCACATAACATGCATTGGCTTTGGAAGGAAACAGGAAACAAAAGGAGACAGGACATGAGAACTTTCAAAGCTTCCTATAAAAAAAACCACATCTTCAAAGGCCAGCTGTGGAGATTCAGTCAGAAGCGTGCAGGCCTTGGGAGTAAGCTGCCGCAGCTAGCCACTGAATATTTCATAAGGCCTCACCCAGGTGCCGGCCACTGGCTTCCCTTCCATGTATCATTCACGGAGTTCTGCATCCACACCAGAGCATTCTTGATCTTGGACCTCTGCAGGAGCCAATGAATGAAGGTTTCCTAGAGCCCCAAGGTGGACCAAGGGAACGGTCCCCACTCTCCCAGTCAGCCTTGGCCTTGGGACCTGTTGTAGGGAACCTTCCTGTGGAGTGAACTGTTTTCCCTCCTAGGATTACCTTAGAAATTCATCATCTCTCCCTGCCCCCCTGCTTCTTTTGGGTGACAGACAGTTGTTTCATGTACTACTGTGAAGATAATTCAGAATTCTGTTTATTCTAATGTGGTTCAAAAATCTCTGAGACTCGCATGGGAAAACAGTTCATGGTGCTAAATGCTGACAGGCAGAGAACTTGGCAGGCTGGATCTCACCAGCCCTGCCCTGCTAGCCATCCTGGTGTCTGTCTGTCTCTGCATGAAAAGGGGCTACTTGCCTGGAGCTCTGCAAAGGGGGAATAAAGTCTGGGAAGGAGCCCTGGTTCAACCTGTGTGGGTGCCTGAAGCTCTTTAAGAGTTGAACTTCCTTCAGGAAGTTGGGTATTTAAGGAACCCCAAGCTGAACTCTGGCCTCTGGCAGCTTTTGGCCCAGGCCCACTCTGGTAGACACCTTGGAAATATGCAGTTGCCATGGTGATTGCTTCTATCCCAACTGGTCCTTTTATATATTTCCTGGTGTGGGGGGCTCTGGAGGCAATATGGCTTCTGTGGAGGTGAGTGGGACCATGGAAGTAGGAAGAGGAGGGTGGGGAGCAGTCAGAACAGAATTGAGTTCTGAAAGACCAGGTGTGTCTGACTTACCTATAGAGGCGTATGTGCCTGAGACAGGTGTCTCCCCAGAGAGCAGCCAGCAACTGAGGACAGAAAAACCAGGTCTGCTGGACAGAGCTGAGAAAAAGAGCCCCGAGACCATGCTGGAATAGGGTGTGTCTGGGCCATGTGGGCGGGTGGACAGAGAGCCAACCATGCTGGGATAGGGCATGTCTGGGCCATGTGGGTGGGTGGACAGAGAGCCAACCATGCTGGGATAGGGCACGTCTGGGCCGTGTGGACAGAGAGCCTTGTTTGTGGAAATGTAGTTTCAGGATTTTTTCACATCCCAATGTACCCCATGTGCCCTACAACCACAGGGCCTTTGCTCATAGCACCCACTCTTCTATAGCCTGTGCACCCTCTCTTCACTTTCTGAGCAAGCCTCACCTCATCCAGGAAGGCTTCCTTACTTCCCCCTTCCCCGAGAGTAAGTCGGTTTGTTCTGCTTTCTGTTCTCACAGCTCCGGGTAGTGTGTCTCCCTGGTGCTAATTCCAGTGGAAGTCCTATATTTATATTTTACAAGTATTACTCATCTTTCTTATTCCATTTAAATCCTTGGAGACAGGCAGGGGCTGCATATGGTTTTGCTCAACATGGAGTCTACATAGCAGGAGAGAAGCCAGCGTCTGAGATAAATGTTGCATAAACAAGAGAAGCACACGACTCAGTCCATGGAGGCGACAAGCCAACACAGACACTGGAGAACGACATAGGACTTGGAGGACAAACAGCTTTGGCGCCTGTGAGGGGTGTCCTAACAGCCTTGAGATACTGAGGCCTCTGCCAACCTTACCTTGTATCTCTAGGACTAGAGCACAACTCTTAATTAGAAAAGCTAAGTTGAATAGCGAAGCTCTTATCCGTAAGCTATCAAGTAATGAAATGTCTGTGCTGAGATCATCTGAGGTGTAAAACTTAGCAGAATAAAGAGAATATGGCCCTGAAGTCCCAAGCTTAGACTTCTCCACCTTCTAGGAAAGCTTTTCCTGGTGTCATGTGCTGAGACCATTGAACAAAACTTTGTGGTCACCTCTGCCACCCTGGCTGCTCCCTGACCAACACAGACCTCCAGAAGCATGTCCCAGATTGGACCACAGAGAGAAACTCTAGGCAAGAGCTTCTTAGCCTGAATCTACCCTGCTCCCCGTTAGGGTCACTGACCAATTGTCAGGCCCAGGCATACTGGAGAGCCCAGAGTCTCCTGCGCTACACAGTCCAGAGCTGGTGAACTCTGAAGCGTTGCCAATCTTTACCATGCCATGTCCCTTCTAACCTCTCCAGAAGTGCTGGTAACTGATGGAGCCTTGGAATTTTCCAGGTGTCCAACCAGTGATTCCCAAGACACTTTTGAAACCCAGTTACTGCTATAGGTAGAAATGAGACACACATCAGAGAAGCATGCATGGTTCCAGTCTATCTAGATCCTCAACCTGGCTTCTCCATGGAGCTTTCTGGCCATAACAATAAGGGGAAGCCCTGAAAGTTTTTTTTTACCACACCATGCCCCCTATCATTGGAGAAGTTTGGCCTGGGTGAGGCACATGATCAAGCCTTCTAGCCCACCTTTCCCAAGGCCTGGATGCCTTGAATGTTCTCTTTAGTCAAGGAAGAGAATTCTGAGAAGGGAAGAAGGGTGTAGGGGCTGCTGGAGAGTAAATAGGTATGCTCTCATCTTCAGTAGCCAGCTCCAGTCTTGTGTCCACCAAGACTGTATATGGGAAAGTTTAAATCCTATGGGCAAGTACCCGAACAAAGCAATGTATGACCAGACACATGGGAAAATGACAACTGAACAAAGACCACGGTTGGATGAATGGATGGATGGATGACAAATGTATGGATAGATGATAGATGGATGGATGGATGATGGATGGATGGATGATGGATGGATGGGTGGAAGATGGATGGATGGATGATGGATGGATGGAAGGGTAGATGGTGGCTGGTGTGGGACTGCATAAGGGTACCTCGGTTCATGGCTGGGCATGGGCCTGGAACCCCAAGATGCTAAGTGAGAAACGGCAGGCCCCAAAACCCAGGGTCCTGAAAAGCAGTCTAGTCTCAGTAGAACTAAATTGTTCAGTCACATAGACCATTACAGTCCCTCCCAAAGTGCACAGGTAGAGAGCGTGACTAGAGGCCTCAGGCCCTAGGGATTTACATACTAATGAAGGCCAGAGGGCAGAGCAAATTAAGCATTCCTCCCCAGGCCCTCCCCTTTCTCCCTCCCTATTTAACTCAGGTCTCCCCTAAGTTTCATGGGGGGGAGGTACATCCAAATCCATCCACCATCCACCATGACAATAAACCCTTTTAGAACCAAGGACTTTCTTGTGTCATTGGGGCCTGCCACTGCCAAAGCCTTCAACCTCTGGAACCCTAGACGTTTTTCCTGTATGTGGGATCTGCAGCATGGAAAGCCTCCAGGATTCCGCTGTGGCCCTATTTTCCCACAGGCTGGATGATGGATAGATGGATAAATGATAGATAGATGGAAGGGTGGATGGTAGATGGGTAGATGGATGGATGGATGGATAGATGGATGGATGGATGATGGATGCATGGAAGGATGGGGTGGATGGATGATGGATGGATGGGTGGATGGACGGATAGATGTGTGACTAGACATGTGGATGGAGGGTCAGACAGCTGATAGGTGGACAAGTGAGTTGGTGGGTGGATGGAAGAGGTGAGGAGATGCACACATGGATGAATGTTTGGGAAAATAGATGTAAGAGAGGGTGGAAGGGTGGGTAAGTGTGATGGGGGTGTGAATAGGTAGGGGAGGAACAGGTGTGAACCAGTGTGCAAGAGGATGACTACAAGGAGAGAAGGTGGATTGGAGTGGAAAGCACACAGCTCCTGAGCTTCTCAGGGTGGCTCATCTGACAGCAAACTGGAAACCATCCTCCATCTTTAAATAGTAGGCTACCCCAACCTCTCCAGCAGAGTGATTTCTGCTGCACAGCATTGCAGCATCCTGCCACCCAGATCTGGGTACCTGCAGTCCTCCATGCCTTCATTCTTATTCTTCTTCATCCCCCTGTCATGACTCACCCAGGTCTCTGATGGGTTCTGAGGAGCACTTCACAGAGGCTATTCTGACAGCAACTTGCACTCTCTCTGTGTTTTCCTCCATAGTTCATGGGTTCCTGGCCTCATCCTGGGTCTCCCTTTGCCAAGCTCATCATGTGTCCCCTGCTTCTAGGGTGGGCCTCTTCCCCCTTATTCCTGCTGCATCTACAGACACAGCCTAGATCTGTGTCTGGGAGGTAGAGATAGCTATATAAGCATGTTTTTCAAACACAAGTGTGAATTCTGCTGCAAAGCAAAGGAACTGGCATAGGTCATGGTCAGGTGACCAGGGCAAAGTCTCCCAGTCACCTGAGTGACTTGGAACAGATGGTTCCATGCATTCCTAAGCACTCTGCCATTGGTTGGGCCAGCTATGAAACATATTGGCCCTGATCTCACAGAGACAATATGGTGACCCCCACAAACATGGGTGACATCATTTAGGGATAGGAATTGCTCTGAGAATCTCCTTGAGGTGGGAAGTCTGACAGAGCAAAGCTGTGGCCACTCTACAGCATAGAGGTCTTGCTGCCTTAAGAGGGAAGGTGCTGGAGAGGGCTGCTCAGCAAGCAGAGGGCAACCTTGTGTGCTGGTCCTCACCTACCACCCTGTATAAGATGAAGTCTCTTGTTCACTGCTGTGTTGTATACCAGACCACAAATGCCAGGCTCACTGGCTAACCTCTTCCTGCAATCTTCCGACCCTACTTTCTGTCTCATTAAGACCCTGGTATTACAGAGACATACACTGCTGCCCCTGACTTTACACAGATTCTGGTCATTCAAGCTCAAGTCCTTGCATTTGTCTGTCAGGAGCTTGACCCATTGTTTCATCACTCCAGATGCTGGAGCAACAGAATCTTCTACAAACAAGAGAGGCAAAAAATCAACCCAGAGGAAAATGCATAAGGAAACCAGACTGGAATATTCAGAACAGACACCCAAATGGACAGACTATATGCAAAACAGAAACCTCTCCAAATCATGTCAGAGTTATAGCCATCACATTACATACAGTGGATGGAAAATGTCTCCCATAAGCATACGTATTTGAACAAAGACGTGTTCTCAGATTTGGAAAGGTTATGGAACCTTTAGGAGATTCAGTCTTGCTAGAGGATGCTGGGGGTGGGCTTTGAGGGGTTATAACCTAGTTTGTTTTCCTTCCCTTTCCCTTCTCCCTCCCTCTTCCTCCCTCCTCCTCCTTCTCTCTCTTTCTCTCTCTCGGCCTCTCTCTCTTTCTCTCTTTCTCTCTCCCTCCTCCCCCCTCTCTCTCCTTGTGTGTAGCTGAGATAGGTTCACACTTTTCTGTTCCTGCCCCCATGTTATGCCTCCCTGCCATGATGGACCCCCGCCACACACACACCTCTGGAAACACAAACCAAAACAAACTCTTCTTTCTCTGAGTTGCTTTTGGTCACTGTGTTTCATCACAGCAGTAACAAAGAGAGCTGTGTACCTGACGGTCATGGAAACAGAAGACAGAGTTGCAACCACCCCATAGGGCTGGCATGGGAAAACACAGATCTGACCAGATACAAGAAAACGCCCAGCTATTAACTCCAGAAGGCAGCACAGGAAGAGAAACACTCAGCATGTGTCGGCAGCTTCCGTCTCAACCTTACCTGTGTAGACCTTGACTATTTGGGAGGAAGTCTTTTTCAGGCGTTTACAGGCAGTTTTCAACTGATTTCTGCTTTGGGGTTCAGGGAGCACAAACACAGGCTCTGTCCATCCGTTGGATGGAGCAACCACTGGAGGTTGGTAAGGGTACCGTGAGGGAAAACAGACCCTGCTCAACCTGTGGTCACTATGTTCTTCTTCTGACAAGCCAGGAGCTCAACCTGTCTTATGTCTGAGCACCCTCACTGGAAGTGCTGTGGGTAGGACATGTGGAAGGAAGGACACTTGGTGACTGTATTAATTACTTTCCCTTGTGTTGAGACAAAAAGCCCAACAAGTAGGCTTAAGGAAGAACAGGCTTATTTCTGCCTCACAGTTTGGGGTACAGTCCTTCAGAGTGAGAAATTATGCCAGTAGAAGTGTGAGGCATCTGGTCACACTACAACCAGTCAGCAAGCAGTGACAGATGCTGATTCGTGGATCGCTTTCTCCTCTTCGCCGCCTTCTTGTGGATCCTCCCACCTCAGGCAACCCAACCCAGTCACTCTCTTGCTGGAATAACCTGAGGCTACTTTTCCTGGTGACTCTAGATCCTGTTAAGTTGATTGATAACATCAGAGGGGACTCGAAGCTCTTCTGTTCCCCACTGAACAGGTTGATACCCCTGTTAGTCCACAGACCCCTGACCCCGACTTTCTTCACACAACTCTGTGTAATCCTTCGTTTTTCAAACCCCAGACCTAGCCTCCCGTCGTTCTCAGGAGTCTTGCTGTGCATACATCTCTCACTTTACACCTTTGCTGTCCGTTAGACTTGTTCTGATTGTTCCACCAAAGTCAGCTCCCTAAGGGTCTTCTCCACCTTTGGAGAATTTGGCCCCAGAGGAGAGCTCCCATCTCTGCCCACACAGAACTCACTGATTACTAAGTAAGTGTTGCTTGGTTAAATGAGTTTCCAGAGAAACAAGTAGATATATGGATGGATGGATGGATGGATGGATGGATGGATGGATGGATGGATGGA
>NW_021604683.1:1207348-1247014 GCF_004785775.1 Grammomys surdaster | reverse complement strand
GGATGGATGGATGGATGGATGGATGGATGGATGGATGGATGGATGGAAATAGAGAAGTCATCCAATAAAACCCTGGCTAAATGTCCCCTTTGCAAAGCAGAAAAGATGAGAGTATTTCAAATTCTTTTTTTTTTCTCTTTTAACTGATATTTGAAAATGGATTTATACTTCTGGCCACACTCCTTCAGGGGGGGAAATGAAAAAATGGCAAATTCTAAGGTTGGCTTTACAGAAGTTAATTCTGACCTTGTTATAAAGTAGTGCGTATTTTCACAATTAATCACTCCAAGTGACATTTACTCTGAGAAATGTATAACAGGGGGATCCAGGGGACAGATTAGAGAGAGTGTGATTTTGTAGATTTGCTGGAAACCTGGATCTCCTTGTGTCTGTGGTTCTGAGTCTCCGCTGTAGCTACCACAACCTACCCACCCACCCACCCACCGGACAAAGGCTGAGCAAGAGCTTCTGTGTCTTAGACACTGTAAACTCCATGGCAGCCTCTGACTGGATCCTACCAGGTGAAGCCAGACAACAGTGGGTAGAAAAGTCATCACAGGCAAGGGAAAGTCAAGAGCCACTCAGGGCTGGGGACCGGTTGCAATGGAGAAAGAATGGGCTCAAGGTAGACATTGGTGGGGTGTCCTGAAAACTGCTCCCTGAGAGTCTGACCTGGGATCCAAAGGGGGCAGAGGGCTCAGCTTGCTCTGTTATTCAGAGTCTAGGATGCAGAGTTTGACATGCCTGTTGCTCCTGAGACTTAGGTCCCACCTGCTAAACCCACTCTGCCTTCCACAGTGTTAATGTGTCTTGATATGTGGACATCTCTGTGTAGCTCTCCATTTTCCACACAGACTAGAAGATTTTGTGGTGGTCAGCTATACATAAAAAACATTCCCTGCTCCTAGCAGGTCCTTTCCAAGGCTTTCGTCTGACTGATATATCTGCCTGCCATGTTCTGTCTCTGGCTGAAGAGCTGAGGTAACCATGATGAGGGCTTTGGTCTCTTCTCTGCTGTTTCTAGAAACTTCTCAAATAAAACACCAGCCTCCTTTGTTCAGACCCACTCAGGCAAACTACCCTCCCTCATCCAGATCCCAACATGGGCTGAGAAAGAGGGGCCACATTTTCAACCTCCCTTTCCATGAGAATCCCCCCCAAAAGAAGCCAGAGACCCACAAAGCCAAGCTCCCTCCCTCTCTGGTACCTGAATATATCCCTGGAATGATGCTACATTCTCCCCTCAAGTATGTGCCATGTGAAATAGCCATCCACAGAGATTAGTACATCACTACTAGTCCCTCTTAAGACAGACGGATGGAGGAAACTTGCCCAGATTTGCCCAGGGTAGGAGATAAAGAGGCAAAGATGGGAGCTGGGAGATGTGGGATCCAGGTCTGTGTTCTTTGCCACCAGTTCCCGGGGTCTGTGGGAGTGGAAGCCAGGTGCCCTGTGAGTCATTTCCTCCTGGGTACCTGGTGTGGAACATGACATGTAATAACTGCCCTGTCTGTGGTGATCAAGAAGAGAGGAGAAGGAATAGAGAAAGCAGGGAAAAGGCAGAGTCTGTAGAGAGATAGCAACCCCCCTTTCAGGATGGAGACAGCTATGCCCCTCTGAAAAGCCCTGCCAGACATTCTGGCTCTATAGCACGTTAGTTAGGTACACAGCTCACACATAACTCATCCACAGCCATAAAGTTTGGGGGCCTCTCCTTCCTCGCTTGAATTTCATGCATAAAATTTGCATGCCTAATAGCCCCTGCCAGATGCTTACAGGTGACAGACTTACAGCTCTCCTCCTTCTGAAGATCAGCAGGTCCATCAGCAGGTGGGTGGTAAGGACCCCCTCCCCCTGTGGCCCAGTAAGGAAACCCAAACTTGACAGAACTCAGCCAGAGAAGCTGATTTCCAGCTTGGGGGTGGGTGGAGTCGTGTCTTCATCATGCTGAAACCTCTGCTGCGTGAAGCAGGATCGCCACGTGTCACACTTTGATTCCCAGGACAGTTCACATAGGAAAGGAAAGTTCTAACGGCTGATAAAGGATACCTGTGAGAGCCCAGCAACCCATGTGGTTAGGACCCAGAGATTAGGAATCCTCGAGTGCTGGAGACACAACACAGTGAGGAAGGGGTGTTCTAGCCATGGGTTTTGTTGTTTTGTTTGTTTGTTTTGCCATGTAACAAAACATCTCAGATAAAACATTTTAAAGATATTTATTTTGGCTTATGGTTCCAGGGATTGTACCCATAGTTTGTTTTTAGGTGGTGACCAGAACATTAAGACTGGAGAATGTACGGAGGCAAAGCTACTCACCTCAAACAGGACAGGAAGCAAAAAGAGAGGAGAAGCAGTCCTAAGACAGAGTATACCCTTCTAAGACACATCTGCAGTGACCCTTTTTCTCCCTCTGGATTGTACTTCCTAAGAACCCATCAACCATGACATCATCCACGAATAAACCCACCAGTGAGTTTAGTACTCTCATGAGTCAGGCATCGCTAAAGTGCTTAAACCTACCAAGCCTTCCACAGTTCACATCTAACTACAATGAAACTAGGTGGGGTGATCTGACTAAGAATTACTCCCACAGGCTCAGGCATTGGAATGCTAAGAGCAACCCAACTGGTTGATGGCATTTGGAGGAGGGAGATGTTTAGGTAGTGTAGCCTTGCTGGAGGAAGTAAGTAAGCCATGGGGGGACAGGCTTTGGGGGAGCAGGTTTTGTGGGTACATAACTGTACCCTATTCCCAGTTTGCTTTCTCTGCTCAGCACTCGTAGCTGAAATGTGATCTTTCGGCTTCACGCTGTAGCCACCGGGCAGTGCTTCCTGGCCATATGCCCAAATAAACCTTCAATAAGTGTTCCTCACCGTAACAGGAAAGTAACAAATGCACGAGCCATGGAATGGGTGCTGAGCTGAGGAAAATGTAAGTAGCTGTTTCCTTTCAACTGAAAATCTCCCCCTGAGGAGAGGAGAAAATTCATAAGGTTTAAGAAACTCACAGAACTTACCAGACTCATGAGCCCCTTCTCCGCGCTTACATAAACAGTGGAAAATTGCTGGTGTGAGAGAGGTTCTCACTGCCTAAATACTGACAGGGGTTCCAGGGATGCTAGTTTGGGGGGTCATCATTCCTATTGTAGGCTTCTCAGTTGTCTTCTGGTCACCCACACTGCTGTAAACAACCCCAGTAACTCCCTGGTCTGCTAAGTTCAACATAGCCCTGAATCGCATTTGTACGGAACCAGAGGAAAGGATCTGTAACATGCAGGAGAGATCCTTGGTACCCCAGCTCTGAGTCCTACATACAGCAGATGGATTAAGACCGGGATTGCCCTGTGTCAACACTCTTAGGCTTCTATCTATTCATTCAGGACAAGGAGTGTGTAATGATGGGATCACCTGAGGCCCAAAAGACCCCAGTGGAGACTGTCAACCTTTCTGGGATGATCACTGGGCAAGCCCAAGCCAGTTAAAGCCACTGGGAGACAGATCATTTGTCTACACCCTGGGGAGCTCTAGTGTCATGTACTGGGGAGACGTTAAGCCTCCTGTAGAATTCTTTCAAGTGTCTATGCTCCCCAGAAATTCCCGTTTATAAAATTCTTTTATAAACTAAAGGGTGGAATGACATAGACAGTTTGCGTTCTTGAAAAACAGAAGGGAGAAGAGGATATAGTGATATAGCTCAATGGAGATCTTAGTCAGTTTTCTAATGTCACGAAAACACCATGACAAAGACAACTTACAAAAGAAAAAAATGCTGTAGCGCATATTTCCATAGGATTATAATCCATGGTCATCACGGCAGGGAGGTGGCAGCAGGCAGACAGGCATGGCGCTGGCACACTAACTATGAGACCGCATCCAGATCGGTAAGCACAGGGCAGAGAGTGAGAGAGCTAACTAGGAATGGCGTGAGATTTTGAAATCTGAAAGTCCATCCTCAGTGACACACTTTCTCCAAGAAGGCCACACCTTCTAATCCTTCATAAACACCTTCACCAACTGTGGACGAAGCATTCAAATGTATGAGCCTATGAGGGCTGTTCTCATTGAAACCACCATAGTAGGTACCGTGGCTGCTGTAACAAGCATGAGAAACTGAGTTGGGATTCTGAGGTCAAAAAAAAATAAATTTAAAAAACAAAAACAAAACAACAAAACAAACCCAGGTGATACGGTGCAGTCCTTGCTGGGTCAGGGAACAGAGCTAGGTCACTGTCGGCAGGTCTAACCAATCAGTGAGCTCCAGGTTGTCAGCAAGCTTAACCAATAAACGAGTTCCAGGTTCTACTGTCAGCAGGTCTAACCAATCAGTGAGTTCCAGGTTTAATGAGGGACCCAGTCTAAAAGAGAATGGTACAGATCCATAGAGGGAGATGCTTCAAGTCAATCCATGGCTCCACGGGCACAGGGACACGTTAAGACAAGAGGGAGGAAGGGAGGGAAGGAGGGAGGGAGGGAGGGAGGGAAGGAGGGAGGGAGGGAGGGAGGGAGAGACAGAGGGAGGGAAGGAGGGACAGAGATGGGAGCTAATGGGAATTTAATTTCTCAACACTATCAGGCTAACTCTGGCTCTATCCTGACTCTGCTTTGCTTTGATTAACTTTCCCAAAACACCTATGTGAAAGTAACTCATCCTGGGCCTGCACACAGTTCACGTTTTCCCAAAGAGATCGCAACATTGGCTCTACTGTCTGTTTCCCAACTGTGGCTCCTTGGAGGGAGCCTTCAGGCTTGTCTACCAAGCAGTACCCTGAGACTTGCTGCAGTTTCCGTTTGTTCCTCACTGAAATTTCTGCCTTGAAGGAGAGCAGGGCTGTTCATTTCAGAGAAGCAACTCGGTACCGAGTTAATTACAGAAGAGAAGGAAACAGAGGACGCCTGGCCTCTCTCCAGGCGATTTATTCTAAGACACATCCAAGCGACTGGAACCAAGCAAGGGAGGCTGGGACACAGGCTCCTTCCAACAAGAGGAGGAGGAGCGAGGAGGGCCAGGAGGACTGCCAACTCTCTCCACTTTTGTTAGACAGTTTTTTTTTTTTTCAAGGAGAGGGTGGTGGGAAGGCGGGCTCCTGAGTCCAGCTCTCATCATTACGATGCTGTACAGTTTCCCATTCATTTGTTCCTTCCCGCTTCACACTCCGGGAACTGCAGGGACAGAGGAAGCCTGATGCTGGGTCTCAATATAATTGGGCTTGGTTACGGGTATGTACAATCCTTTCCCCAGCTGCAGGAGATTTATCTCAAGGCAACTGCACTCTGGCGACACAATCAAGAGCTTTGTAAATATATTTTCTACTAGGTGGATCAGTGTAATTTTGAAGGGCTTAATAACCCAAATCTGGACAACCTAGGGACGCACACAGTGGCCTGTGTGAGCTTTCTTCCATTTCTTCTGGATAACATGGTTGTTTTAAATAGCCCAGGGCCACACGCATCACGAAGGTTGCCATCCTAAGCTGAGTTCCCTGTCAATTTGCAAGCAATCATTTCAGAAGATGGACTTAGTTGTTCATATCTGTTATAAAGATGGGATGGCAAAGATATCAGTGAACAAAAGCTATCTGTGCTTATGTAGAGTGCCTGCCCTGCTGCCATATATCTTTGTGAGGAGACTGCAGCCCAGGGCACGTCAAGGATCATCCTATCTATAGACCTGGTCTGGGAGGATCTTATACAGGCTACCAATCCCCACGCTAGCCAGGACCTGCTCACAACACACATTATGTCATGTGTATCAATTGATCGGAATCATTACCCAGCAACTGTGTGTCCCAACCTTCAGTGCTAGTGCAGAGGAGACATGAGTGGGCGTTCAAAGGCAGACCGAGTCTTCTTTCACTAGGCACGAAGAAACCTAGATCTTACCTCCTGGCCATGACTAGGCATGGCTGAGTCTTCTTACTCATCTAGATGTGAAGGTGTATGTCTTAGTCAGGGTTTCTATTCCTGCACAAGCATCATGACCAAGAAGCAAGTTGGAGAGGAAAGGGTTTATTCAGCTTACACTTCCACATTGCTGTTCATCACCAAAGGAAGTCAGGACTGGAACTCAAGCAGGTCAGGAAGCAGGAGCTGATGGAGGCCATGGAGGGATGTTACTTACTGGCTTACTTCCTCTAGCTTGCTCAGCTTACTTTCTTGTAGAACCCAGGACCACCAGCCCAGGGATGGCACCACCCACAATGGGCCCTCCCACCCTTGATCACTAATTGAGAAAATGCCTTACAGCTGGATCTCATGGAGGCATTTCCTCAAGGGAGGCTCCTTTCTCTGTGGTAACTCCAGCTTGTATCTAGTTGACACACAAACCCAGCCAGTACGGTGTGCCTGGACCTAACCTTTATTGTGAGGTTGACTGCTGATAGCTTAAAGCCATCTTGAAGGGTTTTGCTGAATTTTCCAAGTTATGAATCCCTTAAGAGCAGGATGGTTTTATGTCAATTGCCCCGTTCAAGAGTACCTGGCACAACCCAGCAACAAGGTGGCATACCCAGCCTTTGACTCTACCAGAGGCTTCTTGTATGTTTAATGTGTGGTGTTTCCATGTGTCCAGCAAAGGGAGAAAAGAAGTACTTGAGTGTGGGAGAGAATAATTACCCTATCTGCCTCCCTTGGCTTACTCTAGCAGCTGTGCAAAGGACTGAAGGTCCGAGGCATAGGTAAATGCAGCCAGTTCAAGCTGGGAACTCTTTTGCCTCCATTGTGATTGCTATGATGAACACCTGGAACGAGAGCCACATGGTGGAGTAAAAAAAGGGTTTCTATGGCTTACAGTTCCAACTTAAAGCTCTACATTTTGGAAAGGCAAGGCAAGAACAATAACCTAGCTTTCTCCTCTCTTACATTGTTCAGGAACCCCTGCCTAGGGAATAGCATCACCCACAGTGGGCTGGCTTTTTCTATCAACAATCAAGACAATCTATACAGACATGTCCACGGGCCAACATGACCTAGATAGTTCCTCATTAGGACTCCTCCCTGGTTGTGTCAAGTTGACAGTTAAAACTGACCAGCACAGAATGCAGCTCCCCAAGGTAGAAGTAAATGTTGTGATTAGAATATCAAATGCTCCCTGAGGACAATGGTGTGTTGTAGACTCTCTCCTCTTCCCAGTGCACTGTTTAGGAAGGTAATAAAAGTCTTAGGAGGTAATCCTCACAGAAGGAATTAGGTCACTGGGGGGCAGGCTTTTCAGTGGTTTACTTTGTGCCTGCCCCCCCCCCCCCCCCGCCTTCCCCCTTTTCTCCCTGCTCCCTCATTCCTGCCAAACAGGAGATGAAAAAATTTACTTTATCATGTTCTTCAACCATAATATTCTCCCACACCATGGCCCAGAAACCAGTAGAGCCAACCAACCACAAAACCTCCAAAGGTGTAAACTTCCAAAGTTTCCATGAAACTTCCAAAGGTGTGAGTCTATGTGAATCAAGTTTCCTTTAAGTTGCTCTGTCAGGTGTTTACCACCATTAACCTCTCCTCTAACCCAACCCCCACCCCACCTTACTCTCACCCTACCCCTGCCCCACCCATACCCAAAAGCAATGATAGAGAAAATATAACCCATTCACAACAGCCTAAAAGAACAGAGACAAATGGTGTAGGGGCATTCCACAATCTCAGAGACTCTACAATGACAACCAGAGAGAAATGCTGAAGACAGTACTGAAGTTGCTTCAGTGTGAAGAGATCACTCATGGACTTGCATCACCATAAACAATCTTGATAAAGTGACCACATTACCAAAAGTGACCTGCAGAGTCAGTGTAATCACCATCAAACTCAATGAAATTCTTCACAGAACAAGAAAGAAATCCTTAAATTAATCTGGGATCACACGCATAAACACACACACACACACACACACACACATGGCCAAAGCAATCCTGAGCAAAAGGAGCCATCCTGGAGGGTAACAACATAACCTCAACATGTTACACTTGAGAACCATAGGCAGAACAGTGTCAGGTGCAGAAAGAAGCCCACATAACCACAGCAACTAGATTCTTGACACTGGAGAAAGGTAGGTTTTATTTCAACATGCAGAAGACAGAAAGTATATTTATACATCTTCTCTCTGTACACAAATCACCTGAAAATCGGTCAAAGAGCTTCATGTAAGACTGAATACGCAGAAGCCACGGATGAGAACATAAAAGAAACATTTCAAGATGCAGGTGCAGACAACAGTTTTCTGGCCAGATCAGGATACACTAAGGACTGTCAGGTGGGGTGGGATAGAAGTCTGGGGTAAAGTGCCTGGCTTGCATGTATGAGCCCCTGGGTTCATCTCCAGCACAGCCAAAAGAGAAAACCCTTTAAAAATGGAGTTGACAAACAGGGTTACATCAAATTAAAAGTCTTCTGAAGAGCAAAAGAAATAGTTAACATGAGAGGAATCCCTGAGAATGGGAATCTTTGGCCATCATCCATTCAGAATAGATAAGGAGCTCAAGACCTTAAAGACCATGAGAACAAAGGATCCAGTCACTCAGTGGACAAGTGAATTGAGCAGAACACCAGCGCCTGCCTGGCATGGGTAAAGTCCACAGCAGGTGTGGCATCTGTGGAACATGCCATCAATGGTATCTAGTGAGCTGGGAGATGAGGGCTGGGGAGCAGCACTCTGTGCCGCTCCCAGGATGAATTGTCCATTTTGATTGTCTCTAGGATGGACCCTAGGATGGGGACACAGTGTCTCCTGCCCTGATCTTGGCTGGTTTCACAGAGGGAAGGCAAAGTCACCTGAACAGGGAAAACAAGCAACTTTGAAATGCAATCCTTCGCCTGGTCCCACTCTAAATTAAATTTCAGTGACTTGCTAGGAAAATGTGTTCCTTTACATGCTCCCATAAATCGTTCATTTCCATGCTATATGGTTCCTTTTTATTACAGAAGGAGCTAAAAAAACTTAAATAATCCTCATGAGCTATATTTTACCTTTTTAGAGATATTGCCTTCAAAACAGACACCCAGTGGAACAGGCTCTGCAAGCAAAGCGAACCCACACTTTAGTGTGCAACTATCCAGGTTCTTTATCCAGATACTGGAGGCATACTGGAGGTCACCCTGGGGACATGAGGCAGGCAGGTTGGGTGACTGCTGAGACTCTGCATCCATCTGTCTGCATCCATCCCCTTATCAGTGTGTATCAGTTCTCTTGGGATTTAAAAACATTTTGGAAATATTTGGAGACATCTAAGAAACAGAAGAGGTATATATTCCTAAGAAATGAGATTATGGATGGGTGGATAGATGGATGTAATAGATTATAGATAGATAGATAGATAGATAGATAGATAGATAGATAGATAGATACATAGATAGATACATAGATACATAGATAGATACATAGATACATAGATAGATACATAGATACATAGATAGACAGACAGACAGACAGATAGATGATAGATTAGAAGTAGGCAGGTAAATAGATGATAGATAGAATGATAGACAGACAGATAGATTATAGGTAGGTAGGATAGATAGATAGATAGATAGATAGATAGATAGATAGATAGATAGATGGTTTCTTTGAAGATGGGTGGTTGTGACTCTTCTCCTAACATAGAGGAGGTAGTGTGTGCTAGGGATTGCTAAGTCTGCCACCTACAGCTCTCCTTTCTCTCCCAAACACTCCAGTGAGGAATATATTATTACTGGCTATTATGATTTGGATCTGAAATGTTTCCCAAAGGGACTATCTGTCCCATGGATGGTGACACTGCTTTGGGTGACTGTTGAGACTTGACTGACAGAGGTGTATCTGTGGAGTCAGCATTTAAGGATTTTAGTGTAGTACTGCTCCTGAATCTGGGTCTTTCTACACTTTGATCTGCAGAGGTATAATGTAGCCATGTCAAAGCTCCTGTCACCATAGGTGATGTCTCAGAAGCCACAGTGAACTGTACCCTCTGAAGCATTACTCAAAATAAAGGGCTCCCTGATTAAGATGCTTCTGACACGTGACAAACACACCGGTGCCTCCAAGCCACAGGGGGCTCCTGACTGGATCTCTAAAATCTCAGCACTACATGCTCATCAGACACTGCAGGCTCGTCCCTGAGGATGGCATGTGTCCAGGCATCAGACACTGTAGGTTTGTCCCCAAGGGTGACACTGGAGAATCATCCTTGACAGTGGCCTGTGTTTCAGCAGGCTTATCCCTGAAGATGGCATGTGTCCTAAACATTTTAACATTAAACACAGGCTCAGTGACTCATCTGTCAGCATTTGGCCCATGTCTTGGGCTCTATCCATCCATACCCATGAAGAAGGAGCATTTAAGCCAGCCAGAGGACATGCAGTTGAGTTGATGTGGCAATGGGTCTTGCCATCAGCCAGATGTCAACCTCTTTGCCCCTGTAAACCTTTGGTTTCAATCTAAGACAAAACTCACAGAAAAAAATTTAGTACCTTGCCTCTTCAGCATCTTTCCCCAAATCCCAGTTTTTTTTTTTTCTTTCCAGAAACAGCAGCCTCTCTCCATTTCGCTGGGATGCTGTTGCTTTCGGTAATATTTAGCTACAGGATGTAATTACATCAGCAAGCGCTGCTGGCATCGGCAGGTTTGGGAACAAGCATAGCAATCTTGATACAAAAACAGCTCCAGGTGGAGCGGTGTGTGAGTCCTTGGCACTGTGTGTGGGAAGATCTCGGTCTAGTGAGAGCGTGAGAGGTACGTAAGAGACTTTATTCCACAGGTTGGTTACCATGGGAGGCTGAGAAATGACAACTTTTGGCTCGGCCTGGATTCTCTACCAGGTCAGTTAGGAGCTTCACACAGATAGACCTTCAGGGAGAAGCTCCATACAGGAAACTACTGGGGTTTCTGGCTGGAAGTGGGGCAGGATGTGGAGGAAGTGGGTAAAGAGGAGCTCAGAATCAGGACCATTTTTCCTGCCTGATGGAGAACAGCTATAGTAAGTTAACCGATCTGGGTCACAGGCCAAAGTTTCCTCTTTGAGGTCACCACAACTGTGTTCTTCAGGTGGGCCGAGGAGCCTGTGGATTGGGCAAACTGATGTTCTTGAGGAGCATCTAGGGACAGCACTGTACAGGGGACACTATGGGAGGGTGGAAACTCAAAATAGTGAGGCTTGAGTCCCTGATGGGGACCTCAGGGGGAAGGGACACACACTGAGGTCATTGTATACATCAGGAAGGTGAGTGACATGCCACAGACTTGAGGTCCTCGTGATACAGGCCAATAAGCCATCATGAGCTCACATGCTCAGGACTGCAGTCCACTGGTAGAAACAGGAACCACTGAGGAGCAGTGGGCTATAGGTTCAGGGGAGACCTTGTTGCTATACCAAAGACAAAGCCAGATTCTGAGGCAGTTTCTCCAAAATCAATGTGCATGGCTCCTGAGGCCCAGCGAAAGGAACAAGGACAACTGGGTCATGCCCGAGGAGCTTTTGGGTGTCACCACTGAGAGTGTAGCTAGCCTAGTGTGGGCACAGGCTGGGGATCCTGCTGGAAACAGCTCAGAACACTGACTGGTCCCCAGGCAACAAAGGATGGTGGGGCTCAGAATGTCCCCAGTGCTGAGAATAAGACATACTTCTGCCTCAGACAGAAAGGCAAGATAAAGTGCACTCCTGAAGAGGAACTTCTAGAACATCTGGCCCCTAGGCACCCTATTCTAGCTGGAAACAGACTGTGTAGCTTGCACAGTAGGAGACTGTAGGCATAATTTTTTTGCAACCTACTTTTAATAAGGGTTCCACCTCTCCTCTAGTCAATCCCCCACTAAAGGTAGTGGGAGAGAAAAATATATATTAGGATTTGGGGAAAGTGGGCCTGTTCAGCAATAGTTCTTTAGAGGTGAGCTTGATCTTCTTGGGCAGCAGTTCAGTCCCGTAGCAAACACCAAATACAACTTAGCAGCCGCAGACCAGTCCTCTAGGCAGGCAGACACCAGGCAAGAACCAGCCGCTACAATCCAGTCCTTTCAGCAAGCAGACACCAGGCAGCTGTAGTTCAATCCTGAAGAAACTGCCAAGCTCGCCAACCATCCTGAGGTGAGGCCTGGAAGTGGTAAGCTGCTACAGCAACCTTACAAGCAGTTCTCGGGTGAGTTTCTCTCAATGGCAGCATTACCACAAGTTGAACGCAACAACGCTATGTAAGGCAAACCAATACATGTGTGTCGTTAGAGAAGAATAGTGAGGCAAAGCAAACCAAACCAAGGCCCAGTGCTCGTCTCCCACTGTGGGGTCATATTTACAATCCTTCATCAAGCGTCCTTTCACATGCCTGCTATACCAAAACATCCTTTCGCCTGTGTCTGCTTCAGGAAAACAGTCTTTCACATGTTTGATTTAGCAAGACATTCTTTCACCTGTGTGTCCCAGCAAAGACATTATTTGACATAACTGACTTTCCAAAGAAACTAGAAGTTTCCACTTCAGGAGATGTTCTGAGTTCGGTGCAGAGGAGAGTCCACTGCAGCAAGGGTGGCCTCTGTAGGAACCCTTCCCTAGGTGGCTTCTCTGCCTCCAGATGAGCCTGCAGTCTGCTGTGTACAGAGCTCCTTTTGATCTGGCCAACTGCCCCAGCACCTCACTCCCTTTCTCAGAAGACATACTGACTTCCTGTTCGAGACTCCTTACACTTGGTCACCAACACTTTGCTCTCTCCAGGGTTCTGGCTAAGCTTCTGCCACAGTGCCCAGAAGTCCTCAGGAAACTTGTATCCAGGGTAGTTGCTAAAGCTCTCAGCTCCCCTGGACTCCAAGGACACCATTCACTGTCCCCAAATCTTATCTTCCATTCAAGCAAATGACTGCCTGTCACCTGACCATCCTGACACCTGAAGAGCCAGCCTGGGTCTTGTTCATAGAGCTTCCGCTCACATGACCCCACAGTGCAAAGCCCGAGCCTTCAGCTCTGGTTATTCAGCACCCCAGCGAGCCTGAGGTTAACTCAGTGAGTCTGCAGACACAGAACTGAGGAAGACACTCCAAGTTGGCACAGCCTCATAGACTGTGATCCCAGGTCTCATAGTAACTCCTCACAACAGGTGTGTGTGTGAGTAGGGGGCTGTTTGATAGCCTAAATAGGAAGGCTATAGCTGGAATTGACACCTGGCCCATATAAGAGCATGCATGACTTCTCTCTGCTCTTGATCTAGGATATAAATGGGAATTCCAATTTCCTGCAGTGACTTTTCCATGATGACAAACTGGGATCTGAGAGTCTGGGCAGAGGAACTACCCATGCCTGTATAAGAATCTTGATTTGAGACCCATAGTCTATCCCAAGTTACTTGACAAAAGCTTTAGGCTTCTCTCTGGTGACAGAAATTCTCTCTGGTGACAGATTTCTTACAGGAGCTGTTGGGCCATTCCCAGTCACAGACTGACCATCCTCCCCACCCCACA
Source organism: Grammomys surdaster (assembly GCF_004785775.1). Classification (NCBI taxonomy): domain Eukaryota; kingdom Metazoa; phylum Chordata; class Mammalia; order Rodentia; family Muridae; genus Grammomys; species Grammomys surdaster. The sequence goes on along the minus strand of NW_021604683.1, from coordinate 1,233,613 downwards.
AAGTGTTTAGCTTATGCTATCTGTATCATTCTTAATTCTGTCTCCCTCCATCCTCTGTGCAGAATGGACAGAGACAAAGTGCCACAGACACCCTTGGGCTCAAAGATTAATTTTAAAATAATCTGGTTACCAGCTCATTGTTACGTAAGGCCAGAAGTTCATTACCTAAGGGCAAAAAAAAAAATCATTGGTTTGTCACTTGTGCCCTCATTAACTCCGGGCCTTACACATCATAATTAAATAGCTCATTATGGCTTATATATGAGTGTGCAAATAAGGTTAAAACATTGGCAATATTACGGATGCCCTTGAAAGGTTAGCCTGGAGCATTTTGTGTCTTGCCCCATGCAAGAAGCCTTTGAGCCTCAACCTCCCTCTGGGGAAGTACTAGTCTCTGAGAGGCAGGAAGGCGCTGCACTCCCTCTGTGGACCCTGTGTGCTGTGGACTCTGGCCCTGTGGTCCTGCTACCTCAGTTCCCCACCCCGTTTGGGGAAATTATGACCCTTTCATGATGCCTTTCATCTCACCTGTGCAGAAGAGGGCTGAGAGAGAGCCCTGAACAGCTGCTTTAATCTATGATGCATTGACAGCGGTGAAGGGTGCCTGGCTGGGGAGATGCCTGATGAAGACCGGGGCTCTTCACAGTTCAAAGAAATAGCCAACATCAAAGAAAGTTTGCTACAGAGTGCATTTGCTACTTTAGATAAACATTGTTTCACTCAAGGTAAGCAAGTGACTTTCAATCGAACATTCTTGAGAGACCCAAGTTCAGGCTCAAGTATCACCTTCCTCTTCCGTACTTGCTGGAGGCAGCTCTTGCCTTGTCAGAGGGCAAGTCAACTTGGCTCTATGAATTCCAAGTGAAAATTTGTGAGCACGAGGAGCTGTTTCCAGTGTTGTCCTTGACACCTGGGAAAGCAGACAGATGGGGCACTTCAGCTGGAGAGTGGCCTGCAGAATTTCCTCAGCCAGCACTTCCTTCTGGGCCCAGCACGCCTCACCTTCCACACTTGGTGACCACTGACTAACTTCTCCTGGCCTCTAAAGGTGTGCTTTCCACACAAGGATAACATGATCAACTCCCTGGTACAGTCACCTCAGCCCTCCCCCGTCTCAGACCCTTCAGCAACTTCTTATTACTCTCAGACTAAAAGCCAAGATCCTGGCCATGTCCAACAAACTCTTGGCCTATCGGGGACACCCTCCACCACTCAGTATCAGCTGTCTCCATTCACCTCCTTTTTCATGAAGAGCCTCCCTGCACCCCAGGACCTTTGAACAGGGTGGACTCCAACTCCTGAACATTCCTTCTCACTTCCCAACCAGGTTTATTCTTATTTGGTTGTGTTACTTCACACAAACACCAAGTCTTTAGGAAAGAGTTCCCTGAGCCCCTGTCACCTCCATCAAGACAAGGCGGGGGTCTCTGTGTTAGACTGTCAGTAGACACCATGTCCCCCTGCTCCAGGACGCATAAAATGTAGTCTTGATTACTTCATTCGTTTCTGTGTCACCCACCTCTTCATGTCCAGTCTCATCGAGTGTGATTATTGTAACTGGGTCAGCCAAGTGCCTGGTGTGTAGGAGGCTCCATCACTCCCCAGCAGCTGCAGATGCGCCTAGGAATCACCAGCTCTGGGGTTTTCTACTCAATATTTTGGGGACCATTCTTTCCTTCGCATGATCATCAACTAAACCAGGTGGGATGTTTGCCCAGGGATGAGGTATAAAGCACCACAGCCAAAATACCGGACTGAAGCAACGAAAGGGAGGAGACGTTGACCTTGGCTCAAGGTTGAGGAGGATTCTAGCCTAGGATGACAGCACGATCACGTGACTGATGCTCACAAAGCAGGAGACCAGGAGTCAGAGAGAGGAACAAGGACCTCGTGTCACCTTCAAAGGCATGTAACCTCTGGACTTGGCCCTTCTTACTTGGTCAGGATCAGAGGCAGGGGAATCTGTGACAGAATATTCACTGGGCTTCAGAGGGAACAGATGGAGAAGCCAAAAACATGCCTATCCAGTCACCAGTCCAGTTGTTTTCTTACTTAGTGTTTTTTTTGGGGGGGAGGGGGGCTAGGGGGATATTTTCATTTCCGTAACCTTGTGTAAGCTCAGCCAGTATCTAAGGAGACACTGGATGTGCGCTACCCTCTTTGCACAAAGCATGGAGTCCCGGCTCACAGTTCCCTTCCATATTCCCCCTTTTGGTAGTCCAGGTGCAAACACGGGTGAATATGGAACCCAGAGCAAGATACTCGTACAATGCCCTTCGCTCTCTGCCACAAAGCAAAGCCTTCTGCTTGCAACCCACTGTTGTTTGAAAGGGAACATTCAAGGTTACTCAGCTCCAGATGTGTCCATGGTGAATGTATACGTCTACCCATGTCTGCAGCGGTGAACATGGCTGACTGTTGGGTACAAAGACACATTTTTCTTTACTTTTTTTTTTTAACCATATCTTTGAGAAAAAAAAAACAATTACTGTATGTAAATGTGTTTGACATTTGTCAGGATGTCAGAGGCAAAGCCCTCGGTAGCAATCAATTAAAAATCTGCGTCTCTCACTTCAGAGTCTAAAAAGAAAACAAGGTAATTTTAAGAGGAACAAAGGGTATTTATTGATTCTAAGTCCTGCAGGAATGGCCGCAGCACCTTCTGTTTCTGCCAGTCACTCTGTGAGCAGCGTGTCAGTTTCCCCTGCAGGAACTTTGTTCCCAGCTCAGCCCCATCCATGGCTCAGCTCAGGGTGGGTCATAGCTGCCCCCTGCTCTCCCTGACGCATAGTCTGGTTGTTTTCAGTTTCCGTGGTAAAGAGAGCACCCCAAGTATAGGAATAGATTCTTAGACATGGGACCTTAGGTTAAATCCTTGTTGGTAATCTTTCCCTGCCTTGTATATTTAGCTTTTAGCCCTTAAAGGAAAGTATCTCTCAATTAGAAACCGGATGTGCATTTCCTCATAGAGACATCTGGTGTGCTGCTCCTAGGGACTTTGGCAAGTGGGCCACGCTCTCTAGCTGTCTCTCATGACTCTTGAAGCCTTAATCAAGAATCTAGTTTCGGGTGAAACCTTGGGGCAATGTTTTCTTGGCAGCTAGAGAACAATCCCCTATGGCTACGATTCCTGGTCCGTCTGTATAGGGGGCACAGGAAGGAGCCTGTAGGGTCCCAAGTGCACTGCCAACTGGTTTTCCTCCTTAACTTCTCATTCTGGGTTGACTCTGGTACTACAAAGCAACCACAAGCTGTAAGCTACAGTTCCTTTTACCAGAAGCTTCTACACAGAGGGAAGCAGGAGTCTGTTGTGTTGAGGTATAAACTGGGGAGACCTACCAATGGTCTATGTATGTGGCCTCTATCCTGCACCAGAATGTCTATTTCTTTCACTCTGACTTCAGAACAGTCTTCCTGGGCTAGTCTGGCCTAGCAAGATTGCTTAGCAGGTAAAGTTTTGTACTTGCCAAACCTGATGATCTGAGTTCATTTCCCAGAATCCACATGGTAGAAAGAGAAAATCAACTCCCACCTACAAATCATCCTCTGACCTCCACACACCTGCCTTAGCCCGCATCCATAACCCATGCTTCACGTATATAGATAAATGAAAATTTAAAATAAGTAAATGCACATTAAAAACTAACCCATGACCCTACTCTGAGCTACAGTTACTGGGACCACATAAATGGCCAAAGAAAATGTCTGCTATATAGAGGCCCAGATCCAGTCCTTATGGGACTGAGGCAGAATTCACACCCAGGCCCTCTGTATGCAGGTGCTCATAGGAAGAACATCGTGCAACCCAGATATGATATGGTATGAGCCAGTCACAGTATTGAGACACACAAAGAGGTCTGCTCAGATAGGAACACACTGGCAGCTGGAGGGAGAAACTGTATAACCCACTACCTTACTGCTGTGGTAAAATAACCCTAAAAACCAACTTAAGGGAGAAAAAGGTCATTCTGGCTCTCTATTCCCAACGGACTCAGGTCTATAGTGGTTGGTAAGACAGGATCAGTCCCTAAATGCTACAGCCTCTGTGACATGAGGTTTGTTTCTCTTTCAGAAATATGGGCATCCCTGAAGCTCCCTGTCTTATACTGGACTCAGCCTCACTGTCAAATATTCCAGAAGGGCAGAGAGGACACAGGGATATTCTGTGGTTAGAGAAGTCTGAGGTTGGCCATCAGCATCATCAGGGCTTAGGTTTGCAGATCCAAGACTGCAGCAAGGACTCCTGATTTGCCCCAAGAGAGCCCAAAGGACTCCAGCGTGAACTGAGAACTCCTCAGTGCATGCCATGTGAGGGGCCATGTGTAGGTTTTCAAAGAACTCACCCCCCCCCCATTTCTTCTGATTTCCAGACAAAAGCAGAAAGCAAAGCAAGCTTTATCTTCCTCTCACGGAGAGGAGCCGGGTCTCAGTGGCTCTGGGAGTTGGTGTGTGCCTTCCTGCCCTGTCACGTAGACTTTCCTGGCCTGTGATTTAGGAGCTCAGCCCTGTGAATTTTTAAGGCAGATGCAGCCTTCTGCTCGTTGAGAGCCAGATGCGTTTTTTATTGACTCATCTTACACAGAGCGTAATTAGACAGAGGCAGAAGTGCCCAGGGCACTTATCTGGGTGAAGAGGAAAGAACTGGCCTGTGGAGCCTCAGCCCCACCCTCAGGAAGAGGACATCATCAAGATGGCTCTCTCCTGTCGAGCATCAGGCAGTGCCTGCTCAGGGTCACAGGGACAGTTGGCAGGGAGGGGAAGCTGCAGCCCTATGAGATGCTCTGGGTAAGCTGTGCCCCAAGTCAAAGGCAAAGCACAGACACCTGCCTGTCAACAATGCCAGAAACATCCCATCCCTAGCCCATCTGGTACTAACAAAGACAGACCTCCATGACCCTTCCTCTACAGGAAACCTTTCTGACGTCACCTCAGACAATGGTTCGAAAATGACATTCACAGTATCACTCTGTGTCTGGATGTTGGAAGGTCACTGTGTGTCTTAGTTAGGGTTTTACTGCTGCGTATAGACGCCATGACCAAGGCAACTCTTATAAGGAAAACATTTAATTGGGACTGGCTTACAGGTTCAGAGGTTCAGTCCGTTATCATCAAGGTGGGAGCAGGGTGCAATCCAAGCAGGCATAGCACAGGAGGCGCTGAGAGTTATGCATCTTCATCTGGAGGCTGCTAGTAGAAGACTCACTTCCAGGCAGCTAAGACCAGGGTACTAAAGCCCACGCCCACAATGACACACCTACTCCAAAAGGCCACACTTTCAAATAGTGCCACTCCCCAGGACAAGCATGTTCAAACCATCACACCACAGAAGCCTCCAAGTCTGACTAAAGTCTCCTTGCTTTTTAAAAAGAAAAAATTCTAATCCTTTTCCTCCTTTTGACACTCTGAATTGCAATGAGGTAGTTTAGTAGTGAATGGAAATTTCCTTATTAATCAGGTCTGGTGACACAGACCCACAGTACTGCCTCTCGAGAAGGCTGAGGCAGAGGATCTCAAGTTTAATGTCAACCTGGGCTACAGAGTGAGCTCAAGCCCAGCCTGGGCTAACAGAGGCCAACATGTGCAACTTAGCAAAAACATGACTCAAAATTAAAAAGTAAATAAAAGGATAAGGGTGTTGTCCTGGTTTGTGCTCTGTTGATGTGATAAAACTCTGACCAAAATTAATGTGGGGAGGATGTCGATGTATTCCATCTCTTCTTCCAGGAGAAGTGGGATGGAACATGCCTTCAGCTTGGGAAAATCTAAACAGAGTAACTGTCAAGATCCTAAAAAGGCAGCGGGACAACTCTGACAGAAACTTTGTAACAAGCTTGTCCCCCATCCTGGATCCAACAGCTACAGTTGCCTCCATTTGCCTCTTAATAGTCACCCTAATTCCAGACTGGAATGTGTAGACGTCTCCCAGCTGCTTTTAAAGCCTGCCTTATCGTTCTAAGAAAGCATCATACGTAATTACATTTAATAGACACAGAATTGATTGAAACACTTAGCTGGAACAAAAAGCCCAGACCTAATTTTGTAAACATGTTATTGTACAGTAACCCCCAATGAGTTTGTGCTTAAATCTCCTAATTAATTTTTAATTAAAAAGCTCAAAGATGCTATTACACTTGTTGTAAATGGCAGCCCCATGCAAGCAGAAACCACGAAGCAATGCAGACGAATATCTCCCATTAAAATCTGCGTTAATGAGAACGGCTGTGCTCCATATTTCTGAGGCAGAAATGGAGAAGAAAACACTATTTAAGAGGCTTGAGAATCTTCCTTGGCTCTTCCAAACTTGTGTACACCGTAAACCATGTGATAACTTCCATGCGACAAGCTGTCCAAACCTTTATCTCAACAGATCTTTCTTCTACCCTTTCCAATATGTAGCTAAATGTGTCAGGTGCCTTTAGTAGCAAATTGTATTTAATAAGGCCACAAGTCAAATAAGGGTTCCTACTTCCTCCAGCGATGAATTCCATTGTCTTATTCAAATACTACCCAGTGTTGAATTACTGTCCCTCCCCACACCCCTGCCTAACACCTTCTGTCCTCTCCAGTCTACTATCTCCGTCTATCTGTCCAGGCTTGCAAGATTCTTTTAAGTTGCAGTAATTGAAACTTTATGTTTCTCTGGGGATGTGGGTGATGTCACCAGTGGGGAACTATTAATAGCACTAAACACAGAGGGAGAGCTTCTCTGAGAAGACCAGGTCGTTCTCCTCCCCGATAACTCAACCAGGGTGAGACAATCACGAGACCAGATGTCCTGAGCCTTCATGGCTGCTGGGAAGTAAGCCCCTCCAAGAACTATGATTCAGTAACTAAGTTACTGGTCAGTTACTGCTGTGCTTTCCAATTAAAGGGGGAGTACCTATTCTCATTGTCGGTAGGAGGGCTGTGTGGTCTGTGAGTGTGGGCCTGCTTCTCCTTCTCTGAAATAAGGCTCTAGCTGTGTCCACATGTCCTGGGTCTAGGTTGCTCATAGGAATTAATCTTTCCTCATTTGCTCTTCATGGCCATACTCTCTATGCCAAAGTCTCAGACTTGGCCCTCCTAACCTTCCGGTCACTGTCAGAGAAGCTTGCTTGGCTCCTCCTCCCTCAGTGCCAGCAGTAGCCCCTCCCAGCTACGATAACCAAAATGTCTTCCCTGGGAAGAGAATAAGCCAACCACAGTTGAAAAAAACACTGCCTCTGGTTAAACAGAAATGGATCCTCACAGAACCACCCAGGGAGAGCCAGGAGGATGTGTGTTGATGGGAATGAGCCTGCTGCCCTTCCATGTCCTCCGTGAAGATTTCAGATTTACTCAGGCAGTTAGGGGGAAGGTCTGATGAGTGTGTGTGCACGTGTGTATATGCGCAAGGACACCGGTGGGTGTTTGTTTAAGGGGCAGTGACTGTGTGGCAGCCAGAGAGAGACTCATTCTTCAGGTCAGGGACCTAGTTTATGACCAGACTCTGCAGAACATCGTCCTCTGATTGCTGGGGATGGGGGTTCACGTTTGGGTTTGTTATTGGTGTCCTGGAATGGGAATACCAGAGGAGGCTTGCCCAGGTAGACTAAGGTGGGAAGACACTCACTGAGGGGTGTGACTCAGGTCCTCAAACTTGTCTTTGTACCGGAGGGATAAAGGACAAGTCTGAAATACTCCAGTTTAAGGATACACGGGGCAAAAACATTTGATAAGGGAAAAGCTTTTCTTTCTGATAATTGGATCATTGATTTTCATTTCTTCTTTTCCTAAATCTGGGCACTCAAAGTTTCCCCAGCAAGAACAAAGTAGAACCGGGAGTGAGTGTGTCCAGGGTAAGGGATGCCCGGCATAAGAAAAGCTGGGGAACTAACCCATGGACTGGCTGTACCATACCAGCTGTGGCAGTCACCAAAGGCTCAGCTTTCCCAGGGAAATAAAAGCTGTCCATACCTCCCAGGACAGGTGAGGTCCATACTTCGGGTCAACTGTGTTTTAGTAAGAAAATCAACAGCAGTTTAATGGGGCGAAACGTCGAATCCAGGAGATCTGGGCTGCCTCCTTGCACTTCAGGAAGGCAACAGCGCCCTCGTAGCTCCAAGGTCACCAGTAGCTCTCATCCTTCCTCGTATATTTTTCTTCAAAGGTCCCTATTCTTAGCAACTTCTACAGGGGCACCCAGAGGCAAATATTGTACAGGACCCACAGCATTGCCGCTGTGATAATCCACACCAGAGCTAAGGGACGTTAACCTTTGCATGAAGGAGGGCTGGAGAGCCCAGTGCTGTGGATGCAATTTGGAAGGAGCAATATCAGCGCTACTTGGCTGGGATTCAAGTATCTCGAAGCCTTTCAGAAGCACCTGACAATTGCCATGATAATTACAACTCAACTCCTCTACTCTGGGAAGGGCCCTAAGGTCTTCCTCTAGGGGAGACAGCATCTTGACAAAGGCCCTTGCATCCTAGCTCTCCTCTGTGTACCGTCCTTCATCTTGTTCCCGTTTCTAAACAGACAAATCCAACCTCCATCAATCAAGGTCACTGCCCAATTTCATCTCTTCAGAAAAAAAAAATCAACAGGAAATATGGAAAGCATTGTCCTGAATCCCTACCCCTTCCAAGCCCACCTTTCATTTGTCTGGGGCTAATTCTCCTCAACTGCCTATATCTATCTTCCTCCTCAGCCAGGGCAGGTGTTCGTTCTGCATCTTGGTACCCAGTTCCCTCTCATTCCAGTGTTCTCTGCCTCTTGGGACTGTCTTGCAGTCATCAGGGCCTGAATTATCTAGGTCACCGCAATGCTGTGTTCCTGGAATTTGAGCCTTAGCTTTGAAAGTGGAGCGAGCATGTTGGCAGCTCCAGAGGAGCTGATTTCTGCAAGGCCCTTTGGAGCAGCCCTGCAAATCCTTGGTTTTACCAGGATCAGCTTAAACTCTCACTGTTGTGCTCTCGGGTAACCTGTGTTTTGTGGTTGTTTGTCTGGTTTTGCTTTTGAGACAGTCTGGAGCTCAAGATTTCCCTGCCTCGGTCTCCCCGGTGATGGTTTTACAGATATGGGCAGCTATGCTGGGGTTCTTGAGAATAAAAATTATTATCATTTCCCTTCTGACTCCACATGTCATCACCAGCTATTCCTTTGAGGGCATCCAAACTTTGTCTCTAAGAAAGCTCTCTTCCCTGGAGAAGTTGTCATCAAACCCAGTGTCCTGGATTCTGGCACCACAGTGATTCTAATAAACCTCTGAGCTTATCCACTACATTCAGGTCTCAACACCATGTGGCTATAAAACGCCAATGAGACTCTTAACTCTTCTTCACTCTCCAGGCCTTCTGTGAGAGAGGGTAGAACAAGGTTTTAATGAGTGTGTGTGTGTGTGTGTCTGTGTCTGTGTGTATCTGTAAGTGTGTCTGTGTGTGTGTCTGTCTGTCTGTCTCTCTATCTACCTCTATCTCTGTCTTGTCTCTGTGTGTGTGTGTGTATGTGTGTGTGTGTGTCTGTCTGTCTGTCTGTCTGTCACCCTCTCTCTATCTTTTCTGTCTATTTCTCTACTTCTCTGTCTGTCTCTGTTTATCTTTCTGTCTCACCCTCTCTCTGTCTCCCCTGTCTGTCTCCCTGTCTCTCTACCTGTCTGTCTGTCTGTCTGTCTCTCTCTATCTCTATCTATCTCTGTCTCTGTCTCTTCTCTGTCTCTCTCTGTCTCTGTCTCTCCTTGTTTCTGTCTCTCTCTCTCTGTCTCTCTCTGTCTCTCCCTGTCTCTCTCTCCCTGTCTCTCTCTCTGTCTCTCTCTGTCTGTCTCTCTGTCTCTGTCTCTCTCTGTCTCTGTCTCTCTCTCTCTCTCTCTCCTTGTCTGTCTGTCTCTGACAAGGGTCACTTACAAAGATCTTGTTTAAATGGTCAATCAAGACACACCAAAACTCCACATACATCAAGTGACTATTTTCTGGTGTGGCACACTGCTGGGGAAGCCTGTGTGTTCAGTGTACAAGCCCTTTCAACAAAGACAGGACCTAATTATTGGTGCTTTCATTCTCCACTCAGATTTCCATCTGATCTATCAGTCCAGAGGCCTATGAAAACCAAGACCCACAAGTCCTAGGAGTGTGCTGTACCTTGCACTGAGTCTCTGGTGTGTGATGTTTTATGATCCTTCCTACAGCCTATTTGCAGATAAAAGGCTGGGACTCAGAGAGGCTCAGGACCTGGCCCAGTCATCTACTGTGGGGAAAAGCAGAACTGGGGACCTGACCAGTCTTCGGGAGCTCCTGTTCCCCCAAGGCTTGTGTTGCATGTCTTAAGAAGCCTAGACAATATTCACCATTCTTCCTAAAAAACAACCTGGAAGATACTGAATTTCCTTTTTGACAAAGCCTAGAAAAGTGCACCTCCCCTTCACACATAGGAACTATGGAGAGGCCACCATAGCATAGCTCACACCTCAGAGGGGTGGACTGGCCCTGGTGCATCAGAGGCACAGGTACTGGTACCTATCCATAAGTGAAGCTCCACACGCTCCAGAATGTCCTCTTTCAATGACTCCATAATGACCTAGAGGACTCGTCCTTAACCAGCTAGCTTCTGCCTCTTCTCAGCTGTCCTTGGACCTCAGGGAAATCAGAAATAGCCATTCCTCGGGAAACGGCTGAAGCCCCTCCAGCAAGGGTACAGTGAAGGTGCAGACGCACTGAGCTAATGAACCGAAGACAGACAAATCAGGTCTCCTTTCCAGTCCGTCCACAGTGACCTCCAGGAGTTTTCACAGCTGGGGATAATTGATGTGTGAGCTCTGGGATTAGATGCAGGCCACTTTGTGTGGTGGTGGCCGGGGTGGGGGGGTGGCAGTTCTGCAAAGGGCGATGATGTTTTCTGTGCTTTCTGCTGAGCAGTCTTGGAATAAATAAGACAGCAGAGTAATGCAGTCAGGACAGCTTTTGTCTTAGTCAGGAGGCATCATTACGCAGGAATAATTCATGGCCTGGTGCTGTCCGACCTACCTAAGTTCTGCTTGGCTGTCAGGTGCTATGAAACCGGGCTCCCTGTGAGCCCTCATGCATGCCCTGGCACTCCATTAGCTTAGACCCCTGGAATTCTAAGAGTTTACCAGTGGTCACTTACCTAACACAGGCCTTAAACAGTTTGTGGTCTGTGGAGATCATCGGAGAGGCAGCTCCAGGGGACCCAACCCCTCTAACCCCAAACCATGTTGGTTGAGCTTACATCAAGACCTAACCTCCCCTCAATTCCACACCCTGCATCTCTTTCCAGGATGCCAGGATGGGTGAAATGCACCCTCTCTGTAATCCGTGGATACTGGAAGAGACATCGCCTTACTGAGCAGGAGTGGATGGCAGGATGGATTAGTTGAGGAGTGTTTCATCAGCTTCTACAGCTGACATTTACTCTGTGCATGTTCAGAGAATGAGCATTTTGTATCCCTCTGAAAGGCAGGAACTGAGATGCAGAGAGTCCAGTAAGAGTCCAGAGAGGTACCTTCTCTGTCTCCCGTGAGCTCTGGGAGTTGATGGCTTTTAGGAATGATTGTGAGGGTCCCTCTTGCTCCTCCATAGCCAACTGGCTCCCATGTGTGGATGGTGAACCTTTAAAGGGACTTCTCTCTTCCCAGGGATCCAAGATTTGTCTTCACAGGAGCACTTGGACATCCTGGTACCTGGCACCCTCCAGAGGCACATGTTTTCTGCATTTGCAGGTTCCATGAATATGGGCAGATGTTGGTCTTCATATTCTTTCTTGTGTTGCTATTTTTTTTTTAAATCTGGAAGTGTTTAGCCTGTGTGGGGTTTGGTGGCAAGCTCCTTAACCCCCTGAGCTATCTCTCCAGCCTTGGTCCGTGTTTTGTAAGAACACCTCTAGACTGTGGTCAGGCCTGATGTTATCAGGTTCGATGGCCATTCAGGGAATTCCAGGGATCCACAGTAAGCTGCTATGTGAGCCTCCTTGAGCTGATTGGCTCACCTGGTCATTTACTAACCAAGCTGCAAACAGCCATTCCTAGACAAAGTAGACTCTGTCTTCAGTGCACTTCAGTATCTTGCAGTGAAGAAGAAAGGAAGGAGTTCTAAATGGCCTAAAAGTCCTCCTGGTAAGTGCCTGGAAGTTACTGTATTTGTAGAGGAAAACCATAGACACAGAGTGATGGAGGAAGATGTTTAAGTCACAGAGGTGGCAATGGGGAGGCCCATGTGAGCCTTAGCCTGGAAGTTATACTTTATCACAGTACACCCTGGCCATCTTTCTCTGCTGGAGCTTAAATCAACCAACGCAGCCATTGAAGACTGGGTTGGAGATGCAGGGCCCTTTCAGAATTTCCAGTGGATAGTGACCTGCTGAAATTTCCCTGTCCAACTGAGAAATGCTAACTTTGGAAAGTGTGGGAGCTCCCGGGGTGGGCACCTGCAGAGGTGCCAATATTTGCTCTTCAGGACTCGAGAAGCAGCGGCTTGTACCAAGGTTGGTCAAAGAGCAAAGGGAACAGAGGACCAGGAGCAGGGACATGGGGAAGGAGAGGCAGGCTATACAGGAACATGGGGCAGGAGAGGCGGGCTGCATAGGGACAGATAGGAACATGGAGAGGTCCTTACCAGAGCTGAGAACCGCTGGGTAGTGGCTTGCCACAGAAGTGGCGAGTGTCTTTGCTCACATATAGGGAGAAGCCAGGAGGGGGACTGGATATCCTTTCTGCCACAGCTCTTGTCCTTCACTAGTTTCCAGATTGTGACATGTGGCTGCCATGCATTTCCTTGTCATCTGTCAGCGGTATCCTGCTTCTTGGCATCCCCAAAGTCCCTTGTACGTAGCCAGTGCTCACCTGAGACCCAGACTGAAGGCCACACTGTTGAGAATGTCCCCAAGACTAACCCATCTGTCATACACAGTCTTTCGGCGATATCTTAGTATGACTTCAAAAAAACTGAGACCGGTGCCATAACCAAAATCTAAAGGGAACCTCTGATCTTGTGAGTGTCACATTGTGAGAGGTACCAAGACGACCTTCTAAAGAGACTATGGTGCCCACAGCCTAGGCTTCCCTTAGGACTCCCCCTCACCTTCCACCACCCTCCCTGCTCCACATGGCCAGGTGAGATGTTCTTTAAAACCCTGGGGTCCCTTCCTCGACTGAAACCTTTTCCAAGGGAAGAAAAGCCCTTCCTCAGTGCCAGAGCCAGGCTTTGCAGAGAACGGAGAGACAAAGCCGTTTCCACTGTGCAGACAAGTGGAGGCTTCTACATTCTGAGTCTCAGCCTATACCAGACAGACCTGCACCCAGCCTGGGATGATGGGCATGTGTGGGTGAGAGAAGCCCCAGAGAATCTGGCAATTTCCTAGCTAAGAGGGCAGCTGAGAGGAGCCAACAACAGACTCGGAAATTTCAGACAGTGGCAACCAGAGCCAAGTCACCCTGGATGCTGGATGGACATCTTCCCAAGACAGACAGAGAGAAGCATCCATGTAGGTTGAGGCAGTGGGAAGGATTATAAGTGGGAGAGGACCTGAAGAGGAGAGGGGTGAGACCTTAGCACACACAGAGACACAGCAGTGACAGCAGCCCAGAGTGGCCAGCTGCTCGGAGACCACCAGTGAGCACAGGGCAGGCTCAACTTCCTCAGTCCTCACCAAGACTCAGCAAAGAGGAGCTGCAGGGTTCTGCTGTCAGCTGAGGTAAGGAGCCCCTTAGCTCAGGACATTGTGCTTCTCATAGAGGGCAGGCAGCTCTCAATCCTGGCACAGCCTGGTGCCCACAGCTCTGCTCTTAGCAAGGTTTCTCTACCACAGAATGGCTGACACGGGGATGAAGGGTTTTAGATAGAGACGCTTTGCGACATACTGTAGCATAATCAGAAGTTTTCCCTAGCCTCCTCCATGGATGCCAGCAGCTCCCACCAGGTGTCACAACCCAAGTGTACCCCCATGTTGACAGGAGTCCTGTCAGAAGAGGGACAAGGGTGCAATCAGCCAGCTGAGAGCAATGCTTAAATCACTGTTTTGTGCACTTGAGCCCCAGGGAGCGCTAGAGGCCAGGAAGGCACAGCAGTGTGGAGTAGCATCCTCACCTGGAACAAGAAGAGTGTGTTTAACCGGCAGGCAGGGCACAGCAGAAACAGAAGAATAAAGGCACAGAGAGGATTCACTCCCGCGACAGCTTAGCCACGGCGGGTGTTTATTTAATAGATACACTTGCTTATAAATATCTGTGACCCTGTTGTCTTGGGCTAAGCTCTCTGGAAGAGAAGTGGTAAGTAATGTCTATGTGGATTTGTTACAGCCAAGGCTAAGAGCAAGCGACGGCTCAATAAATAACCTTGGTGACAGCGGAGACTGGGAGACTGACATGGCTGGAACGGACTGCTGGTGGCCTCCAAGGCCATCTCTCCCGAGTTCTCACTACAGCCTCCTGCCCACTCATCACCCACAGGTCCTGGAACATCCTCGCTTAGAGAGCCCGTCTCCAAAGTGCCTGGCTTCCTTCCTAGATGGTAGCCTGGGTATGTGAACATGCAAAAGGCCCCTAACAAGCTCACAGCCCAGGTTCATCCTGTACTTGCTCCCTTTAGGGCCGAGGTCCACGAACACCTTCCCACAGCCCACAAGATAGCTCACAAAACCAAACAGCTTTTAGTGAGCTCCCCATTGTTGTGACAAACCACCCAAGAGAATAAACTTACAAAGAGGGATAGTTTATTTCAGGTTCTCGTTTCAGAGCTTCCAATGTGGAGCCCTTCCCTTGTGTTGGTCTTGAGTTTGTGGTGAGGCAAGTCGACATGGAAAGCAGACCGAGGAAGGCTCTCCTCAAGGTAGAGAAGAAGCTAAGAGAGCAAAGAAGCTGAACCCCCAGCGCCTGCTCAAGGCTAGGTTCCCAAACACCCAGAGTTCCCTGCAGACTCTTACATTCAGTACTCTGTCCCCATCACAAAACACTATGGCAGGAAGTAGAAACATTTGGAGGCAGAGCCTAGTCTCAGGACGGAGGTTATAGGACAGGTCTTTGAAGGTTAGATGTGATCTTTTTCTTTCTCCACCTCCCATGATCCCGCTGTCATGACATTCTGCTAAAGCACTTGGGACCAAGCAACCACGGAACCATGAGCCCAATCAAGAGCCCAGGTCAGGCACACCTACTCTTCAGTCGTTACACCAGGAGTCTTGCCATGGTTGTGGGGAGAGTCGTGGTTTCACTCAGTGTCTTCTCACCAGGGCCTGTCTCCTAAAGGTTCTACGCGCACACACACCCCGGTAACGCAGGGGTGAGCAGCAAGCCTTCAGTACACTATCCAAATCAAGTCAAGCCTTGAGGAGCATGTCTATCATCCCAACTGCCAGGGAGGCTCAGGGTCACTCTTCAAGAGACCTGGGTTACAGAGTGGATTCAAGGATACCCTGAGCAACTTAGGGAGACCTTGAGTCAAAGTAAAAAGTAAAGCAGGGAGTAAAATGAGGCTCAGTGGAGGAGCACCTGCCGAGAAAATGTAAGGTCCCGGGTTCCATCCCAGTGCCATAATCAATAAACAAATATGTAAGGAAGCACACACATGAGCACATGCACACAAACCATTATAAACCATTTATTTCCCAGCTGAGTTTTCTTAGGATCCCTCTCTTCTACCGGTACAAACTGCAGCCTCACCTCAAAGGGAAGAAGAGAGTTTATTCTAAGCTGATTGTGAGTCATCTTGGCCCAAGGATCAGGATTCAGACTGTCCCAGGTAAAGCGCCCCAATATGGAAGCAGTGTGGTGAACCTTGTGTGGTTGCAGAACAGAAGACAGACAGGTCTTTTTTAGGAATACATTGGTGGGAACATAAGGCAGGCAGCACAGCAAAGCTTAGAATGTTCTGCTGTAGGTTGTAGATACAGTGTTGCTGTCTGATGGTGCTCTGAGCTTTTGGTTGGCGGGAGCCTGCAGTCTGTCAAGAATATATTCCAGTGGTTTTACCTGCTAGTCAGAGGGGTGTTAGGTCGAACAACAAAGTGTGGGCAACGAGTGGCTTTTAAGGCGAGAAAAGATAACCCGGGATAGTTAGGCTCTGAAACTGCAACACTCCAACTCTCCACAACTGGTTTGTTCTGATCAGTCTCCACTGTATTTCTTTAACAGGAGTGTGGCTTTTGTGCCTGAGAATTTGCACTGGGACTCAGGGCTATTAACTCCTCCTACCACTAAGTCTTGTGAGCAAAGTTTCCTTCTAGAACTGAGACTCCGTACACAAGCTGGGGATTAGTTGAATAAGAGGGAACCCAGGTCCTGGCTTCCTAGGGTGGCCCAGAAGACTGTAGGCAGATTCCTTAGCTATGCTGGACTGAGTCACAGGATTCATAATGCAAAGTATACGTGCATGGTACGTAGGCTGTTCCCATCTCCTACAGCATAAAAGAGAACAGACCTGTTAGAATTTCCATGTGAACACATCAACTGGTTCTACAGTTGAAAAGACATATCCAACAACACTGAGAGTCAGCGCCTCAAACCGCATGAAGAATTATAGGGACGGTTCAGGATCATGTGTGGGGAGAAGTCTGAGATGGGCAACTCAGAGCTGACTACAGTCGACAGTGACACAGAGATCTGAGGCTGTCTGTGCTGCTCCTGTGGCTTAATCAGGGCAAACAAGCTTCCATGAATACTCTGGTTCTACCCCTATTATTTTTCTGTATTGCCAATTTAGTTAGGGAGCAGGAGAGAGAGAGTAACAGAACTGGAGGGCGAGTACAGATAACGCCAGGACAGATTATTAAGAACATATTGAATTATCTGTGGGTGGGAGATAGCCCATGAATAATCATCCCTGTTCCCACCTCAGGTCCAGCCCTCTCTGGGCCTGCAGGGCCAGACTGCAGGCTGAGCTGCGGGCAAGGAGGGTCTGTGGAAGACAGCTCACACCCTGACCCTCCCCACTTTGCAGAAGAGCACTACCTGGGAACCTGCCCTATCCAAGAATCGGTTTTGCCACTTTCGACTTCCCGGTGGAACACCGTGAATTTCTTCTACGTCGCTCTGGACAGTAATCAGTAATGAAGTCATTAAGTGTGAGAGGGGTGGAGAGAGCTGTCTGCCAGCCTCCTCCATTACACTCGGGGACGTTGGCACATCTCTAATTAAGATCCAGAGGCTTGGGTTCCAATTGATGAAGCACTTCATTCCCATGACACACAGTCAAGAGTGCTGGAGGGCAGAGCTAATGCAGTGAGCAGGGTAATGGCTTGTGTAATTCCAATAAGGAGTTCTGGTCACACTCAATGCTGGAGGTTAACCGGTGCTGCCCAGAGAAGAAGCCCGAGTCTGGATGTGTTGCTGGCCCACCTTGCTCCCCCAATGATGAGACAGTTCCGGAAGGAATCTGCTTACAGTCTTCTGGGCCACCCTAGGAAGCCAGGACTTGGGCTCCCTCTTGTTAAACTAATGTAACAACATTTTCCTCTAAGCTCCGGGGACCTGCAACAACACACAGTCCCCAGTGGATTCTCTCTGGGGGAAAAACAAACAGACTGATCGCGTTGGAGAAAATGGACGCCCAGTAACTCCCTGGGGAAATTACATTGTTTCCTTTTTCACTCATTTAGAACTTTGGAGAAAACATTTTGACATTTGCTGATTGCTGCAGCGTTCCCCGAGGACTGAAGCCTGCATGCATTAATTTTATATTCTTATCTGAGAAACCCACATCTGATATGAGCTGGGGGGGTGGGTGAGGGAGAAGACATGCCATGCTTGGGCTCTTGTAACCTCGAGGGTTCCTTTGATTTAGAAGACAAGGAATCCAGAATTTCCCAGAGCAGACTAGAAAGAAAAAGTGGGGGAACAGAGAGGCTGGGCTGGGATCACCTCAGGAAGTCTGTGACTGCAGGGAGCCCACGTGCTCCCATAGGGGTCGCTCTTCAGTCTTGCCTCCGTCGTGTGGTCAGTCCCCGGGCTTGCCTGGCCCTGATCTGACTTCTGTAAGCCCTCCTCTGCCGGCCGTTTCAGAAGGACAATCACTATCTATGGAACCAAAAATCCCACGTGGGATTTATAAATCATCCTTCCACGTGGCTTCTGGCAATGGCTAAACAGGAAGTCATCTCTGGA
Source organism: Grammomys surdaster (assembly GCF_004785775.1). NCBI lineage: Eukaryota > Metazoa > Chordata > Mammalia > Rodentia > Muridae > Grammomys > Grammomys surdaster. The sequence continues at coordinate 1,215,552 of NW_021604683.1, read as the reverse complement.
AAAGAGTGAGGGTCTCCAGTGTTGATAACCAGAGACGTCAGCTTGGCCTGGCCTTCAGTGCGTGATCTAGCAAAACTCTCAAACCTGGAGACATAAGTAGATCAGGCAGCCTTAAAAACCTCTGGTGCACCGTATCCTAGACTTCCAACTTAGATGCTCATTGCCTGAACTGGAGGACATTGCTGTGAACTTTTGTTTTTTAACACGTATTTCTTAAAGTTTAGTTTGTAAAAGATGTGCTATATCCCTGCACCCTGAAAAGTATTGTCTGTTTGGAAAAAGCTACGTGTACACACACACTCACACACACACATTGTGTATATATATATATATATATATATATATATATATATATTCTGAATTATATTAAATTATATATATTTATGCATATTTGGAATTATATATGATTTCCTAATTATATATGTTTGTGTATATTTGTAATTATAATATATAAATTCTGAATTATATATTTTATATTTATATATTCTGAATTATATATTTATATATCTTTATATATATAAAGATACACACACACACACACACACACACATATATATATATATATGAAGATTATGAGAAAAAGTAACTCTGAGAACCAGAAATCTTCTTTTATGGGTTAAAGCTACTCACTAAGGTAGCTTATGATGGTTCTAAATAATTGAAGCTGTAAAGAAACATTAAAGAGTGTGTGACTCCCCCGCTGCCGTGCCCTGCACCCTAGAGAGTCCTCTACAAAGACTAGCCAAGGCTTTGCGGCTGAAGTTATAAAAGCTTACCGTTGTCACATGAAAAAGGTAACTTTAATAAGGAACTTTAAATTTTAATAAAGTAACCAAGGAAGGAAGCAATAAAGCATGGGAAGGAAATCTTGATAAAACTGTCCCAATGAACATGGCGGCTGAAGGGCTAATGCCACAGCCCACAGGGAGGGCGGGCAGAGTCCAGCCTGTCAGCAGGAGCTCCCGCCAGCTTCACAGTGACCGTGGATCTGGCTTCCACATGGATCATGGCTGCAATCAGTAGGGAATTAGAGGGGAATCTTGCCACATGAGCAGATAAAAAAAGATAAGAAATACTAGGAGAAAAAGAGTCCAATAAAAGTAGAAGAGACGGACAGTTAGCCGACTCTGAAGATCACGATCCCTGTTTCTGGTGGAGTGGCTGATAGTCAAAGGGAATCACTTCCTGCCAGCATGATTGACTGGGAATTTGGGGGCGTGGCACAAGCCAGCCACAGTCCTCCCCTGACAGTGGAAATGAGTCAGTCCTTCTTAGGGAGCATAGGATGTCTTAGGGTCGCTCCTGCTTGGTGTTGATAGAAAAGGCACACCTAATAGACACAGAAAGGAGTGAGATCCACGAGTTCCTCAGAAATTCCCCTCTCAGCGTAGTCTGGCGACCTAACAAGATCAGAGAAGGAGCCTGGAGCCTCGGTCTGCTTCCTGTCTCAGCTCTGCAGTTCAGCGGCCGGGCAGCCAGGAGTACTTACGTGAGCCCTTCACATTGGACTTGCGGTCTATCCTAGGTCACAGGTCCTACATGCATGCATCCTGCTCAGGAACTGTCACTAGGGGGCAGCAGCGCAGTGTTCTGTCCAGGTGCTACGTCCAACCCAGGTGAGGATTTCCAGGGAGTTACTGTGAGGTGGACACAGGGCATCAACATTTCCCTTAAGGGAACGAGCTCTGAGCCAAGGCCTCTGTTCCCATTTGCTACAAGAACCAAGAGCTTGAAGTTGGAGGACCACAGAGAGGGGAGAAGGAAATGGACAGAAAAACAGACTGAAAGAGGACAGATGGAAGGGGAGAGGGAGGCCAGGCTTGACAGAGAGGGGAAGAGATATTTAGAGACACAGAAAGATGCAGAAAAGCATGAACAGAGAGGAAGAGAGAGAGGGACAGAGAAGAGAGGCAGAGACCCAGAAACAGACAGACAGACAGACAGACAGACAGACAGACAAAGAGGAAGATCAAAGTGATCCCAGACTTCACCTCTCTAGTCTCATTTTAAGCCCTCTCTGAAATTCAGGAAGCAGGTTATGGAGTGAATCTTCAAGAAAATTTGTGATTTGACTCTTCTAGGAGCATTTGACCAGCAGCCTGGGCAGGGAGCCATTGCTAGCCATGACTTCAGCTCTGTGCCTCCCCTTCCATCCTACAGGTTCCACACGCCACACAGGCACAGGACAGCAACAAATGGTGCCAGAGCGTATCCAGCTCCAAAGCTAACCCACACAGCAGAGAGGAAGCAGGACCTGGATGCCGTGGGGTAACACACCGTAGGGAGGAGAAGCCGCACACTCTGGGCTCCCTTTGTGGCTGCAGGAAGTCCTCCTTGTATGCTCCTTATCCGAGTCCCTGTGACTTTCAGGAGGATGTTGAAGTTGAGGAAGGAACATCCTATCACAGGAAGGAAGATGTTATCTCTAAGGAGTGGAACACACAGCATGGCCTTGATTTCTACAGTGGGACTTATCAGCAGGACTCACCTTGTCAGGAATTCAACTCCTTCCAACATCAGCTCAGCTGAAGGCTGCTGCGGACGCCTGAAGGACCAGACTCTCTCCTCTGGTAAGTGCACTCTGCAGGATGCTTCACACTGCTGTTGAGAGGGCCTCCTGATAGGCTTAATTATAACCACACCCAAAGGCCTCTCCACCAGATGTTCCCGCACAGCCTGGTATGTGGCCCTCCTGTCAGGAAAGCATTGCATGCGTGTGTTGACACGGTCAGGCATGGACAGCCATGCACATCTTAAGCATCCCATGAGTATAGCAGGTTAAATAAGGAAATCCACACCAGGCACGCTAAGTACAGTCGACTCAGTGGTCACTAAGGGACCACCTGGCTACTTGCTGGCTTCTCCTATGCAAGGGGCCCGAGGCTATGGATGGTCCTGGGAGCAGTCCTGGAAGACAATCTGGAGGAGGTGCTTTGGGTGCCCCCCCTCTTCTACAAGAGCCTTCTTGAGATCCTCCCCGAGCCTGGTGCTACATGGTAGTTTTCTGGATGCAGACTCAGATGTGGTCCCTTTTGTCCATCCTATCTGAGGTTATTTTTGAGGAGGAACAGAGCAGTGATGTCACAGTCTTTATGACCAGAGAGACTAAGCACAATTATGGACTTCCCAGACCTCTCCTGCCACGGGAGCCTTCAACTCTTCCCTCCCTATGCTAGTTGGACACAAATATCCAAGAAGTAGTTTCCCTTCCTGAACCACTGCCCTCCACAGCACCAGGCATCTCAGGCAGAGAGTTTGTATCACCAGCCCTGGGCCTCCACATGTGACTAGGGGATACTCCTTCCTCTCAGGCTCCCAGCTGTAGTGAGAGCCCCCTTCTCCAAGGACAGTGAGTAGGCCATTTGCTCACATCTGCAGTCTCAATGCATGATGGGTAACTGATGTTCAAAATACCTATTAGAGAGATGATAGGCTAGGAGAGATTGCCTTGGGGTAGAAAGAGGAATGTGGGCCACCCAGACAGGCACCCTGTGTGATCTAATCCTAAAGAAGCCTGGGGCTCCCGAGGAGCTCGCAGACACAAGACACTGCAGCACTCACAGGCAGACCCAGGTCATCCTCAAAACACAGCCCTTTCCAACACAGAGAAAGGAAAATATTGGCTTTGCACATTAAGAGGAGCCTTATTAAAGTTTTAAAGGCTAATATATAACGGTGAGTCACTTACGCCCGGTCAGCACTCCTGGGGATGAGTTGGGTTAATCCACTCAGGTACACCTCTCTGGATTGCTTGAGAGCTCCCACTGCAGATCACAAGGCCCTTTCTGGGGTCTGCAGAGAGGATCTGTGGAGGACACACCCCGACTCCACCTTCTGATACTGCCTCAGAAGCTTTACAGTGTCCTGACTTGAGCACACAGTCTGTCCCCTACCTCTGCAGGTATGTGCCACCTGCCACAAGCTCTTTCTCCTCAGACATAGCAACCAAAAGACCCCAAAGCACTTCTCACACTGGGTACCTGATTTGATGACAGCAAGCAGAGCCCCGTGCCCCTGGCCACAGTTCTATTCCCTGCCACTTTCTAATATAAAGTTTCCTTGAGGACACTGTCACAGGGCCCGTGGGTCAGCCCCTGCCATGCTTGCTCACCTCTCTAATGAAAGTGGCTCAGGGGTCCTCCTCTCCTGCCCCTTGGATATTAGCTTCCCTAAGGGAGGATCTCTGTGCAAACATGCTCTTCTTACAGCCTGCCTCTGTCCAGCTCGCAAAAACAGAGGAATAAGGACTCATTGTGGCAAACTGTAGAATACTTGGGGGAGAGTCAGCCTTGGGTTCTGCACATTCAAGATTCATTTGAGAGGAACTCACCATCAGCTCCAGAGAAGTCAAGAGCAGGCAGAGTGTGTGGATGAGGGTGGCCTGGACTGAATTGGAGAACCGATTGTTTTAAGAATGAATCCACGCCTGAGTACTGGAGTTGACACTCAGGGCCGAGGAGCCTGGACAGGGGTGACCTGAACCCGCCAGACAGAAAGGCCCAGGCTGGGGGCTGCTTTTGGACCTCCAGTTGACTTCTGTCTGAGTGCATGCAAGTCTGTACTTCTGCAGATGTCCTGTTCTAGACTCCACTAAGTCCTGATTAGAGTCTAATTCGAACCTTATTCTTTAAAAATACTTGACTTTGGAATTACTTTCAATGCATAAAAGAATTTGACAGAATGATACCAAGATCTCTAATCTACATTTTACTCTTTATTAGCCTTAACTCGTGGTGACGGAGGCTTCATGGAAGGCATCAACCTTCTGGAGTCTCTGCAGAGACTCCGCAGAGACCAGTCCCATTACCCAGGTACCTGAAGAGGCACGAGAGCCAGCTGCCTGTGGACAAGACCTGGCTAGCATGCCCAGATTCCCTCTCATTCTGTGCTGTTTACCACAATCACAAAACTCCTCTAAAGGACAGAGTCCCATCACAGGCCCCAAACCCACCCCTGTTTCACAGGGTCTCACAAGTCTTTGGGCAGTGGGAGGTGACTTGAGTGGGAATCAGAAGCTGACTAGGGTGTCACAGAGCCACCCTAGAAAGAGAGTCAGAAGACAGGGTCTCCCAGCTCTGACTGTAAGTAAGTACACACATGCCCATAGCTGACTCAAGTGGCTCAAAGCTACGGGATGGGAATGCATCTTATTAACGACACTGGTAATGAAAGATAAAAATAATAATTAAGATTCGGGGAACAGCCTTGAATTGCAGTAATCATTATCATTACCATAGTGAGTTAGGAAATTTTTTGTTGTTGTTAATAAACCAGGAAGTAAGGAATGATTCCATTGCCCGTTGTGGACAGTTGGAGAGCGACCACTCAGCCCTGCAGACTCAGGGCACTGATGGGGGCAGATGACATCTTAAATGTTCCTCACCCTGCTAGCAGACAGCAGCAGTCCCTCAATAGAGTGGCCAGAGCTGAGGAGACGCTAACAGCAGGCTGGCAAGGCCAGCTTCTGTGGTTTGTGTGTGGAATCCCACCTACCATGGGTTCATGTACCCGAAGACTCTTGTCTCCAGCAGGTGGCGCTGTTTCAAGAGATCGTGGAAACGTTAGATGGTGGAGCCTAGAAAGAAGTGGGTCAGTAGAGTTGCCCCTTGAAATTTTTTAAACTGATCCTGATTCCTGTCTAGCCTCTGCTTCCTGACCTGTGGATACAATACAGAAAGCTAGCTTACACTTGGGCTGCTGTCTTCTCCATCATGTTGGACTGTAAACTAATACAGATCCTTCCCCCGCCTTAATTTACTTCTGAGGTGGGGAATGGAAAACACCAGCCTGGATCAGAATCAGGTTCTCAGACTGCTGAGAGGAACAAGCCTAAGCAAGAACTGTACCGGCTGACAACATCCCAGAGCTCCTCCACAGCTTTCCAGTCAGTCAGCTTCCTGGGGTCCCTGCTGCCATAGCTTTTCCTGCCTGTGGTGAGGTAAATAGACATGTCTTTACCCCAGACATGACACAGTGATAGGCCAGAGTAAAAACTCCACCAAAGTCCACTTTAAGGGACTGATGAGTCTTTTGGACTTGCCTACACAGCATAAGTGGGTATGGGGAACCCAAAGCTGCATCCCAGTAAGGTCCAAAATCACCAAAGGTGATGACGTCATAAAGACTTCATCCTAGAGACCACCTTCCATCAGCTAACCTCAATCCTATATACTCCAGCTCACCACAAGACCACCTGAGCCGGGGAGAGGGAAGGGAAGCGTGCATAGGACTCAGGCAGCTCAGTTGGCCCGCTCCTCCCTTCCTGTTTGGGAGTATGGATATATATCTCCATTCCTATTGCCATTACCATACACCTAGCTAGCTCACCGCTGCTCTGTTTAATTGGTTGCCATGGCTACAAAAACAAGGTAATCTCTATTCCATGATGGCAAGGAGGAGAACATGTTTTCCTGAGTCTGTTGGGAGGAAGTAAGAGGGTCACCACTGCACAGAACACAAGTGACGATACCAAGGCCCAGGGCTGTGGCCTCTAGAAGATAGAATCAGACTTGCCAGGCTCTAAGCTTCTGTATCTGTCCCAAATGACAGGGGACCCGAGCAGACAAGAGAGATGGGTAAGGATGACTGAGAGTCCGAGCGGACAGGAAAGATGGGTAAGGGTTTGCCTGTGAAATAGAAAATCTACGCACAAGAGAAATCGCACATGCAGCCGCTGAAGAGAGGGGTTGTGCACATTCAGGGTAGATGAGCATTCTGAACCTTGAGGGTTAACCCGTGTGCTTCAGAAAGGTGCCCATGCCAACATGCTTGGCTCATGGCTTTCTGCATGCTGGTGGTCACTGTAGCCAATTGCTGACTTAAATGTCACACAGTGGATGAATTCAGAAGTACAGTTTTAAAGCAATACATTTTGGGCTTCCTCCCCTCCTTAGCCCTTTCCAGAAAAGTGAGGCATGGCCTTGCCATTAGCTTATAATGAAATTTCAGTGTACTGGGGGGATGTTCTCAGCATGCTAAGGTTTAATAGCAATGAACCAGGTAAAGTCTCTCAAAAGACTTCAAAACCGAATTAGCTTATAATACAGATTCAAGCTATATTTCTTCTCTTTTTTTTTGACCCAGTTTATCTCTTTAAAAAGAAAAAAAATCAAAGGAATTCTTCCTCTTTCTTTGTTCTCTGTTCTTTTTTACAGTCCCATAATTTTTGATACCTCATGTCCTGCACAGGGGTCTTGGAGCTAGTCATGGTTGATGAGTAAGGAAGCCCTGTGAGTTGGCATGGAGCATTACTCCTATCTTACTAGGTCTTTCCTATTCTTGTTTTACGTTATTTTTGATTGACATATAATTGTACATATTTATGGGGTAATGTGATGTTTTGATGAATGTGTGCATTGTGTAATGATAAGGTAGTAATCAGTACACTATAAACATTTGCCGTCTCTTTGTGGTAAAAACACTCCCAACTGTTGTCTGGGATATTATGGAAACACAACAATGGTGAGCTTAGGGCCGAAGCACACACTACTTTCACAGAGGACCCAGGCTGGGTTCCTGGCGGTCACATGGTGGCTTAAAAACATCCAGAAACTCCATTCCAGGGAATTCAGCGCCATCTTTTAGCCTTTGTGGATACTGGGCATGCATGAATGTTCATACATATAAAATAAAAAACAAACCTTTTTAAAAATTAAAAGGATGACCCCCATCATGGTGACAACATTGCCAAGCCCTTAGGAAGTTGTATCATGTGACATCATCCAGGAGCAGAAAGATGACTAGCCCATCACCTTGCTCATCAGTGAGCTTCACAAGTGTCAACCTCACAGAGGTTCAGAGAAGAAGGGGGTGGCCAGGGGGACAATGATGGGGACACAATTGGCAAGAACCCAACCGACACTCAGAGGAATGAATATAGGCCTCCTCTACACAGTGGGGTCATTTCCGATTTAAAGACAAGATGCAAATGAGACCTATCAGCTCCACAATGGGTTTGGGACACACTTGGACAATGGGCCATGGTTTACTGTGCTACACACATGAACAATGGGCCACAATAGACTAAGCATTCAACACTTGGACAATGGGCCATGGTCAACTATGTCAATATTGGACAATGGGCCATGGTCGACTATGTCAACACTTGGACAATGGGCCATGGTCGACTATGTCAACACTGGACAATGGGCCATGGTCGACTATGTCAACACTGGACAATGGGCCATGGTTGACTATGTCAACAC
>NW_021604683.1:1205595-1207338 GCF_004785775.1 Grammomys surdaster | reverse complement strand
CTATGTCAACACTTGGACAATGGGTCATGGTTGTCTGTGTCAACACTTGGACAATGGAGAACAGTAGACTCAGTGTCCACTACCTTAATTTGATGCAAGCTCTGCTTCTCTTTTCTACTTCTACTCTGAGAAGCCTCCATAAACTTGATATTACTATCTCATGCTTCTGGAAGCCAGAGGCTAGCCCAGGTTTCATGGACAGAATCTGGCCTTTCTCCTTTTGGGAGGCTCTGGATGGACTGTTTCCCCAAGCACTCTGGAAGAACAGAGTTCCTTGCTCACACTGGATGGTGGTCCCTTTGCCTTTCTGGGCAGAAGGCTTGAGGGTCCTGCCCCAGCCAGAGAGTCATCAGCCATTCTTAGCTTGCAGTGCCATCCTCCATCTTCAGACCTGATGATAGGTCAAGTATCTGCTGCAGCTGGCTCGTCCCCTTCGCAGCTCCTTTCTCAGCTGTCAGCCCATGCTTGCACTTTTGCTTTTATAGATGATGTGAATCTACAGTCAGCCAGATGGTCTCCCATCTCAGAGCCCTAAACCCAATCACATCTGCAAAGTCCCTCTAGTCTTACAGATAATAACGTTTATGTTTAATAATTAAAATGGACACCTTCTGGGGCCATTGCCCTGCCTACCACAAGCTTGTCCAAGGACTCTGTTCTGTCCTTTATCAACCCCTCGATGCTCTCACCAGGTGCACTGATACTTGCTAATCCTTCATGCTCTCCTCTTGGGGGCAACTCTTCTTGTCAGCAGGCTGGTGCTGTTTGAGAACACAGATTTAGGTAGAGTCAGCTTAGAGAGTGAGGGGAAGATAATGATATTGGAGGGAAAAGGAAAGGAGGAATGAGAAAGACAGACAGATATACACAGACACACACACACACAGAGAGAGAGAGAGAGAGAGAGAGAGAGGCATCCTAGTCCTTCATGATCATATTTGATTCTACGGTACTGACATTCAGATTTCAGCTGAAAAGACAGATGCAAGGCTTTGCAATCCTTTACACAAGGAGAGAGAGAGAGAGAGAGAGAGAGAGAGAGAGAGAGAGAGAGAGAGGAGAGTGCTTCTTCCAGCCATCAGCCATTCTTCCAGATGTGAATATCCGGCTAAGAGTAGACCCACCCTGAGAGCCCCAGCTCCTCTCAGACCTCCTGCTGTCACCAACGCTGAGCCCAAGACCATGATATGCAAGCCATGGCCAAAGCCAACAAACTGCAGGCAGATACATACAGAGATTTGTAGAGAAATGTACTGTAGGCAAGTAATGGAGGGGGAAGAATCTCTGATAGAGACATTCCATTTAGCAAAATAAATGCATACTCAAAGGACTGGGGTGGGAAGTCAGAGAAGAAGGTGCTTTTTAGTAAATGAAATGCACAACCAAAAGGGATTCCTGCGAGGGGAGAAAGACTGTGGTCGGGACCACGCTGGGTTGGTGCATAGATGTGGACAGCTCTGCAGGAAAGAGCCCTTCACACATGCACACACAAAAGATTATGCCAGTTAGTTATGGTTGTAGATTTTTTTTAAATGAATAAGTAGTGTCAGTAACAAATTCCTTCCATTTCTGTTCAACCTTCTGGAAGACTGACAGAGTGACATAAGTGTGTGTGTGTGTGTGTGTGTGTGTGTGTGCACATGTACATGCATGTGCATTTGTATATGTGCATTACGTATATGTGTGTACATGTGTCTATGTATATATGTGTGTGCAGTGTGTGCATATATGTATGTATTTGTG
>NW_021604683.1:1165345-1205585 GCF_004785775.1 Grammomys surdaster | reverse complement strand
GTGCATATATGTATGTATTTGTGTATGTATATTTGTGCACATGTGTGAATGTTTACATGTGTACATAGGTATACTTGTATGTATTATGTGTGCACATGTGCTCACATAAACATATTGATTTGATAGCACAAAAATAAGGCGTTTCATCATAAATGTCAGTTTTTAAATTCTCTGGATTCGCATTTATTAGTCTAGGCCCTGTACCAAAGGCATTCAAAAACTTCACTGGATGCTAACCTGAGATTATTACTTCTCTAGAAATATTAGTAACAAAAAGTAATATTTCATGGTTCAGTGTCTCCATTCCCTCAAAAGAGCAAGTCCCACTCCAAGTTTATTGCATGCAGTTGGGGTTAAAAATTAATTTGCTCCAAACTCACCTCATATTCAATATTAACTTTCAAGATAGCTTTACGTTTGTAGAAAATTGAATGGCTTCTTTGGTTAAGAAATGTTTATCTCCTGCCAAATGGGTCACCTACAGCCTCATGGCCAACTTGTTCACATGTTGACTAAGCTTGAAATTAGGAGGTAAGATTTGCCAACCAGGGCTCCTCTGCCCACTCGAGGGCTTTCCTAAGGAAGCCGTTTCTTTGAAATATTTCCAATCACCCTGAACAACTGCTAACTCTTGTCTTGGCTGTGTCCTAAGAGAGCATCTGTGATCATCAGACATGGTTGTGTTCTTGCTGCCTTCTGTCACAGAGAGGACTCAGAGTTCACACTGAAGAAGGAGGCCCTATGCTGGATCCACTTTGAGTCCTACTTCTCCAGTGTCCCAACCACACAGCCTAGGAAAACTTTAGTAACTCACCAAGATCACAATCCAGTGGGGAGGACTGGAACAGACTGGTCAGCCCCAGACACATATTCCCGGTCACTGGGCCAGGGGCTTATGGGCCATGGAATGAAGGGTGTCTTACCAGTTTCCGTCTATCTGGGTCAGAGGTGTCTCCTAGGGTTACTATGTCTCACTCCGAGAGGCTGGCCTGCCCACACTGGCTTTTGGCTTCTTCACTATGCAGTTAACTTACACATCAGGGAAGGTCCTCATTGTGATCAGGCAGTGCGTCACGTGTTTCATGAGGAAGCGCTTTCTCTTCCTGAGTTCCAGTGTGTTATTTAAAGATATAGTGGGGAAATGCCAGTGTTTCCACAAGTCAAGCTAATCAGTGTCTGTGCTGTCCCTTAGAGACGTTAACAGTGAGTACCCTGAAGTCACATGGTTGTTGTGTCACCTCAAACACCTGTAAAACAGGATAACAGTAGGACCTATGTCGTAGGGCTGCTTTGAGAACTAAGCAATGTGATCCTTCAAAAGACAGCCCGGCACACGGTGAGTACCATCATCACAACCCTCTCTATCATCACAGTCACCATCACCACAGTCACCATCGTCACCACCACACCATTATCCATCACCTACACCACCGCCATCATCATCCGCAGACCCCTGAGACAACCTCCCCCTCCCCACAGTATGAATGACAGCTTGGCGCTCTCAGATGAGACTCTCACAGGGATCTCGGACACATACGTAGCCTGTCATGAGCAACTGCCATTTACAGGGTTTTTGCCGTTCCCACGCATCAGCCACTGTGCAGTGGCGTGAGCCCAACACACACAGGCTGCGGTGTTGTCTCCACATAAAGCAGAGGTTTCTAGATGACCGTGTTCCAGTCAGACCCACTGCTATTTCTGTGATCTAGTGAGCTTCTTAATGCCGGTAGGATTCTGGTGAGGAGCTGTCTGTGGGACGGACTTGAACTGGGTCTGCGCAGGATCATAAAGTAGCATCTTTCCCGCTGGGTGGTCAATCAGCTACAATCTGACTTGGGAAGAGGCAGTTCGCCCAAGATCAACAGGTGTGGACTATTGTTACAGTTGCACAAAAAGTAACCCCAGACTGAAAGTGCAGCAAACACAGCTGTCTTGAACGTGTTAGGTTAGAAGGTGCAGCAAACATTTGCTGCTGTGCCTGTGTCAGGTCAGAAGTCTGAGAGCAACCCAGAAGGGGAGCTCGCTGTGTCCTCTCATGAGACCTCAGCCAGATGGTTTTGTGCCTGGAGGTTACGGATGACCCATTCCCTCGGGTGTCACACAGCTACACAGGGACCCACGAAGCTGGGGCTCCTAAGGAGCCTCTGCCTCCCTGTGTCTTTTCTCTCATGGCCTTTGGAGCTCAGGACGCTGCGATAGCCTCTCCGTGTTCCAGAGGAGAGACAGCAGCAGTCTAACCAGGACAGAGAGCTTCCCATAGCAGAATACAGCCTCTCTTCTAATCCATTCTATCCCCCACCAAGACCATCAGCAAAGGCTCTTGCGAGTCAGGGGAGAGGCATATGGCTGCTATGGGGATGCCTTGCTCTGTTATGGATGTGTATGACAAACAAGCTGTCAACAGAGCATGCAGTGCGAACACAGAGCCTTCTATGCATGATCCATGCCTGCTGATGCTCCTCCCATCCCCCCCCGGGCTGATATTTTGGTCTATAATTTCCTCCATCCCAGTCCAATAGCTTACTTTACTTCTGGGTCTTTAGAACTCACACTACAAGCAGACATCCCTATCTGAGACATTCACTTGGACTTGCAAACAGTCCAAGTGTGAAATACTGCTGTCTTACACATCGCGGGCACCTTTCTATTGATGGTATAGAGGGAAGGGAGCCCTCTGGGCTTAATGAAGACAGTAGATGCAGGTCAGTAAGCCCTCCACCTGCCCACTGCATGCCTCTCAGCCTTGCTGTAAACATGTTCCATTTTCAGATGGACAAGGGCAAAGATGTCTTGCTTGACAGCACAGGGTTGAGACATGAAGTGTTTGATCCAGGTTTGATGCCAAATACGTCTTAACCCCACTCAGTCGTGATTTTGAGTGATGGCTAAGCTTGGTTTCTGACTTGAGCATCTTGCACTTGAATGGACCAGTAGACACAGACTCCTGTGTCCATTACACAAGGATTCACATCTGAGCACTCCTAACCTGGCCCCCTAAGCAAACCATGAGCAACTCTCTTTATCAGGACGCTGGCATTGCCTCCAACCTCAGGGCATTCATCTAAAACTCAAGAAGAGACACGAGAAAATTAAGTGTAGATTTGACACGCTTGGGAAGAGGAAACTTCAATTGAAGAATTGCCTCCATTAGAATGACCTATGGCCGTGTGCGAGGCATTTTATTAACGGTGGTTAATTTAGGAGATGTGATGGTTGGAATAGGTGTGTCACTGTGCATGTGGGTTTTAAGAACCTCATCATAGCTGCCTGGAAGCAGTATTCTGCTAGCAGCCTTCAGATGAAGATGTAGAACTCTCAGCTCCTCCTGCACCGTGCCTGCCTGGATGCTGCCATGTTCCTGCCTTGATGATAATGGACTGAACCTCTGAACCTGTAAGCCAGCCCCCATTAAATGTTGTCCTTATAAGAGCTGCCTTGGTCATGGTGTCTGTTCACAGCAGTAAAACCCTAACTAAGACAGGAGGGTCCAGCTCACTTTGGTCAGTGCCATCCCAAGACAAGCGGTTGTTGGCTGCATTAAGAAAACACCAGGAGAACAGACAACCAGGGAGAAAACCTGTAGGCAGCATTTCTCAGTGGTTTCCGCTTCATGGTCTTGCCCTTATCCTGAGCCCTAGCTACCCTCAGTGGTGGACTGTGACTTGTAAGCCAAACAGCCCCTCTCCTCCTCCAGGCTGCATTTGGTCATGTCTATCACAGCAACAGAAAGCTAACTGGGGCAAGCACTTGTTTCTCTTTTAATCTGGATATGGTAACAAATTCTTGCATGAAAAGGAACGCGAGAAATGGAAACATTTATAGAGCTTTAAAATGTATTTTAAATATATATTCTGTTACAAATGAATAAGTTTTCTTTTAATAAAAACCATGCAATTTAAACGAGATCAAATTAAAATGGCTTAGGAGATGATTCTGAAAGTTACAGAGCTACAAAATTATTTGTATCATTTGTGTGTGTGTGTGTGCCCAAGGAGTCGGGAGAAGGGCATGTGATCAGATCCATTGGAACTGGTGTTACAGATGGTTGTGAGCTGTCATGTGGATGCTAAGAATGGAATCCAGGTCTCCCATGAAAGAGCAGAGTGCTCTAAACCACCACACCATCTCTCTACTTCCAATTTTTGTTTGTTTGCTTGGTTGGTTTTGTTGCTGTTTATTTTGTCTTTGTTTCTGCTTTTGCAAGGAACCTTTCTCCTGTTCTCCATAACTGTACTAATTTACAATGCTACCAGGAGTAGACATCTGTTCCTTTTTCTCTGTATCTTCATCGTTACCTGAGATTGCTTCCGATCTTGGTTTCACCGACAGCGACCACTCTATCTGGGTTGACACTGCACCTCGCTGTATTTCGTTTTTCTTTCCCTGATGACCGCTAGTCCCGGGCATCGTCTCACACGGCTGTTTGCTATTTGTGTTTCTCATTTGTTAGACAAATCATTTTCAAACACTTTCTCCTATTCTCCAGGTCTGGGTTCTCTCTGTTGATTGTTTCCTCTGCTGTGCAGACATTTAGTTTAATGTAATGTCATTTCATTTGTTTCTTTTTGTTGCTCTGATATTTTCAGGGGCATATTAAAAATACTGTTACCTATATTGAAACATTAGCATCTTTGCCTATGTTTTTGGGGTTCTGGATTTTATACTGTGTCTTTGATTCACTTCAAGGTGACCTTTATGCAGATTAGGGACTGGAGATCATTCTGAGTCTTTCTTATGTAGGCATCTACTTTTCCTAGTTCCATTTGCTTAGTTGTCTGTGCTTTGACCAATGCACGCTCTGGGCACCTTGAGGAGAAGCCCCTGGCTCTGTGTGTGTGTGTGTGTGTGTGTGTGTGTGTGTGTGTGTGTGTGTGTGTAGATTTGGTTCTGGAATCCACTCCATTTGTCTGCCTGGTTGTTTCTCTGCCAGGAGCAGGTTATTCGGGTCACTGTGGCTCTGCAGTATGACTTGAAATCAGGTATGGGGCTGTCTCTAGCTCATGCCTTTTGCTGGATAATGCTTTGGATATTCAGGAAATTCTATGTTTTTCTATGAATTTTTAGATTGTTCCAGAACTGTGAAAAATACAGTTGGTGTTTCCATGGTGATTGTATTGAACCCACAAATCACACTGGGTCCTGTGGACATTTTAGTGGTATTGAATCTTCCATTTTTGTGTCTTCTTCAACTCCTTCCCTCAGGTTTCACGTTATTATTGGAGTGGTGTTTTATTATTTCCTTATTGAAATTTATTCCTAGGATTTTTATTATTTTTGTAGATGTTGTGAGCAGGATTTAGAAAGTTACTTATTGATGCCCAATGTGCTGCTATTGTCTGCATGTTGATTTTGAATTCTGAAACTTTATTAAATCTGTCCAGTCCTAGAGTTTCTTAGTAGAGGTTTTCTATACAAAGAATCATATTGTAAACAGGGATACATCAACATCCTCCTTTCCCATTAGTAAATTGCTCTGACTAAATCTTATTAAATCTTATTAGATATGAGTGGAAGTGGGCTGGAGAGGTGGGTCAGTAGGTCAGTGAGTCAGTGGGTCAGTGGGTCAGTGAGTCAGTGTTGCACAGGACCTGTGATCAGCTCTCAGCACTGGCTTCTCGATCACAGGACCTGTGATCTGCTCCCAGCACTTTCTCTTATATAGGACCTGTCATCAGCTCCAAACTCTGACATTACAGCTCACAATCTTCCATAACTCTGGCTCCAAGGAACCTGATATCCTCTTCTGTTCTCCACAGGTATGGCACCAACATCCTCTTCTGTTTTCCACAGGTATGCCACCAATATGCTGCAGACATCCATGTAGACAAACACTCATATACATAAAATAAAATTTTTAGAAAAGAAGAACTGAGGGAACTCCTTGTCTTATTCCAACTCTTAGAGGAGATGCAGCCATCTTTGCTCTATCTGGTATAGTGTTGGCTGTAGGTGGAGCTTTTTAACTTGAAGACATTTGGTTCTTATCAGAGCTCTTTCTGCATCTGCTGACCTGATTTGTGATTCTGTTAACACAGTGTGTGATGCTTATTGGTTTGTAAATTTTGTTCTGGTTTTCTCTTGGGATTGGTCTTAGGGTGGGCATTCTCCCATGCATCCTGGTTTGCAAATTTGCATTTGTGCGTTAAATCCAAGATGATGTTGACTATGTTTCTGAAGTATCATTGGATTCCGTGTTGTTGAGAGTTACCTTCATGTGTATTTCTGGCTCATTCTTCACTGCTCTCTTTAGTATGTCTGTGTCTGCATTGTAGTAGGGCAATTGTATTTCTGGAAAATGAAATCTGAAACATCCTTTTCTCCTTTTGGTTGCTGGGAACGTCACTGCTCTTTGTAGGTTGAAACAATTTAGCAGTGGAGAGATACAGCACTGGGCTTGCTTTTGTGAGAGAGTTTTCAATGCTTCTGTTTCCTTACTTGTTGTTAGTCTATTTGAATTTTTATGTTTCCTGTAGTTCAATGTTGGCAGTTCATGTGCATGCAAAAATCTGTCTACTTCTTCTGTATTTCCACCTGTAAGCCTATCGTTTATGTAAGGATCTCTGTGTTGTTGCAATGGTGACTGAGCCGTGTCTTCTGGTCTCTGCTGTCAAACTTGTCTATCTTAAAAGACAACTCCTTATTTCACTGATAATTTTTATTTGTTTTTAGTCTTTTTTTAATTTATACTTGGCCTTTGTTATTGCCTCTCCTAATAATCTAGAGTTTGATTGGCCCTTGCTTTTCCAGGCTTATGAAGCTCCTTGTTGGACTATCAATTTGAAAACTCTTTTTGAAGGAAGGTGAGTATCAGTACAGGTCAGCCTTCATTCATTCACACAAATCCTGGTGTGTCATGCTTGTCTTCACCTGTCGTGATAAGTTTTTGAGTTTCCATTTCAGTTTCTTCTAAGATTTCTTACCTAGTCAAGATTCAGTTGTGCATTTTCTTGTTTTCCTCTAACTTCTAAAGTTGTTTGTTTTTTTGTTTTTTTGCCATCGCCTCTTCTCCTGCTTTACTCCATTGTGATAAAAAAAAAATACAGAACACAATTTCATTTTTTAAAACTTGTGAAAATTTATTTTATGACCTCATTTATGGTCTGTTCTAGAGAAAATTCCATATGCCGATGAGAGAAATCTGTATTTTGTGTACTGGATGAGAGGGCCTGCAAAGGTGCATAGGTCCTTTGTTTGTGACATATACTGATGAAAAGGACCCTGAAATTAACAATTATTAGCACATTAGCATGTATCTGCTACTTTAGAAAATAAAATCAGATGCTCCAGCACTAGGTGAATGTATGTTTATAATTGTGGATCATTACATAGTAACCTTCTCAGTCTTTCTGAATGATACTTTGTCAGGGTTAAGTGCAGCTCCTTTCCCGTGTTGACTTTATTTTGTACAAAATGTATCTGTCCCCATCCTCTCACTTTCAGTTTCCTGGTATATGTGTTTGCTGGTGAAGTGAATTTCCTGTAGGCAGTATATTGTTGGGTCTTAATTATTTGTTTATATAGTTAGTTTTCTTTTTAAAACATATTCAGCCAGAGATTTCAGACTATAGATGGGAAGGAAAGGATACCTCTAAGTTATTTAAAGATATCTCCCACTCTCTCAAAAGTCCCTTTTTCATCTCTCTGTCCCTCTCTCCTGATCCACCTCTACCCCCTTTTCCTTCTCTATTTCTATGTCTCCCTATCTCTGTCTCTCCTTATTTCTGTCTCTCTCCATCTCTCTCTGGTTCTCTATCTCATTATCTCTCTGTGTCTCTTCCTCTCCACTCCTCAATCCTGCTTCTCTCCTCCCTTCCCACCTTCTCTTCATTTCTCCTTAGTCACTCCATACATCTTCAACTCTCCCTCTCTGGTCCAACCCCACTTCACCCCACTGCTCTCTAGTTATGGTCTTATTCCTCTCCTTGTTGGCCTTCTTCCTCTCCACTGCTCTCCCTTTTCTCTGAACACTTTTCTCTGTTAATTAGAAGCGGTGAAGCTGTGGATCCTCTTGGACATGTCTTCATGTGATTCTATCCATGAACCATAGGTTGCACTGGGACAGTGAGGTTGTTGGGTTCAAGGTGGAATCAGAAAACTCACTCCAGATACAGAAGCTTAAAAATTAAAGCTTTAGTTTCTGAGCAATCAAGGAAGTGGCCAGTTCAGGATATGAACTGTGTCCCCAAAGGAACACAGTACTACATTTTTAAAGGATAGAAACACAAAGTGAAGGAGAACTTGAGGGAAGCTGCAGTGTTATCCAATTGAATGTTGACATTATGGATTAAACAGGGAGTACTCGGAAACTAGGCCTTATCCAGGGCAATTGGCTTCAAGGTCTTTAATTCATCTTGCTAGACATTAGGTCCAGAGCTCAGAGTGATAAGGGAACAAAGGATCGGGTCAGCTGCAAGTAGTTACTTAGAGCATAACAGGCAATTGATTATATAATTTTATAACTTATGCACCTTGGTTTAGATAACAGCAATTTCTATATTCTTTGCCTGTTAACAGACAATTAAGAAAGCATTTGGAGAAATGGGATAGGTGTTCCTTCCTAGGTCTGGGGACATGAACTTGTTTGACCCTGACAGCAAGATGGAGATGTTGTCCCTGAGATGGCTGGACTCAGATGACTGTCTCCTTATAAATTGTCCTTGAGACTTCTGGACTCAGACAGCTGTTTAACTATAGGGAAGTTCCCAGTTCCCCTAAGGCCTGGGACCTAGAATTTAGTTTCTCCCTATGATTACATTGAGTTTGAAAATGAAACAGTAGTACTTAGAATAAGTTTCTTTTGCTTCTTCCCAACAAGGTGGGTACCTCTTAGACTGTTCTTGAAGTCTCCCTGAGCCCTGCTTGCTATATATATAAGTCATTAAATTGAATATTGCTTCTTCCTCCACCCATCCTGCTGCCAAGGCCCACATTCTCTCTTTTCCATGTGACAGATTCTCCTTGCCTCCTGGCTCACTGTGGAGCTTTACAATGGTTGATATGCACAGCAAGCAAGAATACACTTCTGGCCCTATCAGAAGGTGAGCAATGGCCCCGTCCACCCCATAGCTCTTGCCCTTTGATCTTCTCTCCTCCACCTCACTCCTAAGACCAGATTGGCTTTTTATTGTTGTTGTTGTGTTGTGGTTTTTGTTGTTCTTGTGTTTTGGGGTGTGTGTGTGTGTGTGTGTGTGTGTGTGTGTGTGTTGAAAACTTAAATTTTAACGTCCTTATGAAGATCCCTTGACTGGCCTGTTAAACATACACATTTCTTTGCACACATTTTTGTCTGTGTTACTGCAGGAAACATCTTGTCTGTCTATCTTCTTTGTATCTATCCTGGATTGAATGGTGTCTGCAAAGATTTATGACCTCGGTATCTAATGATATAATCTCATTTGGAAGCAGGGCCACTGCAGATGTAAAAAGCTAAAGGAAAACAAGGTCAGTATTCCAATGTCACTGGTTTCCTCACAAAGGAGAAGCCAGGGAGACACTGAAAGGAGAGTGCCATGTGCCTACAGATGTGTGTGTGTGTGTGTGTGTGTGTGTGTGTGTGTGTGTGTACGAGCATCCCTGGAAGAACTTCAGTCAGTTTCCCCTGTGGAGTGTTGACTGAGAAGAGAACAGAAAATGGCTGGCCTCTGCTCTGACCCTGGAGCACTGACAAGAAATTGTCACCTTTTATGCCATCAAGTGTAGATAATAAATGCAGGTTGCTTCTACTGCTACTTCATAGAAAGAATTTTTAAGAGTAAAAGTGCCATTGTAGTGTATTTTGAGAATGCAAGAGGCTTTCTTACTTTGGGTTTTTTCCAGTCTCTCTCTCTCTGTCCTTATTTTCTTATGTCTGTTGGGGTTTCCTTTGGGAATTGAGCTATAGAGGTAAATTCAGTATTCTGAAAAAGCTTTATGCAGGCAGAAAAGCTGCAAAAAGAGCAAAGAGGCCCCTCACACACACACACTTTGCTCAGCATCTTACATAAACGAAACTTTAATCAAGGCTAAGAACCTGGGAAGTCTGACTCTGAAGGAGCATGCTTGCCGAGCACATGCCAGGGCCAGCGTTCAATCCCAGTGGCCCCAGGATGACACAAAACCCAAGGAGCTAGCCTTAGAATAGTGCTGGTCACCTCTTGGCCCCATGTAGCAAGTATTTTGGCAACTCTTCCCTCCAGTGCAGCAGGGGGTCTGCGAGCCACTGCTGCACCTTGTAGAGGTGAGGGTACCATATGCAGCCTGGTTTGGATAGCTGCCCATGTTCTCTCTGGGGCACTGGTAAATTAAAACCACTTCTATTTCCAGATAGGACACACAGATGAACCTGAGGCTTCTGAGTGCAGGGAGGCACCGTCCTCAGCTTCCATAGTGTAGTTAGATAGGGAGTGTGCATGCTGTACTCATGATAGCACACAACATGCAACATGGATGACCAGGCACTTTACACACAACGTGCATGATTGTGTGCCTTACACATGGCAAGGAGGATCATGTATAGTACCTGGGATAGCACACGTCAGACACAGACACCAAACACCAAAAGTTAATAATTAGTTAAATTAACAACTCTACTAAATCTAATTTACAGAGCATAGTGCTCACCTGTGGAAAGCCCACAGCAGCTGCGAAGCCATTGTGCTGGCTCGGTTTTTAGATGTTTTCATCATCCCCAAAGCAACTTTTAGGCCTCTGCAGTCATGATCCAGCCACTCTCCCACAGTCCCTAAGTATTAATTAGCCTCTCTGTTACTGTGATAAAATACTATGACCAAAAGCAACTTGGGGAGGAAAAGGTTTATTTGACTTACAGGTTAACAGTCCACCATGGAAGGCAGTCAGGGCTTGAAGCAAGGCAGGGATCTGGAGCAGAGCCTATGGTAGAATGCTGCTTGCCAGCTTGCTTTCTGGCTTAATTTCTGGCTTACTTACAGACGCACGATTGTTAGCTTTGTTATATAGCCTGGCACAACCTACCTAGGAGTAAGACATCCCACAGTGGGCTAAGCCCTCCAACATTAACAATAAATCAAGAAAATATCCCAGAGCTGCCAGTGGTGGCACACTGCTATTAACCTCATATTCCAAAGGCAGAGAGGCAGGGGGATCTCTGTTCAGTGGCCACAGCGCCTGGTTCCAAAGACTAGGTTCTTATATCAGCCACACTGTTGGAATCCTGAAGTGACGGTGATCTGGAGACAGGAGGACCCAGTGTGAGTGCACACTGTGAACATTTCCCTGGCCACATGC
Source organism: Grammomys surdaster (assembly GCF_004785775.1). Lineage (NCBI taxonomy): Eukaryota > Metazoa > Chordata > Mammalia > Rodentia > Muridae > Grammomys > Grammomys surdaster. The sequence goes on along the minus strand of NW_021604683.1, from coordinate 1,194,341 downwards.
CTCTTCCACACTCACTAAGGTAGCGGCTCAGGTCCTTAGTATCAGCTGTTGAGCCTCCATCACCAAATCCCAGCCTGAGCCTGAATCCCGGCTTCAAAGGCAAGTTTTAATTCTGAAGCTCATCTTCCTGAGCCGAGTCTCATTAATAAAAGACGAGAAATAAATTTTCAAAAAGAACTTGCTGAGATTCTTCTGCAGCCACACACGCTCTCAGAGACTTTCTCCCCTTGAACAAGAAGGATTTTTTTTTCTCAGCAGGGTGAAATAATCTCCGCTCCTTTTGCAGCAAGTCTGGTAATCGCTGGTGTGGAAGGAGCCTGAGTTGGGGTTAATATTTATGTGCGTGCTGTCATTTTGTCCTTCCTTAGAGGAAAAATGAAAATCTCCTGGCTTATATAAAATATGCCATTAATTACTGAATGTTGTCTATGTATGGGAAAGGGGAAAATGAGAGCACATAATTGGAGACTCCCTTGTCCTCCAAAGATGTTTCAGGGGGCACGGGAGGAAGTCATCGAAGCGTGATGGCTGTCACCCTGAGCTGGTTGATGATGGCAGATGCGGCCACTGCACAGCAGCAAGCATCAGGCTCAGGATGCAGCTCACTCAGCAGAGGCATTGCCATGGCTTGGGGCAGATCTCTGGGTACCACAGATGATGTCACTTTCTTTTATTTGTGAGGTCTGAAAAAAATCTGCACTACAGTTGTGGAGCCAAGTCACACAGCCTGGGATGATGGCGTGTAGCATGCCCTGTGGGAAACTGTTCTGCATGGGCAAAGCAAATCTTGATGTGAGTCAAACGTTTCCAAGGGTGACAGACATGCTCCTCCTAGGAGGCCTCAGGACATGTGCTCTGTGCACACCTGTAGTCACAGCTTCAAACTCCTACTGTTTCCACGGGGGTGACTGAAGTGTGGTCTTTACTTCACCCATGAGAGCAAGAGGGCTCAACTGCCCTGTCCACCTCTGGATCGAAAAGTCAAGACAGAACATAGTGTCTCTCCACTGCCAAGTGCACAGAGTCGCTGCTGCCATCACCCCAGCCCTCCCTGTGTGTGTACTCCAGGAGTCGCCCCCACCATGCCTTGTCTCTGGCTGTCACCGAACCTTTTCTGTCCTCTGGATCATGTTGGGAGCCTGCCGTGTGTGCAATGCTCTGCAAAGCTCCGGGCTTACAGACATCCCTGCAGAGTGCTGGGGAGAAGCAGGGATGGAGGAATCACAGCACCCTGGCAGCCCTGAATAATGTCAGAAAGCAGCATGAGCTACAAGGGGCTTACTGGAATAGTTTATTCCTTCATGGAGACAGCAAGCCATTGCTATCTCTCTCCTCAGTGTGTTGTCAGGATACAACAGACCATCCTGTGGCCAGGATAAAGATGGCTGCCAACCAAAGCCTGAAATCTGCCCACACCCACTGTAGGACAGGGACAATCACCCTCTGGCTTCTCAATACTCCTTGAGCTGATTCCCATGGCATCTTGGTTGACTTGAGGGTATGAAGGGGTTGTCATTAGGAAGATCAGCTCTTCTTGGTGGGTCCAGGATGTGTTTGAATCTTGCACACTCCTTTGTTCAAGGCCACCAGGACAATGTGTCACCATCATGTTTTCAGTCCTGTCTGGTCAACACCAACTGTTTCTGTTTCTTTAGGAATTACTAAGCAAGCATGCTGTGAGCACCTACCATGTGCCAGCCCTCTATCCAGCCACTACAGATACACAGTGAACAGCACAAAGGCCGTGTTCATGCAGGAGACCAACACCATGCACTGAGTCAACCTAATGTTGATGAACAAAGATGCTGGGGACAGTCTATGACTGGGTGATGGGTAGGCAGAGGGATGATGTTGTGTTAGCTGCCTAGCAAAGAGATTGCTAATGAGCCAGTGTTTAAACAATGACCAGAGGGAGGAGATAGGCCAGTAACCAAGGGAGAAACACTGTGAGAGAGGAAAGGTATTGTTGAGGAGAGCGGCTATATAGCAGAGAGCACGTGAAAGTCATAGAGGAGCGCACAGGGTGGAGAGGAGACATCAGGACTGCCATGGGACATCAGGGATATGAGGGGACTTCAGGGTGGCAAGGTGGAATCAGCACACTCAGCTTACTGTCACAAAGTGCCACACCAGGGTGGCCTAGAAATTACTGAAGCACATTCCTCACAATTCTGCCGGCCTGAAGCCCAGGAGCTCTGATCAATGGGATACCTGGGAGAAGTCCCCTCTTTCTGGCTCATGGATGGTGCTGTTATGAGTATGTCATGTCCTCCACGGTATCATGTGTTTAAAACATGGTCCCCAGCCCTGTTGGAGGATGTTGCTAAACTCGCTGACGCGGGACTTGGGTGATAGAAGAAATTCATTAACGAGGGCTTTGAGGAATCGAACACAAGCCTGATTCTGGTCGTCTCTGCTTCCTGATTCTCTACGCTATGAATGAACCTTTGGCCTGCTCTGGCTGCCGTGCCTTCAACACCATGATGGACAGATGTCACCTGAAACTGCGATAGAAGATAAGTCCTTACTCTCACGTGTCACTTGCATCGAGCATTTTGCCCCAGCCTACAGAAAAGAACTAATGCAGACATCTCACCACACGTTCTCCACATGGAGCTCCCTAGCTCCCCAAAGCGTCTTCTGTAAGGACAGCAATCCCGAAACACTTCCTAAAGGCTCTGCCTCTCAGCACTCCTCCATTGCATCAGATTTCAACATGATCTCTAGGGCAAGAGCTCAGATGTAGGATGGGGCAGGGGCAGGGGCAGTGGGGCATGCCAGATGTGGTTCTACTAAGCTATTTTCATGCACACGACAGCTGCCTGGTAAAACATGCCACTCTAACAGATCGCACACGTTCCCAAGGAGAGACATGAATCTACTCAGAAAGCCAAAGATCCTAAGAAAGCCAAAGAGTGACTAAGACCCTGAACTTCACGATTGCTCAGCCTTAGAATGAATAGAAACCAGGGCCTAGGAAGACAGGGATGAGGAATGGGGAGGAAGGAGAGTGGTAGGGGCAGGGTAGGGAGGAAGGAGAGTGGTACTGGGGACAGAGAACAAGTCTGAGACCCTGAGGATGCTGAAGGTAGATGAGGGTGGGCAGGAGAGGAAGTTGACAAGAGGGAAGGAAGTCAGGGCTGGGTACTTGAGGACTCTGAGGATCAGTGATGAGGGTGGAGCTGGGTGGGAGGAGTGGGAGACTGGCAGCTGGGTGAGAGCCTGGACTTTGAAGATGCTAATTATCCTGCTGGTGGTGATAATGAGCTGTAAACCCTCCCTCCCCATGTCCTCAGTGTGATAAGCCAGACTGGCTCTGAACTCATTCACACTCCAAGAGGCGGCACCCCATGAGCCCTGGACTGACAGAGTACCAGCATGACTAGTTCAAGACACCTCATCTCCACCCAACCTGAAGACAGTGGCTTCTGTCTCTCAGAGCCCTCATCTTTGGAACCCTGTTGCCAAGCTGGGTCAAAGTCCCCAGGACAATCCTTCCTAGGGAAGAATCAAGGCCCCAAGTCTCAGCTCATCTGGAATTTCCCCCAAGGAAATTCCAGAGCCAGCTGAAATTTCTAGTCAGACAGTCTGGTAAACCCAACAGGTCTCTGTTGATGTCTGAGGCAACCAAGTTCCCTGTGGTCTGTGAACCAAGCTGTGGAAATAAACATGAGAGCCCAGCGAAGGGGCTGTTTCACACCCAGAGCTAAGTGATGCCCACCAGACCAGCCTGGAGGGATGTGTGGGGATCTCAATACCATGGTCATCAGCTGGAAGCTGGAGTGTCAAATCACAGGCAAACAGGAAGACTGGAAGCCTCCTGGGAATGGCAGAATAATCAGAGCATAGGATCCTTGTCTTTTCTTGGGTTGACTTTAACAAGAACCCCAAGTAGTATGCCATCAGGTATTTAGGTTTCAAGATTTTTGCTGGGCAGGGCCAGGCAGTGCCTCCAGGACATCCAAGTTTACTGTCCTTCTCAGCTGTGCATGCCTGCCTCATACCCATCCAAACACAACAGTGCGCAGGGCTGCCCAGGTGGGGCATGTGGAGATGGCTTCTTTTAAGTGGCAGTATGCTGGTGCCATGACCATTCTATCGGGTACAAACATCCCCAGAGAAACGACGATTAGAATAAAAAAAAAAATAAGTCATCTTCCTCACAAAGCTCTCGCAAGCAGAGCTGAGCGAGACAGGGCTTTCTCCAAGTTCAGTTTCCAGGTTAATTATTAAAACAAAGTGGAGCTGAAGATTTGTGGAGACGGAAGACACACAAGGTTGAAAGGGGGGTTTCATTTAGCATTCTGAGCCCTTTCACAGAATCTCTAATCCTCCCAATAATCCTCTAATATATCAACCTGATTTTATAAATGAATTTATAAAAATTTATAAGGTTCATGAACTGAAGCTTACAGAGAATGACTAAGGAGCCCCGGCTGAGTCCTAGAGGCAGAAGACCAGGACCGGACCCTATGGCGTGACTTCCCTGTGTGCTCGGAGACTTCACGGAGATGTGCCCCTCACTCACATGCCTTAACACAATTCCTCTCCATACTTCTTCCCAGGGAGTACTGTCTACCCAAGAACCAGCTGTACGGTGTATAATTATACAAACTTCGCAGCATAAATGGAAGTCATTTTCAGAGAAATATTCACGAGGATTCAAGGCAGATTCCATTATGCAGCAGTCACAACACAAGTGGCCTGGAAACAACACAGGGCCATCTCAGGCAGCATCTCACGGCTGCAGGGCTCCCAATGCCTCATTGTGCAGGCACACAGGCTGCGCAGCCACCGATGACTGAGACAAAGGAGAGGCACGGACCCTCGACACAGAGCGGGGCCACACTGCGAACCGAACCAGCCAAGATAATTATCTGTTTACTCCTGACGCTCACTCCAGTCTTTGTTATGCCTATTTTTTATTGAAGGAGCTTTTTGCACAGATAACTTGATACAAATTATCTGAAAGAAAATGTGTTTTGTTATTACTTGGAATATGAAAAGGTAATCATGTCGGAATGAGGTGTAGATAAAAAATGAGATCATAGAATAAAGGGTATGGAATTTGGCAATTTAAGCAGAGCCACTCAGGAGGCTGTGGTTCGTGAGTAAACTGAAGAAGATGGCTCCACTAACTCGTCTGGCCCTCCCAGAATTTTAAGTGACTGCCTATAAGTGATCTTATAATTTTAGGATGAAATATTTACTTTCCAGAAACATCCCTGCAGAGGGCATAGCAGCTAGAGCAACTGTATGTTGATGCCTCAGGGGTTGGGTGAGCTCTCGCCTGCCCACACTTCCTCCCTTCCTGCCCACACTTTCTCCCTTCCTGCACACACTTTCTCCCTTCTGCCCACATTCCCTTCTGAGCCACACCTCTTCCATTTATGTCCACACTTCCTCCCTTCCTACCCACACTTCCTTTTTCCTACTCATACTTCCTCTCTTCCTGCCCACACTTCCTCTCTTCCTACCCACACTTTCTCCTTCCTACCCATACTTCCTCTCTTCCTGCCCACACTTCCTTCCTGCCCACACTTCTTCCTTTCTACTCACACTTACTTCCTGCCCACACTTCCTTCCTATCCACATTTATTCCCTCCCTCTCTACCCACACTTCCTCCCTTCCTGCACATACTTCCTCCCTTCCTGCCCACACTTTCTCCCTTCTGCCCACATTTCCTTCTGAGCCACACCTCCTCCATTTATGTCCACACTTCCTCCCTTCCTACCCACATTTAGTCTCTCCTTACCTACCCACACTTCCTCCCTTCCTGCCCACACTTCCTCTGTTTCTACTCACACTTCCTTCTGGGCAGTACCTCCTCCCTTCATTTCCATACTTTCTTTCTGCCCACAATTCCTTCCTATCTACACTCTTTGCCATTTTATTGACATGAGGAAAAGGTTTACAAAGATGGTGGTGCTTACACTATGAGCTCACTGATTCGAAGCTAAATTTATCTTCAGATTTCATGTAATTTTGGAAAATAATTCATTAGCCGTTTAAGCCACATTTGACATGGCTTCTGTGTTTTGTTAGGATTTAAGCCAAAACACATATAACTAGGCTACTTTGCTGCATGAAGGAGCATGTGGATACTGGTCCTTCTTGACAGTGACGGCTGCCGGAGAACATGTGTAGGTGTGGGTCAATGGGAGATGTACATGTGTGTTTGACACCTAAAATCACCACTATTAATAAAAAATAGACATAGACCGAACAAGATCATTAGGAGAAGCAACAAAACCCAAATAATCCGTAGCGGGGAAGAGAAAACACAGCAAGAAAAGACAAATACAAGGTATAGAAAGGATGATGGAGAGACTATACACACCTAGGCCATCGTGAAAAGAAATAGTTCAAACTTCCTCATAAAAGGTACAGGTGTTCATGTTAGCACGCATACCGTGTGTTGTCTGTAAAAGATGCACTGCACAACAGGACGGAGACAAAGGAGTTAGCAGAGATATGTCTGCCCCTAGAACAGGGTGCCTTGTTAAAGGTGACATGGGAACACACCACACCCTGCATGGATAGAGACTGACAGGCATGTGGACAGAGGCCAACGGTTCATTTCTGACCACAGTTCTTAATGCAATCAGGTTCCAGAGGAAGCTTGCTATGGTGAGAAAGGGTCCCCGCATTCAGAAAGCATCACTGGATTAAAAGATGAAGTTTATCTACACACACACATGCACACACATGTACACATACATCATACACATACACACATGCACACACATATGTATACTCACATGCACACACACATGCACACACACATCACACACATACACACTCACATGAACACACACATGTACACTGACATGCACACACACACATGCATAAACAATTAAAGAAAAGGAGATCGTGAATTTGCAAGAAAGCAAAGTATGTGGGAGGGTTGCAATGGAGAAAATTGAGAGGGGTTGATATAATTATATTATAATCTCAAAAACAAATTTAAAAATGGTGGCTGGTGACTGTACTAGCAAAGTGACTTTCTTCGGTGAAGTGCAAGAAAACCAACAACAAAGATGAGCTGTTTTATACCAAAAAGTCTCCCTGAAAGACAGATCAGGCCGGGCAGTGGTGGCGCACGCCTTTAATCCCAGCACTTGGGAGGCAGAGGCAGGCGGATTTCTGAGTTCGAGGCCGGCCTGGTCTACAGAGTGAGTTCCAGGACAGCCAGGGCTACACTGAGAAACCCTGTCTCGAAAAATCAAAAAAAAAAAAAAAAAAGACAGATCAGGTAAAAGCTACTGAGGTACTAAAAATAACTTACTAAATATCTGCTTGTAAACAATAGTGAGTCTTTTACTCACAGTGAGGCGCTAGAAAATATGACAGCAATTCTACAAACAATAACCACACCCATGGGCAGGCTGCAGGTGGCTCAGCAGTTAGCGCTCTGGCTGCTCTTCCACAGGACCCAGGTTCCATTCCCAGCACCCATATGGTGTCTCACAACCTGTAACTCCAGTTAGAGAGGATCAAATCCCTCTCTGTGACCACCTTCATTCATGTACACACACCTATGGAGACATACGTGCAAATATATGTGATTTAAAATTAAATAACGATTTAAAGGCAAACATATAATGTCTCAGAATAATCCCAACCAGGCCTATAGAGATCTTCATAGGAATAGTGTAAAACAGAGTTGACAAGGATTTCTGAGAGAGAAAGGAGAGGAAATGGAGAGATGCATTGTATCCGTGAATGAGAAGGCCACAGGCTGTAAAACACTGAACCTTCCAAAGGAATTTGAATAGGAGCCCTGCATGAGGGCTCTCTGCAGTCTGGTGATAGAATTTTAAAGTTTATTGAGAAGAATTAATATATGCTGTCATAAGACGAGGGGGAGGTTGAGGGAGGAAGGGAGGAAAGAAGTGAAAATAGAAGAAGAAAAAGAAGAAGAAGAAGGAGGAGGAGGAGGAGGAGGAGGAAGAGGAGGAGGAGGAGGAGGAGGGAGGAGGAGGAGGAGGAGATGAGAAGGAGGAGGAGGAGGAGGGGTCTGAGAATAAGAGGAAGCAAAAGGGTGAGAAGGAAAGAGAGGAGAGGAGAGAGGGCAAGAGGGAAGGGGATAGAAGGGGGGAGAAGAAGAGAAAGGAGGAAAGGGAGAGGGGAGCAAAGGAGAAGAGGAGAGAAGAGGGGATGAAGGAAGGGGAAGGGGAGGGCGGAAGAAGAGAGAGTAGACAAGGGAGAGGAGAGGGGATGAGGAGAGGGGAGGGGAGAAGAGGGGAGGGCAGGTGACTTATCTGTTCAAAACTGGAACACCAAGTTAAAATAAAATATTCTCATTATGTAGAAATAGCCAAACTGAGTGTCAAGCTAGAACCAAAGTGTAGAGACAGACGTATGTAGACTGTGTGATGACGGACATCCACATTTGTTCCGGGTTGAGCTGGATCTTGGTTTTATTTACTCACCTCCACATCTTATGTGTGTCCAAACATCATATTCCATACTAAAATATATACAGCTCTGACTTCTTAACCAAGAATGAATTATTATGTTCATGATTATTAATATCAATAATGAAATTGTTTTAAAAGGCATTGCTACCGAGGTGGGTCAGGACAACTGTGTGTGAACTTTTAGGATGAAATGAAATTGGGTAGGCACTTCAGAACATTGTGTCTCGCACCGGAATACATTACATTCTAATGACCACAGAGTGGAACAGGAAGCAGATATATATCAGCATTATACATAGCTACGACTGTGCTTTGAATGAGAAGTGTCCCCAATAGGCTTGTGCGTTTGATTGAATACCTGGTCCCTAGTGGGTGATGCCATCAGCAGGGGGCTATGGAATGCTTAGGAGGTGGAGCCTTGCTGGAGGAGGTCCTGGGGTGGGATTTGAGGTTCTAGAGCCTGCCCCATATCCTTGTTCTGCTCCAGCAGCCCGGAGTTGTATCAATGCCTTCATCTGTGAGGTCCCATGCTGTGTAGTTTATCCATGACTACCTCTCAATTCATTCCCCTAATCTTTTTAATCCCACGAACAAACATTCAGAGGGGAATTATAGTGTTCACTTAAACGCAAGAAAAGAATTGTCCCACAAAAGACAAACACCAATGACCAAATGAAAATAAATAAAAAGAAAAATTGACCCAGGCGAGATGGTACGATGAGGCAGGCGGGCCTGTAATCCCAGCTACACGAGAGACCATGGGAAGGCTTTGGAAAAGACGCAGTGAGTAAAAGCATTTGTGTGCAGGTTTGAGTTTGGATCCCTAGGACCTATATAAAAACCAAATTCGATATCAGAAACATCTAAAATCCCAGCATATCCCTTCAGGGGGATGAGATGGAAAGACTGGAGATTTCCAAGCCCTCCTGAGCCAGCTGGCCCGGCTTATAAGGCAGCAAAAGAGACCTGGTTCAACTGCTGTAGAAATGGGAGGGACACCACCTGAGGGTCAGGATCCCGCTGGCTCGGGGTGGGGGAGGGGCACATCTGTTTTACTGTTTCCTGTGCGGCTGGCTCCAGTCTCAGGTTACCTCGGGGCTGGGAGCTCCCAATGCTTTCCCATGAGCCACACATTAATAATAATTATAAAACTGTAAAGCTGAGTAAGAGAATATTTGTTCCGAGCTTTGCTTAATGAAAGAAAATCCACACCAGCTCGAAAACAAAGCACACTTTGGGTCAATGCATATGTAAGGTCTCAGAAGAAAACCTGTGACTGCCAGATCCCTGGACCTCATGTCTGCATTCATCCCTTGCAAGATCACCAGGTGATTTTGCTTTCTCCCCAGTGATATTTGGTGACAGTGAGGACACATTTAGAATTCATACACACAGGGACACTGGCTGCACTCACTGGGCGGAGACCTCCCGAGGTTCAGCATAATGATTTGTATGAAAACCCACAGCAACAATCCCATGTCCATCCCTGGTGAGCACCTGTGGGAGTGGCCCGTGTCATCACTGAGCTAAACAACAGAGGAGCTGGTGTCTGGGATGGGGATGAGGGAGGTGAGAACCAGCAATGGTCAGCCAGCAGCATGCTTTCTGTCATGTGACCTCTTCAGTTCCTCCTTCCTAGCAGCCTGGGGAGAGGGAGTGGTGGTGGTGGGGGCAACCACACTGTTGCCAGGCAGGAGGCAGAGTTAAGGCATCATGGGGCAGGCCTAGGCTCAGAGCATGTCTACAGCTTAGGACAAAGCCTGAAAGCATGGCTCACCTTCTCTTCCAGAGCTAGAGGTGACGCAACCCTCAGCTTTCTGCCTGCCCACGGTCCAGCGCACAGTAGGCACCAATGGATGTATGTCGACTTGATTCAACTCCAGGAGAAGCTGGGATTCCTAGGGTGAGTCTCTAAGCCCAGGCTGCAAGGACAGAGTTAAACTTGCATGTGGTTGCTTGTGGAACCTCATTTGGTAGTTGGCAGAGCCCCATAGCAGGCTTGGGGACAGATGAAAAGCATATGGCCCTTGTTTCTATAGCACTTCCACTCCTGTGTGGAGACAGATGTGCACAGCATTAAACATCTGAGAAAGCAGACTGCGGTAAATACTCCAGCAATGCAGAGCGTGAGGGCGGGGCAGACGTTGCCTCCTGGTGCAGGATCCAAGAAGTATGTATCCCCTCAGTCCTGTGGATCTCCAAGCTCCCACAGATATCCCTCATCTGTGCCAAATAGAATACACACATGCTCAACCAGCCCCAGCAGAGAAAATCTGGCTGGCATCTATTGGCCAGGAAAATGAAGACCAGTGACCAATGGAACCCTGCTAAGGTCACTTGCCAAGGTCACTCCACATGGGGTATCCCTTTGAGCCCGCAGACCTCCAGTGCAGAGCAGTTCTGCCTGTACACAGGCCTCCAGCAGGTGTCTGTAAAGTGGTAACATTGAGACTTGCCTGGCAGAGAAGTCAAGTCAGGATCTACTGGGCTAATCCACAGGAAACACCTGGGGTGAAACAGCAGGCTTGGGGGAAATGCCAGCTAAGATGGCTGTCATCTCCCCCACGCTGCCCCTCAGCCTAGATCCAAGTGTCCTGCCCCACTGTGGCTTCACCCAGCCCTCAAGCCAAATCATGCCTTCCTGCCCCCCAACACCACATGGCTTCAATATCCCGTCACACCCTGAGGCAATGAGGAGACTGCACCAACCACCAAGTGCTTTCTCAAGAAAGCCCAGCACCAGCCAGACAGTGGTGGTGCACACCTTTAATCCCAGCACTTGGGAGGCAGAGGCAGGAAGATGTCTGATTTTGAGGCCAGCCTGGTCTACAGAGTGAGTTCCAGGACAGCCAGGGCTATACAGAGAAACCCTGTCTGGAAAAACCAAAAAAAAAAAAAAAAAAAATGAAAAGAAAAGAAGCCCAGCACCTACCCAATCCTCGAAGCTCTGTGTGAATGTAAAACCTCAGAGACTGCTGACAGGGGCTTTCCGTTTCTATCTAAACCCCATTATATATGTACCTTAAGATTTATTGTTATTCTTTAGTAATAATAATGTGTACATCTCTGTGTATGTAAGTGTCTGCAGAGGCCAGAAGAGGTGTAAATGCCCCTGGGGCTGGAGTTACAAGCAGCTGTGTGCCAGCTTGCTGCCACCCACTTTGCAGGCCGGAGACTGAACTCCTGGCAGAAGAGCCCGCTCAACTACTGAGATGTCTCTCCAATCCAAAGTTTTGTATTTTAATTTCTTTCCCTGTACTCTTTTATGAAAATTGAGCCAGATGAAAGAATCCATTTGTACAGTTAAAGGAATGCTACATTGGATTGTGCAGTCCTGTGCTGATTTTAAAGGGAGATAGAGGGGAGGGACAGTAACAAAATGAACATTCATTTGGATTGGCTGTGTGCCAGGCCCTGAGAACACGAAGCTTCTAAAGGCGTTTCTACTCTCAAGGATCCCCGCAAACCACAGGGAGACAGAGGGGACTCGGGAGATGACGGTGACTTAAAGAGCAAGCAGAAACGCGCACGCTGTGTAGCCGAGTCAGCTCAAGCCCCCAGGATGTGAATTCTGCAGGACAGAATTTTGGAAGAGAGTCCAAGTGGAGGCAACACTTCACAAAGTGAAAGTAATTTCCAAAACTTAGACTCCCAGATGGCACAAGCAGCCAGAGATAGATACAGTCCACAGGCCTTTACTCACTCACTCACTATACCTTTGTTCCTGGAAGGCATTAATAATCAGTCCCTGCCTTCAGAGTCAGGGAGCTCAAACATGCGCACCTATTTGCTATGTCTGTACCCCTAGCAGGAATTACTAATCAAGCTCAAGCCCCGGGTGTCAAAGATTTTGACCTAACCCTGGGCTCCTCCTTCAAGTGGGGCTCTAAGCATCTGCCATCCCACAGTTGGAACAGCTAAGAAGAATATTAGTCCAACTGTGGACACAGGGCAAGGAGCTTATCACAGGTGCTCTCCAGACAGAGGAGTAGTTGAGCAGCAAGCAAGTCGGCAGCTTTGTCCCACTCTCAGCATCTCGTTGCTCGTCTTGGGAGCTCTGTTATCCCAGTGCCCCTTGCTCTCTGCTCTGCTGGCCTCGTGCTGCCTCAGGACTCTGGCTGTAATTAAACCTGGATGGGCACTGTGGTCCTTGGTTGTGACCTCCTGACTCAGATCTCCATTTTGCTCTTGGCCTCTGACTGTCTGGAACAGTGCCCAGGACTCCTTCCATGACTTCTGGCCAGGGTCCTCCAGCAGGGCAAGCATTTAAAGCAACCCCGGATCCCTGTGTCAGCTCTGCCGGATACACAAGAGATCCAGCCTTTGTTAACATCATTGGTGCTGAAGGAGCCTGCTTCAGGCCTCCCATCTCCCGTGGACGCCCTGCTCAACACCTGTCAGCCACATCTGCTCTGCGAACACAGCCCTGCACCTTCTAAAATCCACCCAACTTTTTTGTGGTTTCCTTTGGGGACACATGAAGACCTCTATGTGTTTTTACACTTCTCAGACTTCACTCTGCTTGTCTGTGTGAATGCTGCTTAGCAGCCCCATTCCAGTGGAACTGAGACTCACACACAAAAAAAAAAACTGTTAAGTTTCACTAACGTGGACAACCAGTGCTCTACCACAGTACCCAACAGCAGCCTTGAGAGCCTGGAGCTGGGAGCCGGAGCCGGGAAGGCTGGAAAGGTCGCTATCATGTGTTCAGAGAACTGAAAGCTGAGTAGCTCAGAGAATGTTCTGCAGCTGAGTTCTGTTCTCCTCAATTATTCACGATCTTGACTGGGACTCAAGGTCACTACCTCTCTGCATCTTTCATTCTGAGAGGACCACGTGGTGCTGTCCACTTCCAACAGGCTGCCAGGAGTACAAAGCTCTACAGAAACAGGCCAACTGCAACAGGCAGGGTTTGCAATATACATACATACATCCCTGACAGATGGAGCCTGGCTTAGCTGGGCTGGTCTGTGGATCCAGAGCTTAGCTGGAAGTTCCTTCCCACAGAAGACAGAAAGGCCCCAGGCTGGGACGACATGACTTGCTTTTTTTTCCCCACTTGGACCCAAATCCTAGCCCCAGACAAATCTGAATCACTTCCATGGACACAATCCAGGAGACCTGATGGTCAGCCGTGCCCATTCCTTCCCGTCCAGTGTCTACCTTGGAAGGAGCCACCACCAACAGCGCAGGGCTCTGCAAATCTGTGAGACTCAGTTCTCTGATGAGGGGACAGGGCATTTGCATGTGTTTTTGTTTAGAAGAGGAAGAAAATGAAGAACTTGCTAACTGAATCCTAACAGGCTGGTCTCCCTTGAACCACTCTGGCTGGATGGACACCCTCGGAAGTTCTCAAAGCCTTATTTTCAAAGGGCTTATTTCTGAAGATTTCAAAAAAGATGGTCAAATATAATCTTTTCTTTTTTTCTTTCTGAAGAACAGCCCATCTCAAAGTTATCTGAGTTTTACAGCCAGGAAGTTGTGAAGAATAGATCCTGGCCTGCTAGGCCCAAACAACAAAAGCAGGCAGCCCACCTGTGCGCAGTGTAATCTCTTTTTGTTTTGTAATTACAGAGCCATCCCTGGGCCTGAGTAAGGAAAGCAAGGCAACAGCACCATCTGTAGGAGAAGCGCGGCAGCCCAGACAGGACGCTGCCATCAGTGGATCCGGTGTGCACGCCTTCCACACACTTGCACTCAGAACACACATACTACCATCCACACACACAAATGCACAAACACTGACATGTCACACACACAGGTGCACAAAAGGGCACCACACCCACAACATACACATATCACAGATATGCACATTTACATGTCAACATACATACCTGCAAACACATACACACATCCACATGTATGCATAACACATACACAGCACACACATATACACAAACACATTTCACATGTATACATATGCATGCACACAGACTCACTACACACGCCATCGCACATGCAAGTACACACATGCACAATGATACCGTACACACACATATATATGCAAACACTGCATACCACATGTGCATACACACACCACACACCAAGCACATATCATACTACACACAAAGAAACCACATATGCCTACCACTCATATACCACCTTTATACATACAAGACTACCACACACACATCATGTACTCACCTCCCGCACACCCCATACACCATACATAAGCACACACACCACACGTATACACACACAGACACACACACACACACAGACACACTCCATGTCAGGAAGAACTGAGTGCAGAGTTCTGTTATCTGAAGAATAAGTAAATGGCTATGATTACATTGGAGGGCATTTGCTACATCTGTGAGGTTTCTAATTTTCTGTTCTCTTTTATCTATAATTATTCCCGTGTTAGGGCCTCTCCCTGTATAAATATTACTCATATGCAAACAGAGAAGTCTAAGGGACACACACTGCTGTAGCTGTTTTGTAGGGAAACATGTAAGCCTAAGCTGTCTTTGTGCTTATTAATGGAGACTGGTTAAATCGGTAGGGGCCTCTGAAGCAGGGAGGCTTGTGCAAACCTCACAGAAAGGAGGGTGCCAGGCAGGGGATTACCACTTAGAAGCTGAGGTTGCAAACGCAGCCTGGACAGTCTGCCGTGGATTACACAGCTTTTGTACGATGCGTGCTCATATAAACCGTAACACTTAATCCTAAGCTCGTGGCATATTTGATAGAATATTTAATATTTGATATTTTATATCACATTTGATAGAATGTGTTGCAATCTGTGACATTCCAGTGAACATCCCAACATGAAGGATAAGGAAATGCCTTTCTGGGAGGAGAAAATCAAGCCATCCTCCCAGGTCTCTGCAAGACAAGACTTTCTAATCCTTAAGTGTCAAAAAAAAATCTTTTATTTTTTTCACTGATGAATCGGTGTTATTTTGGCTGAGTGCAAGATTTGTTATGCAAACAGCTTCCCTGGAACTGTGAAGCCATGTCTCCACTGTCTCCAGGCATCTACTGCTGTCAAGGAGAAGCTGAACACTGCCGGAATTCTGCCTCTAAGCCAGAAATCTCATTTTTCTTTCTGGGAGTTTTGAATAATCTGATCGTTTTTCTGTTCTTCTGGAATTTCCAACGTATGTGTCTAGGGTGGGTCTTTCCTCCTCTCAGAACCATGACCCAGTCTTAATTTCCTTTGTTCTCTATATCCCTTCTCTCCTTCCGGAATTCTTTAAGGAGTCGCTGTCCACACAGCTTTGATCTTGTGGCCTGAAAGCTTTAGCGGTGTCTTCTCTGCCCTCTGCCCACAGATCAGCTTGGGATTTTGACACTCCCATTTCTAGCTCCCTGGCTTCTGTGCCTGCCTGGTTTGGGGTGTGCCTAGCTCCCTTTGCTCTTTTTAGTCTGCTCACTGGGTTAGCTCTGCTCGAAGAGCGTCTGGCTCCTTCCATCTGTTGCACTTGGCATCGCACGTGCCTACTGTTGATTCTCCTCAAGTGTCTGCTGCCCTGCCTCTCTTAGCTCTCAGCCCTGAGCCCACTGCTTTTCTGCCAGGGAACGAGACTCACTCACCCTGGGTTGACAGATATTGTTTTCTGGGTGTGGAGTCTACCCTCCCCCACCCCACCCTCCTGAGGTCACAACATTCCTGTCTTGTCACCCTAGAGCTTGCAGTAACCGCTTTGGCCTCAGGCAAAGCCATTGCTTTATGACACATGGAAAAATAAGACAGAGCTACTGAATGTAATTTCAGCTCCCAAAGCTCAGTTCCCCAGAAGCCCTGCCCCTACCTCCTGTCCTGTCCTCTTGAGTGTCTGTCTCATTTTGGTCAGTCTTTGCTCCCTGTAACCCTCAGTCAGCTGCAAGGCATACCCGCTTCCCTTCTGTCTTCAAGGCTGTCTGGTCTCCTGCAGGGGACATGACTGGCTAGGATTTCATGTTGTATTTTTTAAATATAATGTGTGTGGGATTTGACATGTAGGAGGAAGAAATCCTACTCCTCTGGCCATTTATCTTCCCCAATTTAAAGACTCCAGGAAACAGGTGAGTTACTGTTGGCCTATGCCATCGAAGAGTGTGGGTGACAGCCTCCCCACCTTCCCAGGGGAGAATGAAGGTCACAGAAAACATGCTCTGTGGTGTTACCCAACTCAATTGCGCCTGCTTATTTCTGGTGAGTCTGAATAAGCAAAAATGTTAAATATTTGGTCTTGTAGCAGATTTGGCAACGATTCATTTGTTAAAACCTTTGTGTTCATTCTCTTTTCAGGGTTAGATACTTTCAGTGAGAACATCTGGTTGCTGTGTTTACAAAAGTCTTACAGAACATGATAAGTATTTAGAGCCTTTTTCTCTTCTGTTGTCATAACCCAGATATCTTTCCTGCTACAGCAATGAGCCACCCGCTCGTTGCCACCCAAGTGTTTGGCTTGGAGAGCCCTTCTCACTGCTTACATCTTTCTACTTCTCATTCTCTCTATGGAGAGTGGACACTGGCTTCATCTTACAAGATGATGTCCTGGGTGTTGCTGTGGTAGGAGCATCCTGATCTAGGCTTCCAGGAGAAGCATCTTTCAGCCTGATGCGATGCAGGAGGCTGGTGCTACTTGCTCTTTATCCGGTCATTATGCGTAATCACCTTGGCAGGATGACAAGCCCTGGGAAGCCCAGGTGACTGCTCTCCCAAGCCCTCCTGGTACAGACACTAAGAGGGTATTCCCACTAAGAAGCTGTGTGCTGCTGTCTCAGCCAAGAGAAAACAAACAGTAGGAAGCTTGCCATACAGACTGGTCCAGCTTCCCCATTCCCACTAGCCACTTCTCCTGTTCACCAACTAGACCCACCACTCCTGGCCTTAAACTCCACAATACCTTCCTTCCTATTATCCTTAAATTGAAATCCAAAGCCCTCAGAGAGTGCTGGGTTGCACGGCCTGCCTGCCTCCTCCATCCCTCCCCAACTCTTCATCATATGGGCCTGCAGTTGCCCCAACCTCAGGCTACACTTGAGCATTCCCCAAAGATGCTCGCCCAGCAGAAGCTTGGCAGTCCTCTCTCCAGCTTCACAAGACAAGCCCTTCATGCTCCGCAGATGTCTCCTCTCCCAGCTACCTCTGTCACTGCAGGAGCCTCGGAGTGGCTCCGTTTGCTCTCTTTCCGGGCCTTCCTTGCTCTATCCCAAACGTTTCCCTTTTTTCTGTCTTTACATTAGAACGAGGTCCACAAATGTGGAGCTTTGGGTTTTTTTAGTGGAACAAAGAATGGCCTCTCCCAACCACACATGTGACTTCAGCTTCAAGATAATGGAATCTCTCACTCCATAGCACAAGCAAACTAAATGTCAGAATGAATCACTGGACATAAAAATATGGTAAAACATGCCTCAAAGAGTTCAATATAGAAAAAAAAAATCATACGATACAGTAATTTCACTGTTGTAGAAAATATTTAATCTCAATCTGGGGTTTCTACCCTGCCTTTGATTATTCAGTTCCCAGATAAAAGACACACGATCTTTATATTTATAAGAAGCCCTAATCAGCACTAGAGCTGGGCAACTATCTACCCTGTATGCTATTAAAATCTATTTCCTATTGATAACCCCTACTTACTAAGTTTCATCTGGGCTGCTCTTAACTCCAATTGACCAGCCCTCAGGGTCATGCTTTCTTGACTCCTAACCCATGGCATCTTTCTCTTCTCTTCACCCTTCTCTCCCCTCTTGGTTCTCTTCAGACCTCCAAGCCTGGGATCCCAAGACCCTGCCTATCTCTCTTCTTCTCAGCTACTGACTATAGACATCTTTACTCACCAATCAGGGATAACTTGTGAGACAAGGTTACATAGCATCTCTTGGGTACGGCAGACTCTCTTGTCCCTAGGAGCACCCAGGCCAAGGGGGCCAGTACTTATTATTACAATCCATCTCAGAAGATCAAACCTCAACATCTCACTCTTCATTGTACAATCAAAGGTTTGAAAGCAATGGCTCCTCTAGGTGCTCGTGCTCGTAGCTGGACTGCTCAGAGTGGCCAGAGGCAAAACAACCCATGCGTTTATCCATATGTAAAGGGACAGATAAGCATGGTACATGCATGAGATGAAACAGAACTCAGATCAACACTGCAGCATGGACAGGTCAGCGGGGTATGTCAGAAATGAAATCGCTGACGTGGCATGCACGATGGATGGTTGGTCTTGGATGTGGGGCTTGCAAGAGAAAATTCAGAGAGAGCAGATAGGATGGGAGCTGTCAGAGCCTGGGGGGAGCAGGAAGGAGAGGTGTTGTTGAATGATGGAGGACTTCTTTGAGAATGATGAATTGATAGATTATAGATAAATACATGAATAGATAGATAGATAGATAGATGATAGATAGATAGATAGATTATAGATAAATTGATAGATAGATAGATTATAGATAGATACTAAATAAAGATAGATGATGGATAAATAGATTATAGATAAATTGATAGATAGATAGATTATAGATAGATGCTAAATAAAGATAGATGATGGATAGATTATAGATAAATTGATTGATAGATAGATTATAGATAGATGATAAATAGTAATAGGTAGGCATGTAGATAGATGATATGTACATGGTAGCTAAGTAGATGACAGATAAATAGATATAGATGATGATGAATATTAGATAGATAGATAGATAATGATAAGTAGGTAGATAAAAGGTAAATAGATATACAGATCAACAGATTGATTGATAGATGATAGATAATGATAGATAGCATATAGATGGTACGATAATAGATGATAGATGATAGAGGGATGATAGATAGATAGATAGATAGATAGATAGATAGAGGGATAAGTAGATAGACAGACAGACAGATAGATGAGAGATATGTTACAGCACCCACTCTACTTGTCTTGATTTTAAGAAATTGCATTAACTTACGCTAAGTTTTATTAGATGAATCAGCACCAGTAAGAATTTTTTTCCCATCTGTTTAGCTTAATGTTGTAGCGAAACTCCCAACTTAGCATTCTTTATTGGTTTTATTAAAATGAGCTCTGATAATTATGCATGCAAGCCAGCACTAGACAAGGCAGAGGAGACACTTCCACTGCTGAATTCTTATTTATCCTGATGTCATCTGTGAACAGTACTCCGTGTTTCTATCCATAGATTATTTCTGTTCCCTCAAGATTCAAAAAAAAAAAAAAAAACCCTTCTACAAATGTTTGTCAAAATTGGTAGCACTTTAACAAATAGCTCTCAAATACAGTACCTGCTAACATGTCATTAAATATTCTCTTTTGAATATAATTTAGACCTTTCAGTTACATCGGGAAATTCACTAATATATTTCCATAAATTACAATAAATAATATCCTGTTAAGCTAATGTGTGATGTAATTGGACTTTAGCTCTCTTTTCCTCCCTGGGTGTCCCCAGTTCTTCAAACCAGCTACACTCTTTAGGGAACATGGCTGGTTCCACTGGGGACATTTCAGAGTACTCCAAACCTGTGTGATGCGGAGTCCCTGTGGGTGGAGATGAGGGGGGAGGTGCAGGCTTGAAAGCAGAGCGACTGCTACTCTGGGCCAGGTCACCTTTACTAAAAGTCCTCAAAGCAATTATAACAGCCTTGGGTGCTCAATAAAATCCACTTCAGTGCAAACCCTGAATCTGCACCGCCTGTCAACCCAGCTAACAGTGGGAGAAGGTTCTAGATGGTACAAGGACAAGAACTTGTTTCACTGTAAAGCGGCCTTTGAAATTCATTATGGCAGAAACATTGACTTTGCCCTAGGATAATAAGCGTGTGAACACAAAATGCCCTTTTAAGATAATATATTTAAAATTAAAAAGAAAAAAATGTTTCTATTGAAAGAGACAGAATTGTCCTGTGCCATGGGATTGGAACAACTCAGGATAGAACAAGAATGCTTACAGGGGGTGACACTAACCTAGCAAGTGGCTCTGGTTGTCCAGCAGCATCCAGGTGCTCAGAGAGCAGAGAAACGAGTGAGTCCTGGTGGTGTCTGGAGCCTCACAGAGACCCAGAAGGTGAGTCATGGCCTTGGACTGGGGGCTCAGAAGTCTTTACCTGCAAGTATAGAACACTCTAAAGACAGAGAGGACATGTCCACATCTTTGCCTCATCCTGTTGTCAGGAGCAGAAGAGTTCCAGAAAAAAAGAAAAAATGTCACCCATGCAGCCTTAACATGGCAAAGCCACTGGGCTTGAGCAAAGACTGCAGCTCACTACAACTGGCTGTGGCCACTTGCACTTTGCTCTTCAAATAAACTGGCAGCCAGATGTGCTTACTTAGCTCCCTGGCACCGATCAGGATCACCTTCTCTCTTCCAGAGCCCCAGGCTCTCTCTTACCAACTCTGAACAGATCTCCTTAACTAACACCTGACTGCCACAAGCTTGCCTTCTCCAAGTCTCCCCGTTCCCACAATCTTGCTCTGAACCTCCATGTTCTTCTTGGGTTGCCAACATACCCATGATGCTGTAGACTTGGGGAAAAACATATTCCACAAACAGTGGAAACTGAGAGATTCTAAACCTGTGGCTCAGGAACTTTCCAGAACACAGAAGTTCCAAGCTCACTAGAAGATCATGTGATATCCTTTTTATCTGCTTCTCTCGGGACTCTGATGAACCACATAAACTACACATTCCTGAGCTATGAGCTTCAGTGATATTAGTGTTCACTGTCTTTTGCTTTTCTGAGCACAGAGCTGTCATCTGGAGGCAGAGCTATCATCTGGTGATGCAGCCATCTAGGATGGAGCTATCTTGAGATAGAGCTGTATGAGGAAGAAACGGTCTTAGGTTGCTGTCTGGAGATGGAACTTTGTGGGTGAGGAGAGAGATATCCTTAGGAGAGAGATATCTGGAGATGTAATATCTAAGAAAGGTGATTTCAAGGGATGAGATTTGCTGAGGGTGGAGCACTCTCTAGGAATGAAGCTCTCTAAAGACAGTGCTTTCTACCCAGAACAGCTTCCAAGTGTTGGCTGGCAGCATACACACACATCTGCCTTGCCAGGGCCATTCTGTGCTCAAGGAGCTCCTTCCAGTATGGAAGTCCTTACTATGCCAGCAGAGATCTACATGGGACAGGCTGGGACACGCTAGGGCAGGCTGGGGCAGGTTGGGGCAAATTTGGGCAGACTAGGTTCATCTGGGACAAGCTGAGACAGGCTGGAGTAGGGTAGGGTAGGCTGACACAGGCTGTAACAGGCTGGGACAGGCTGGGGCAGGCTGAGGCAGGCTGGAGCAGGCTGGGGTAGCCTGGGGCAGCCTGGGACAGCCTGGGGTTTTCAGTGTTGGATGACTACAGGTCTTAGGGGAACTTTATCTGATCCTGCTGAGATTCTGTGGCTTCTCTCTGTAAGGACCTCAAGTGTCACATCACTTGATTCTCAAACTTGTGATGTGGAGAACGGCCAGCACCTCTGTCTGTTTCCAGGAGTCTGCTATCTTGACATGTAGGCTGCTGTCTTAAGTCATCCTTTCATTCGATGTATTTAATCGAGTTCTACTGAGCATCGACCTCAGGGGAGCTCCAGCCGGGTAGGAATCCAATTACTTGGTCACCTCTGGAACTTTCTAGACCAGCTTTTCCCCCTGATGGAATGGACATCTCTCTTCCCTACTTCTGGAAGTGCACACCCACCTCGTTTACATTCTCCACTCTCAGACTGCGGGGTTTGGTCAGAGCTAACCTACACATTGTTCTAGAATGGGTTCCGTGGTGTCTTGTCTACAAGCATGAGAACCAATTCAGAAAAGTACACAGGATAACAACATAGCTGAAGCCTCCAGGTCGTCGGTAGGCAGGACTCTCTCTCTGGAAAGATGCTTCACTGACACAGTGCAGGCTGTGTTGCTGGTGGCTGTCCCCGGCTGCCACTTGGCAAGGACTCTTGAAGCACACCGCTAATACAGTAATCGAGAAGCCAGACAGAGACATGACTTCATACCGACAGAGCCCTGGGACCTGTTAGAAGTCCATTTGATTTCTTATCTCTTTTTAAATGCAATTTAAGCCAGATTTCATTTTAACATGTAAGTGTGATGGCTGGTGGGGTTGTTGGAACCTGAGCAGGATGGAGCTGCGTAGCCTTGTCTGAACTGGGCTACATCACCTGCTTGAAGACAATATTCCCACTGGCTCCTTGTTTCTCAAAGGGACACCTGACATAGTGTGGTGTGTCTCTCAACAGAGCAGCAGCCTCAAGGGAGGCAGACTGTGGGATTCGGGTCTTTTCTTTTGATGGGATTCCCACATGGTAACTAAAACATATAGGAAATGAACATTTTCAAAGAACAGGTTCCATGGGTCAAACAGCACACGGTCCAATCAGTTTGCAAAACACTGGATCTTCTAAATTGATATTTTCTTTCTCTGGGAACCCTGAATTGCTGGCATATACAACTGTGAAGGACACCAGAAGACACCCCTCCTGAGACCACAGAACCGTCTCTCCCTTAGAAAAGCAAGCAGGGGGGCTGGAGAGATGGCTCAGCGGTTAAGAGCACTGACTGCTCTTCCAGAGGTCCTGAGTTCAAATCCCAGCAACCACATGGTGGCTCACAACCATCCATAATGAGATTGGATGCCCTCTTCTGGTATGTCCGAAGACAGCGTACTCATAAATAAAATAAATAAATAAATCTTTAAAAAGAAAGAAAGAAAAGCAAGCCGGACTGATCCCCCTCACCTGAATGGAAGCAGGGAGATCTTTTTGTACAGTGTGTGCCCTCGAAGTCTTTGCCTCATGGCTCTAAGCCCACTGCCCCACCCTCTCTCCCATCAAGCCTATGGATATGCCAGGGTGTGGCAGGCAGGACGTGACCACCCATCTACTCTGGGGACTTCACATTAAGAACACTTAAAATGTTATGTCCTGGTGAGGAAAAGCATTCTGTTTGGGGTGATTTCAAAGGTTTGCCCGAAGTCTACGCAGCTATTCCTGACAAAATATCTGGGTCAAGGTCTCCAGCAGATCTAAATGCGTGCGCCACCATTACAGCCCCATGGCGCTCACGAGTCTCACCTCTCCACTCAGGATGTCAGGGGACAGGCACCCCCAGCAGCTACTCTACACAAATACTCTGTCCTTAGGACAAAAGACATCATCTGCAAACTTCTCATTTGAAGTTCTTCCTTTTGAAAATTCTTTGAACGTGTTTCATCTCCTTTCGCCTTTTCTTTTTGACCGGCTGGTACCTCCTCAAACTTCTGGAGACATCCCAGTTTGTAGTCTCAATTCTTGGGGAATTTCTAGGACAGCTTCTGCATAAAGAGGTTTCCTCTTTAAAAAAAAAAAAAAAAAGGAAATTAAAATCTATTCATTCCCATTGGCTTCGTGGCAGATTTTTATATTTCCTGAAAACAAAACAGTGGTGTGAACATTTTAAAGAATGGGAGGAAAACGGACGGTTCCAGATCTTGTTTTTACTGTTATTTTGTCGTATTTTAAAGGCATCCAAGTTAAAAGTAGTGCGAGTGTCTTATGGTTTTACTGCTGTGAGCAGACACCATGACCAAGGCAACTCTTATAAAAGACAACATTTAACTGGGGCTGGCTTACAGGTTCAGAGGTTCAGTCCATTATCATCAAGGTGGGAGCATGGCAGCATCTAGGCAGGCATGGTGCTTAGAGGAGCTGAGAGTTCTACATCTTCATCTGAAGGCTGCTAGCAGAATACTGACTTCCAGGGAGTGAGGGTGAAGGTTTTAAACCCACAGTGGCACACCTACTCCCAACAGGGCCACACCTTCTAATAGTGCCACTCCCTGGACAGAGCACATGCAAACCAACACAGTGGGTAGTGACTTTTAGTTTTAGCTGAAATGGAACGGTCACAAGCTTAAATGTCAGACAACTCAGCAAGATGCTGCCCCTAAATAAAATAAATTAAACAAACAAATAAACAACCCCCCCCCAAACCAGAGGGCTGGAACCCAGGAGGATGTGGCTAGAGGAAGCTCCCTGGGCAAAACCATTCAGCTGTCTGCTACTACAGCTTAACCACTAGGATGAATCCTGCCCGCCATGCTCTCCTCACCAAGGTCCTATGGCTAAAATAACCCTTCCTCTCTCGATTTACTTCGTATCAGACATTTGGCCCCACAGAGAAAATAAAAGTAACTGATATTCTTGTGTAATGACCTTTCTTAAGTGTAGAAACCGAGGGACCTTCCTTGTTTAGAGATGTCTGACTGGACACCTGCCTGCAGATGCTGTGACTCAATTTCATGTTCAGCGTGAGTGAGTGCCCCCTACAAAGAGAGACTGTTGTGTTGCCCTGGTCTGTAAAGCCTCCGTCCAAACTGCCCAACTTCCATAAGGTCGTCAAATGTCAGCCCGAGTGATCTTGACCCTTCAGCCCAAGGTGGTCACCTGTTTTACAGATGGCATGTCCTCTCTCAGTGAAGGATCGCCTGAGCTAAGTGTTCCAGGGTGGCAGAGAAAATGCAAGCACCTGGATTTCAACTTAGGTGACTCAGCTCTGTGGTTCTGTATTTGGAACTTGGACTGTGAAGTCAGGCAGCCTTGGGGTCAAGTCTCTCTGATTTAGCACTTCTGAGCTGTGGATTAACATGAGTGGCAGACCTCCCTATGACGTCTCCAAGTCCCTGTCATGGGTGATCCTTCCCACAGGACTGAGTGGGGATTGTACCAGGTTGCCCATGAAGAAGGCTTCAGGGATAGCCTGGCACAGAATAGGAGCTGGATAACTGGTGGCACGCCTGTCACTGTACTGGTGACTGGAAGTCCTGCCCCCGTGTGGCCGAGCCCTCTTGTTGTGGACATCAGAAGCTAAGTCATCTTCGAAGAATCATGGTGTTGGGGTTAGAGTGGGATGAACTCCCACTGAGCGAGGGATGCTGAGATCCCGAGTTATCTCCTGCAGACAGACTTCAGATAATCTCACACAGGCCACAGAGCCAGGCAGGTCTGGAAGACTCAGGGGATTGTGGACTTAATGTCATGAGACACTGTCATCGGGCTGAGAGGCTGAGCCTGGTATGACAGGATTTGCTGCTCTGGCCAGGATATGATAGTTAAAGCTCCCTCGACCCTTTGGATAAACTCCAGCATTTACCAGCTGGGTCCTAGAACCAAGCTTCCCTGACAGGACAGACTGATTGACAGGCCCTGTTCTATCTCCTCTGAGCGCCTCACTTACTCCCTGCTGGTTTCTTCCCTGCTGGTCTCTCTCCAAAAAAAAAAAAAAAAAAAAAAAATCACTGTCAGCTTGACTGGATGTGAAGTCAACGAGAAGGCAGGCACACTCTAGGTGTACCCCTGAGGCTGACTGCAGTAAGGTTTAACTGAGGTGTGAAGGAAGGCCCACCCTAAACATGGGCAGCTCCACTCTATGTGCTGGGGTCTCTGATCTGAATTTAAAGGAGACACTGAGCTGAGCACCAGCGTGTCTCTCTCTCTCTTCTCTCTTCTCTCTTCTCTCTTCTCTCTCTCTCTCTCCCTCTCCCTCTCCCTCTCTCTTTACCCTCTCTCCTCTTCCCTCTCCCCTCCCCCTCTCCCCTCCTTTTTTTCCTCTCCCCTCTCTCTCCCTCTCTCCCCTACCCTCTCTCCCTCCTGCTCTTCCCTCTCTCTTCACAATCCCAAGTCTTCCAGACCTGCCTGGCTCTGCCTACTCTGTGAGATTATCTCAAGTCTGCAGGACAGAGTTCCCTGGGATCTCAGCATTTCTTGCTCAGTGGGCGTTCATCCTGCTCTCTCTGCTTTCTGACCACTAGTGCAATGTGACCAGCTGCCTCAGGCTCCTGCAGTGACCAGCTGCCTCAGGCTCCCTCTGTGAGCTTTAATTTGTTTTTGTCACAAACAATGAAACAATTGTAACACTTTCCTTCAGGTGGCAAAGGCACAGGGTGAGTAGAAGCAACTGGATTCAGCCCCATGCTTTCTCCATAAAAGTTTAAAACAGGCTATCAAAGCCCTGCACGTTCAGTGGCTGCACAGTTAAACATCACTGAGAGAATTGTACCACACTCCAACATCCCTTACAGGATGTCCAATGTGCTGAGCCCCATGCTCCAAGCACAGTCACAGAGCATTTCCTGGATCTTGAAAATAAGCCCGCATGGACTATTCTTCGAGAACATGTAAGAATTCCTACAGTGGAAAGAGCTACAATGCCTGCAAACATGTGGATTCCCAGCGCCATATTATGTAAAACAAGCCAACCTCAAGAACTCTTACCTGCATGCTTCCTTTTAGCAATCAAGAGTCTATATGACGAATGCCCCCAAGACCAGGGTAAACAGAGCTTTTCTTTTAACTGCGCTAGACGTGGAGGAATCTGAAGAAAAGAGAATAGACATGGGGTGTCCTGAGAACAACACACAGACCATTCAGCAAAGCCTGTTTGTAAGGAGTCCATCTGTCTGTAAGACAATCTTCCAACTCTGGTACCACGATGACAGCCCTCACAGGCTGACAGATGGGAAACTGACCCTTCTGGGGGCTGTGGTTTGTTATAAGGAAGAGTTGGGAGGACAATTAAGATCACGGGTCTCTTGTTTCTAATGATCGTCCTCAACTCAGAAAATCTCACCATGCCTGCCTGCTGGAAGATGTTATGTTCTCGGGTCCACATGACATACGTAAGCGCACACATGCGTGCTCAAGCAAACATGCACACACACATGCACATGTGCATACACATGCACACCCACACATGTATATGCACATGTCACCCCAAACAGACAACACAAAATGGGGTGCACACAGGCTATGATTTTTGTAGTGGGAAGTCAGGTGACCAAGATAACAGGGTACATCTTGCTAAGGATACTAAGGACTAGCTTTCAAAAAAACAAAAAACCTCTAAATGAAATCAGTTTTCCAGGACTAAAGAGGGAACTAGAAGGCAGTGAGCAATAGCCCGAGGAACAGACTGTCTAGGTGAAGTGGGGACTGAGCATGGCTCTGACCTGGAAGCTGTGGACACTGCAAACAGCCTCGGGGTGGGGAGAGTTGAGCAGAAAGGAAAGCAGGGGAGGAGAGAAGCTTGACTCCAGCGCCTGAGGGGAGGTGGAGGGGACGAAGGTCATATTCAAGGACACCAAGACTACAGGGACCGTGGTAGGGAGACCCAGAGAGAAGGTAGTGGAGACAAGGAGTTCACAGTCTGCTCTAGGTTTGTCTTTGGTATCTGCCAGTTTGTAAGTCAGGAATAGGCTGCGGTTGAGAAGGTGAGCAGACACTCCCAAGAAGTCAGAGGAACTGTTCAGTCCTGTCGCTACAGCCTTCAACCACCAGGATGCACCTTGAACTACAGACCAGTTCTGGTCAGACTGGAATATATTGCTTGTATGTAGCCTTCCCCTCTGACATCAGAAGGTAGGACCCACTACCCATTCAAAAAATATTTTTGCACATACACATGCGTGCCATAATAAAAATGTCTCTGAAAAGAGATGGAGTTCTTCTATATTTAGTCATAAATTATGCAAATGTACTGCAAGTTCTCTGCATGCTTTTTATTAGATTTTTCCCACTCTCTTTTTTTTCCCCTGGGGTCTCTTTGTGTTGAAAGGGGTATATGGGACTTGGAAGTATTTCTTCTACCTAAGCTAGCTATAGGCAATCTGGGAGCAGCTGAATGCAGTCATGCCTGGAACATCAGACTTATGGATCTGGTTGCTAGAGGCAACTTCATCTCCATCGTTTTCAGAAATGATAGAAGGGCTCCTGGAAGCCAGGTACCAACTCTGAGGTTTAGCAGTGACTTCGAAAGGTCCAGATGGCTCCAGCAAGTGCAGGACCACACAAGGCTCACCTGTATTGTCGTCTAGGCATCTGGTCCCTCAAAGGTGAGGGGCACTGTGAAAAAGGGGCATGCTCAACATGAGGGGTGAGCTTCACTTTTTGAAAAAATAGCTGTGGTGGATGAGAAGGCATAAGCTCTCAGACTATCAGAAAGATAACATCCTCTGGCAGTCAAGTAGATACCAAGTGAATGCTTAGCGACTGAGACATAAAAGTCCCCGGTGTCCTTGAACAACCAGGCTTTCTTTGTCCCCAAAGGCAGGCACTAGGACTCCAACGTGCTTGAGACTAAACTTGCCATTAGAGTCACTGCCTCATTCATGTTTGCTTGGGTCAGTCAACAGGTAAGTCTGACATTCCCCCTACTTCTGTGAGTTCGGACCCAAGTTCCCTTTTATCAGAAGAACTGCAAAAGGAGGCTGTGTACCTCCAGGCTGGCTCCGAAGGGAGCTCCTCGGGAGGAAGGACACTGTGTGTCTCACAAACAGGGAGGATGTCCAACCAGTTAGATCCAGAAAAGCAGCACCTCTATCAGGCACAGACTAGTGTTTCCAAGCCCTGAGCGTGGGATGCTCTCCCACTGCCCAGTCACCTCCCTGACCTCCTCCAAGAGACTTGTCTCTAAATACCCACCCAGGCTGCTCCAATGCTAATTGGACTCAGTTAGGCCTAGATTACTGTGCACAGATTTAGACACTTTCAACAGAATGAACAACGATTCCTTCCAAATGGCCCCTTGCTACACCACACACGCACACGCACACGCACACGCACACGCACACGCACACGCACACGCACACGCACACGCACAC
>NW_021604683.1:1163425-1165335 GCF_004785775.1 Grammomys surdaster | reverse complement strand
CACACGCACACGCACACGCACACGCACACGCACACGCACACGCACACACCACAGAGCATATACATACAAAACACACACAGTACACACATATACCATACACATACATATAGCACATAGTACACATACACACAGCATACGTACAACACATACATACAACACACACATACAACACACAGCACACACACAATACACAACACACATAAAAAACAAACAATACACACATCTACCACACAATAGACACATAACACAAACACATGCATGCAATACACACACAGAGCATACACATATAAAACACACACAACACATATATAGCACACAGTACACATACACACAGCATACATACAACACATATACATATAACACACATAATGTACACGTACAACACATACATACAACACATAGCACACACACACACACACACACACACACACACACACACACATTTTGTTACAGAAAAAGGCTTCTGCATGCAGTCTCACCTCTGCAGCCAAGCCCAGGGCCCATGTGTTCCCACGCCCAGCTTATAATACAAAAGACAGGCTTACCCAGGAAGAGAAAATAGAACCAATTTCCACTCCCCCTTAATGAGATAAAATCAATAGATAAAACACAGGAAGGGTAACCCACCCGGGCTGTTAATTAGAAAGTGTGAAGTACACGATCTGCCCTAATTCCCTTGTAGTTGAAAACTCAAAATGTATATTCATTAAAATGAGGTTCTTAGCATGTGTCCCCCGCTGTGGGATGTCAGGGGTTTTATCTAGACGTCCTGATGTTTGGCTGTAATCATTCTAACCACAGGCTTTGCATATCTCTCTTAAAGCAGGCCTTCATGCTCCGCGGTTCAAATCATACCCAGTCTCCCCTAATTCCAGTGACAACCACCCCTCCCCGCTACAGATATGCACCACTAATCAAAGACCTCAGTGAGGAGCGAGAGATGAGGGAAACCTCAGAAGTGGCAGGGTCAGGGGCTGGCTATGGAGATTCACTTCCAAACCGACACAAGAGGGTCTTGTTAGCGGAGGCTGTGGGCTCAGATCCAGTTCCGAGGCTTACTCGGACAAAAGGCTAACATCAAATGGAAGTGTCCCCTGTAAGTGACCACTAGAAATTATCCCCTGCCAAGCTGCCCATGTATTTATCCTCTGCATCTGCCTGGAGGTTACACAAGCATCTAGGGTACAGTTCTGAAGGCTGGAAACCTCTAAAGCACAACTGATTTCAAAGGAAGCACAAAGTCCCAGAGAATAGAGCGGGTTGTGAAACACAGGTAACCCAGTCCTGGGAAACAGGGACTCTGAGGTAGCACTGGAAAGGCTTAGGCAGGCGGGGAAACAGACAAGGACTGAGGGTGATGATATACACACATGAAAATCATCTACACAAGGACATCTTGGCAGAGTGGGAGTGGGTGTGGCCACTTTTCATACAGTTAATGATTTTTTTAAATTTCCTTTGAATATGCCACACCCATACTTTTACTTATTCTGTGTGTGGTATGGGTGGGGTGCGGGTGCCACAGCACATGTGTAGAAGTCCAAGGACTTCTGGCGATCAAGTTTGTCCCTCCATGAAGTGGGTTCTGAGTATCAAATTCAAGTCACAGGGTGTCTTATTTAGAGTTTTACTGTTGTGAACAGATACCATGACCAAGTCAGGTCTTATAAAAGACATTTGACTGGAGCTGGCTTATAGATTCAGAGGTTCAGTCCATTATCATCAAGATGGGAATGTGGCAGCATCCAGGCAAGCATGGTACAGGAGGAGCTGAGAGTTCTACCAATTCATCTGAAGGCTGCTAGCAGAATACTGGCTCCCAGGCAGATAGGACAAGGGTATTAAAGCCCACACTTACAGAGACACACCTACTCCAACAAGGCCACACCTACTCCAACAAGGCCACACCT
>NW_021604683.1:1143763-1163415 GCF_004785775.1 Grammomys surdaster | reverse complement strand
CACACCTACTCCAACAAGGCCACACCTACTCCAACAAGGCCACACCTCCCAACAGTGCCACTCTCTGGGCCAAGCATATACAAACCATCACACTGAACTTGGTGGCAAGTGCCTTTACCCACTGAGCCATCTTGCCGGCTCACAGTGACTTCATAATGGACAATCAAAATGGCATAAATGTCCATCAAGAGGAACAAGAATGGGTAGGTGGTACGGTGTGCATCCCACTGGACAGTACAGAGTAGCAAGAGGAGAGGTGAGGAACAGGCTGAATGAACTTCAACAACAGCAGCTGGATAGAAAGCTAGACACGAGAAAACACAGGAGCCAGGAGAGGCAATGTGGGGTGTCGGCAGGGCACCCAGGTCCTGGTAGAGAGAAGTTTGTGATTACCAGAAAACGAGTGGTAGAGTGGATTCCGAGATGTCCTATCCCTGTCTCAGGGTCCGTGAAGCCCACCGGGCTGAGTGCACAAGATTTATGCATATCCTGTCAGTTGGGCCCCAGTAAAAATCAATGTTTGGGAACTGAACCTCCTTCAAATCTTCTTTCCCCTTGTCCTCTCCCTCTCGGTCCTATGCAAGGGAAGCAGAATGTGAATACCTTGTTAGGAAACCTGCTTAGGAATTACAAGAATCTTACAACACCGCTGGCCACAGTAGGGTGGGGCCCATGAGTTTCACTTGGTCCAATTCAGGCACAAGTGGCCTGAGGTATCCAGGCCTGGGGGGGCGGGGGTGATACTGCACTTAATGGCACTGGCTGTGTTCTAGGGGGCATGGTTAGAATAGTAAATTTTATGTTAAATATATTTAACATGATAAAACGGGAGAGAATGCTTGGTTTAACCATTTTCATCTCCAAATTAGTTCAATCTTGTGACTAAATGTTAAATACGAGACAGTGAACCTCCCTCATAACCTGCATTTCATTATTCCAAAGTCCAGTTTCTATCCAGTATGTGTTTCCCTGTTGTTTCTATACCATATTAGCTGTTCCTGTCACTGAATGATGAAATCAGTTGTGTGGTGTAAATCCATTCACTTAGGAAGCCTTTCTTTGGGCCCAGGTGGCTTTGAGTTACCCATGCTTCAGTCACCTGCTGCCCAGAAGTTCGAGATGCCACCATGGTTTAATTTACTTACTTTTCTTTAAAATACGTCCACAGATCACTGAGTTTGTGCTGATCTTCGAATTAATTCCCACACAGTTGTATGCAGTTTAATATGTGTGTGTGTGTGTGTGTGTGTGTGTGTGTGTGTGTGTGTCTACAGGTCACCCTAAGTCCATGCTGACCTTGGGATGAATTCCCACACAGATGTATGCATGTTTTAATCTCCTTACATGTGTGTCACTGCTGAAGAAGCTGAAGTTTTGCAGTGTGTGCTTAAAAAATCAGACACTCTTACACACAGGCAGCTATAGAAGCCAGCGCCCTGGCCTTACACACTCACAGCTTTCAGCCTTGTGCCAGGTAGCACCGGGAGTCACTTGTGGGATCCGAGTGGCACGGAATGTCCGCAGGCAGGTCACACGTGGCACCAAGGTGACACTAAGGACCTTGAAGTGTGCAGGAGCCTATGCAGTGGCCCCTTCCCAGCAGCCCAGTCTTGAGCAGTGTGTCCT
The DNA here is from genome assembly GCF_004785775.1 of Grammomys surdaster. Lineage (NCBI taxonomy): Eukaryota > Metazoa > Chordata > Mammalia > Rodentia > Muridae > Grammomys > Grammomys surdaster. The sequence continues at coordinate 1,161,789 of NW_021604683.1, read as the reverse complement.
GTCGGCTCATGCTCTTTGGTTGGATTTTCATGTCTCAGAGCCACCACTGGAGGCCCACAGTGTGACACCCCAGTTCTTCTCCTGTATCGGCACGTCTCTCCACTATCCCATAGCTAAGAGGTCAACGCTGGTGGAGCTGCTCAGGGTCTGCTCAGCACTGCCCTTCTGGCTAAGTGGCACCTACTTGTTAGACAGCCTGCTAAATCTGGAAGTGCAGAGGAAGTATAGCAGGAAGATACAGGGAAGGGCCCGCCCCCACGGAGTTTGGGTGCCCATGTTAAACCTGCACCCAGATCCAGTCTACACCTACAACCCAAGCTGCTGAAGAACTCAGCTCAACCCAGTGGATGTGTGTGTGGGGGGTTGGAGGGTCAATGCTGGCAAGTGTTTTAAACAGTGAGCTTCTGTTTACTTCTCTTCAACTGTCCTGCGGGGAGTGGCTGATTCCAGGATTCAGGAAGAGAAATGTCCAAGATGAGTCTAAATATCAGGAAACCCCAGAAACAGTCACTGCCTCTGACCATCCAGACATGTTCATAAAGGCAGTGTCTGCTCCAGTAGGGGGAAGGAGGGAGGGATAACAAGGGGAGGAACAATACATACATACATACATACATACATACATACATACATACATACAGAGAGAGAGAGAGAGAGAGAGAGAGAGAGAGAGAGAGAGAGAGAGAGGACAGAAAGGAAAGAGAGAGAGGAGGGGAGGAGAGGAGATCTCTGGTACACTTTCAGAAAATGTTGGAAAGTGACATTGTGAAACCGGTAAGGGGAAGGGGAAGTTTGGAGTTGACTTCCTGTACAGATGAAGCCTGAGTGACAGACAAGTGTGGGCGGGAACAGATGGCCCACCAAGGCTGGCCCCTGGGAGTTTGCCCATGCTCCCTCTAGTGAATATAAGGTGTTGCTTGTGCCTTGGGCCACACAATGCCCGACCCTACTTGACCTCGCGAATTGGACAAGAGGTGGCCAGGAATCAAAGGCACAGACTCAAGGGAGCAAATGAGAAACATCACAGCAAACTCCTTTAATACACTCCACCCATGCCCCATTGGTCCCAAGAAAGCATCTCTTCTAAACAGCAGTTCCTGATTGGCTAGCACTGTCTGCATCAGCAATCCCTGGTCTCTCAGGCAGTCCTCAATTAGGTCCTCCTGTAGGAGATGTCTTTGAGACTGCTTGACCTCCAGCATTTATGCAGAGGGACCTCCCCCATGCTGTTCCTCCTTATGGGAACACAAACTGGACTTGGTAACTGTGTTGTTGTTGTCTTAATTTCCTTTTTGGAGGAAAGAGTGCAAGGGTGGAAGGGTGAAACCTAGGAGAAATGGGAGGTGAGTACTCCAGAGTGCATAGTAAAAAATGCCCAAATAATTAATAAAAAGATTGTGCTGCAGGATAATAATAAGTAAGAGAGAAAGGAAAATTTACTCAAGCCATGGAAACCAAGGGAGAAGTTGCTATGTTCTGTTTTCTCTTTTGAAGGTTTGTTATACTGCCATGATCATCTTTAAAGAGGGGAATTTCAGTGCAGGTAAGGTAGTATACTCCTTAAATCCAGGGACTCAGCAGATCTCTGTGAGTTACAGGACAATCTGGTGTAAGGCAAAATCCAGGACAGTCAGAGCTACAAACAAACAAACGAGAGAATAAATAAATATTTGAAAATATAAAAATGTTTTGTAGAGAATCGTATAAAAGAATACTTGGCAGGGTGGGGGGAGGCAGACAGAGGCTCTGAGAGACACTCATCACGGGGAAGAGTGGTAAGTGTTGGAGCTGGGTGGTGGATGTAGAGGACTAGCCATTTTAAAAGTATGCCAAGGTACATCACCCACCCAATAAAACAGCATGTCTATATATTTACACACTGATATTCAATGAGATGCTTAAGGTTTGTACGGGAGCTTTCTTGTGCCTCTACACCCGGGAAGTACAGTTTTACAGCATCTCTCTGCCATGATTCCCAGCCCTAACTTGGTAGCATTTAGGAAACAGGACTGAGGAACCACAGGTCAAGATCAGGGCTATTCACTCAGTCCTCCACTGTCTCATGTAGTGGTGAGCTCAAACCAATATTTACAAATACGCATCCCTTTGTATTTCCCAGTGCAACTGAAGCGAAGTGTTATGCAAATATTCAGTTTGTAAATTGTATTACTAAAATTAATTTGCCTCTTCGTTTCAGTAGGGCTGTGAGAAAAATTGAAATTCTCACCTGGCTACTGTTTCCTTCCCACTGTTCAGTGCCTTTCCAGGTGTACAACCAGGTCAGCAAGCTCTGGAGGTGATACGTGTAATTTATTAGTTAAATGGGAGGGCGCTTTGCAAGTGGCCTTTAAAGATCACACCAGACCAAAGGGGATCTGAGGGAAGACTTTCCCCTGTGGCTTTGGCTACTATGAAGGCTACTCATTTACACCGTTAGTTTAAAGAGTCCCTTCCTGCTGCTGCACCCCGATCTGTCACTCTGCAACTAGAGAATGAAGAAATCTTGAGTTTGAAGTTCTAGGAGAAATCAGAAAGAGGAACCCAGGTATATGGAAGGATCAGAGCTTCTCTCCAGTGAAGGAGCCTATGGCTGAGGTGCTTCAGAGAACAGCCGGGCTCCAGCTCCCCCTCCAAGAGTCTCATCTCTAATTTGAAACAAACAAACAGCACACATGGTGTGTGGAGAGGACCATTGTATGGCTGATAAAGGAGCCACTCCCCCCCCCACCCAACCGCTTTCACTCACAAGGGGCAAAAGAGCCACAGACAAAGCCTTACTCACTGAGATGCAAGGACCCCAGGAAGAAGCCCCTCTCCTCCCCACTCAGCCCACAGAGGAAAGGCAAGCAGTAGGCACCTTGTGTTTTCCTTCCTCATATGTGACAGGATCATAGCTGATCTGTGTGTGTCTGAGGACACAGGCTCAGCCAGCATCAGGAAAATGAGGACATCAGACATCAAGCCATAATGGCAATGCAAGACTCTGGGAATCAGCATTTGCACAGGACAGTAGCTGTTCCTTCAGAAAAGCTTGACCGTGACATGGATCTTGCTCTAGGGAGAGTCTTCCCATTGGGGCAGAGAGAACGGCAAATGGCAGTCTCCAAGAGAAGCCACAAGTGAGGAGCCATGCACTTTCACCTGAAGTCAGAATGCAATATCTCATGCTCGTTCATGAGTAACTAGGAACTCTACACCCCATGTATGCCCACTGTGGCCCATGGGCTTTACCTCTGCATTACAAAACCATCAAGGCTGCTGGAAATGGCCGATTCCACAGCGAAGGACAACTCCCAAGGGCAGCACCTTCCTCTCACTGGCAAAAGGGCTTTGGAAATAGGCCTAGTTTCTTACTAGGTACCTCAGCCCTTTGTCTCTATGGTAGCCCGAGTGGTTTCCCATAGGGGCCTCATAAGAAATGCTTTTTGAGGTTGGGAATGTGGCATAATTCTGAAAGTGCTCACCAATGCGCATAAAGCCCTAGGTTGGATTCCTAGCACCATATAAAGCGTGTGCGGTAGCAAACATTTGTGTTTCCATACTTGGGAGGGGAGGTGAAGGCAGAAGGATCGAAGGTTCAGGGCCAGCCCATTCCGCTTAATAGTGGCGAAGATGATGATGATAAATGACAACAATAATAATACCCTAGCCTGACCCTTCAATTCATTCAAAAATTATACCTGTCAGACAAGCTGCAGCTGCTCACACATGAAGCATTCTGGCATTGCGTCTCAGCGATACCCATAGCTCCAGATGGGTTCCCACGGGGCCTTCAGGACACTGTGAAGTAGCGGCTTCCTGTTTTCTTCACCTTCATCTGAGGAAGGGGACCTGGAGGAGGCAGATGACCTCATGCAGGGAAGAGGAGGTGGGACTACATCCACACCCCCTGATTCAAGACAGTCTGCTTATAACACATACTTGTTCTGAGCGGCACCAACACGGATTAATTCCCGAGATCCCCATTTAGAGTGCTCCTCATTCCCTAAGCCCATGTGAGGTGCTTCCCAGCAGGAGATCCTAAAGTCAGGTGTCCTCCGAACTGCAAAAAATCCACCTTCTCACTGGAGAAATCACCCGTGGAAGAGAGGAATCAAGCCTCCACTTAGTTTTCTATATGCGTACGTGCGTGGGTGGGTGCGTGCGTACGTGCGTGGGTGGGCATGTGCGCGGGTGGTGCATGCGCGCGCGTGTATGTGCATAGGTGGGTGCGTGGGTGTGTGCGTCCGCGTGTGTGTTATGGGTGTTGGTGCGCATGCGAGAGTAAAATTTAACCTCAGGTGTGACCTCCTTTAGAGACAAGTCGCTCCTCACCCTGCAGCTCACTGATTAAGCTACCCGGGTTGGAGAGGGAGCCCTAGCCTCTTCTCCCCACCTCCCTTTGCTGGGATCACAAGCCTCCACTCAAGGCATTTTCATGGGTTCTGGGAACAGATCACAAGGTGAGCACTACTGATGATGGGCTCTTTCCAGGCCGGTTTTCTAAATCTGACCTTTAAGAAGGTTTTTTGGCCTCATGCCTTTGTATCATATTTGTTTTGTGTCCTCAGAGCTTGCAGGCGAGAGCAAAGATGGGTTTTTTCATTGTTTTATTTCTGGTCTGTTTCCTTTGAACTCTGGCCTCCTTGTGAGCAATCCTCCATTTGCTTCTGTGTATACACTGTAAATACACAAATTCCCCCAGCAAATGGGAATGAAAACAGACAAGCTGGCCACTTGCCTGCAGTGAACCTCTCTGGTCTCCGTATGCCTGGCCAGCATGGAGGACAGGCACACTGATGATACAATCCAACATAGGTGCTAGTTAAACCCTCCCAGTATTTGATGTTTAATAAGATGAATGGCTTTAGTTGTGTTGTTTTATCTCAGAGCTGAGAGTCAAATCCAAGGCCTCTTACATACACCCTAGCCTAGAATCAACTTCTGGGTGAGACTTTAAGGGCTGAGCTCCTAGCTCAGTAGGTAGGTTAGCGTGCATGAGCTTCCTGGTTAAATTCCCAGCATTGCATAATCAGGGCATGGCAGTGCATGCCTGGGTCCTTGCACTTGGGAGGGACAGGCAGGAAGGCCAGTAGTTTCAGGTCATCCTTAGCTCCATAGTGAGTTCAAAGCCAGCCTGGGATATATTAGACCATGAAAGAAAGTAAAACTCTAGACTTCTTGCATCTGTTGGAAACTGTTTAAAAAAACGGTGAGGAGCAGGCTTATTGGCTTATAGGCTCCTTTCTGCACCACCTCCAGGTGCAAGCCAGGTGCAACTAGGTGCAAGCCAGGTGCAAGCCAGGTGTGAACCAGGTGCAACAGCTTTTAAGAACTGCTCTCTACCCCAGCTCCCCTTCCTCCTCCTCCTCTTCCTCCTTCTCCTCCTCCTCTTCCTCCTCTTGCTCCTCTTCCTTCTTCTTCCCCCCCTTTCTCTTTCTCTCTCTCTCTTCCCACGTATTTCTGTTCAGCATTTCTTCCTCTTTCTTTTATTCTCTCTCTCTCTCTCTCTCTCTCTCTCCTTCCTTCCTTCCTTCCTTCCTTCCTTCCTTCCTTTCTTCCTTCCTTCCTGCCTTCTCTGCCCTTGTTCTCTGCCTCTACCCCTTTCCATGTCTCCTCGACCTTCCCCCAATAAACTTTATTTCAAGTCTGTCACATGGCATGATTTCTCAGGGGGACACCTGGCCATGGGCCTGCCAGGTACTCCCTTACTCCTGCCACATTGTATTGCATTATATTTCACAACAATGCTCACTTCAGGTACTGGCAGTCTTCCACCGAGCCCTATAGTATTGTCATCATTAAGCCACTGTCACCCAACACCCATGTGCATGGTCAGTGTATAGCTATCTCTGTGTCTTTAGGCAAAGGTAGAAAATGAAGCTCAAACTAAATGGTTCTTCATGTCATTTCCCATCCATGCTGCCTGCTCAGTATCCTCCACAGCCTGGGCTCTGCAGATACGATTCTGTGTGGACAGCCTTCACCCCTTCACCCCCTCATCTCCATCCCCACCCCAGCCTCCCTGCATGGGTCAGACCGACAGGGGCATGAGCCACACAAGTGCTTGTGCAGTGCACTGAAGGTTATGACCAAACTCCCACATGTTGCTACTATGTTGGGTATTACTAGCTGCAGAATAGGCTCACCCAGTGTCAGACTTGACCCTGTGCCTCACACTTGGGGAATTTGGGCTGGACTCTGTCAGGGTCAGCCTACTCTTTCTCAGTCTCTCCTGGGCCCAGGCTTTGGTAGTCAGCAGTGGGCGGTGGCCTGAGTCGTGTGTCTAGGGTTTGCTGGGCTGTGAGCAGAGGCATGGAGTCAGCTGGGCTGTGTCCGTCACCCAGCATACTTCCCTCACGCTCATTGTTCTGATGAGGGATTATGGTTCCTACCCTAGTTATCTGGGTGCTCCATAACAGACTCAGAACAAGGAGACACCCGGATCAGGAAGTTAGTTTCTGTCAGTATGGACTTTCAGGAGCCTGACACCAGCCATGCTGTCTTGTGACTCCTTACAACAACCCGTCTATACACCTGCCTTCTTACTGTTTCTCATGTGGCCCCTCCTCTGTGAGCATGCAGGCACACAACCCCACACCCTGTTTCTCAGTTGGTCCAGGTTCTAGCACACAGCCTGGTGCTCACCAGCCATCAGACCACTGTGCAGAGCAGCAGGAGCCTAGGTCTGCATCTCAGGAGATGCCAGTGGCTACCCTCAGCTCCAGGTCTGCAAAGTAGAACAAGTCTGCTTACTCTGCAGCCCCACGTGTGACTTATGGTAAGATAAGATGCTGGAGAACATCGCAGGCTGTGCACATTGTGAAGCCAATGTAAAAAGAAAAAAAAAAAAAAGAGAAAGCAGCAGCTTTGAGGATTGACTGCAAGTAGCTAGAATTACATTGTATCAACATTCCATCCACTTAGCGAGTCAGTAAGAGGCTAGCAGAGATGGAAGGAGCTACATCTGTAGTGCAAGCTTCTGCCTGTGGCCATCTCTCCAGTTCCCTGCAGTCAGGGTGCTGTGCGGGTCTGAGACACTTCAGAAAAGCACAGAAGGTGCAACAGGACCCTGGGGTGGAGTCACTTCAGCTACAGGGAGACAACACCACAAATTATACCGACTTAAAAATAAACAGTGACTGAACTGCAGAGTTTGCTGGTAGGGACCTTGGGAGACTTTTCATCTGGTTCTTCAGCTGTGACAGAGGCAGGGACCCAGTCTTCTCTCCCCTGTGTCCTTGACTCCCTCAGTATTCACCTCATGGTCTCGGGCATTCAATGCCTCCTATCCACAGTCCCTGACACTTGATCTGCTCATTGGCACATAGGAAACACGTGCATTCATTCAACATTTGCAGGCTGGGTGCTGCTCAATCAGGAAATGCTTGTTTGATCTGCAGAATCCATGGAAAAATGAGCTGCCGTGCCTTGCACGTGTGGTCTCGGGCCAGAGAAAGTGAAGGTGGATCCCTGGATCTCACGGGACGGTCTGCCTAGTGGAATGGGCATGCTTCAGACCAATGAAGTTCTGTCTGAAAAATCAAGATGCACAGCTCCTGAAGGACTCTTCCTACAGTTGTCTCTTGGCTTCTACATGCACACAAACATGCAAACACCACACACACACACACCTCAATATTTTTTAAAAATCACAAGCTCTATCTTCCTATGCCACTGTGTGGTCTCTTCTTGCACAGAGACCCACTGTCACCCTGTCACCCACCATGACAACCTCAATAGAAATGAGACAATGTTGGAACTATGCCTTCAAAGTTCCAGAGGCAAGACCTTCATAATATCCCTTGTCTTTATAACGGATCTGTCCTTGAATATTCTGCCATGTCAACAGAAAACAGACAAACACACCCACTCAGATTCATTCTCCTAAGAATCTGTCTCCCAGCCTCTGTTACTGTCGGATGGCTCCTGGTCGGAGTGACATCCAGGTTCTGGTTTTTGTTTTGTTTTATAAATTTTTATTATTTTTATTCACTCTATATCCCAATCATAGACTTCCTCCCTCCTCTCTTCCCAGTCCCACCCTTACAAATCTCTCCCTCTGCCCCCTCCCCTTCTCCTCAGAGAAGGGGAACCCCCTTGGGTACTAATGTACACTAGGGAATCAAGCCTCAGCAGGTCTAGGGACATCCCCTCCTACTAGCAGTCCAGGTAAGGGAAAGAGGAATCATTGGAGGGAAACAGAGACAGAGACAGCCCCCATCCCTGCTCCACTTGTCAAGGGACCTACTTGAAGACCAAGCTGCATATTTGCTCCAAATGTGTGTGTGTGTGGGGGGGAAGTTCAGCTCCCACATGCTCCCCAGTCGGTGACCCAGGCTCTGTGTGTCCCCATGGTCCCAGGCTAGTCGACTCTGCGGGTCTTTTTGTGGGTACTACCCAGGTTTAACCAACAGACCCTCCCTCTGGCCAAGTGATGACTGCCAGACTGCTAAAGAGGTAGAGCTGAGCTGGTGCAGCCTGTTCATCTCTCCAGGAAGAATGCTGACCGGTAAGATATGGTGGCTCATGGTCAGAAGCTGCTGGAGACAGTCCACACAAAGAGAAAGCTGGCACGAAGGACAGACCAGCAGAGGCTGAGGGGCAGATTTCTGAAGAGACCACGTGTGCCCACCAGCCTGTTTAGAATGTGAGTTCTGTAGATTTCTCTGCTTTCCCAGGAGTGGAGATGGGGAATCCCTGCAGTGGTTAGACTCAATTGCCAGCTGCCAGAGATGCATAGGCTGATGACAAACTCTTGTGTGCCTGTGGGCGTATTTCCAGAGATGATTGGCCAGATGGTTGATGTGGGGTGGGGAGAAGGCTTGCCTGGAATATTGATTGGCAGGTCCCTTTTCAACAGGCTAATGGCCTGAAAAACAATAAGTCCAGAGGAAGGTTTCTATGTGTTCTTCCTAGCCCTTTAAATCCAAGTGACTGTGTCTATGGTGTTTTCCACCTGCTGACACCAGATTCCACCTGCGGATACCAGACTCCATCTGCTGACCTGATACAGCAAGTACAAGCACAGACAATAAGAGAAATGGGAGGAATCTCACCCTGAAATTACCATTCCTAATATGCCTGGGCTTGGACCAAAAACTCCCTCTGCCCCAGGCTGACCTTGAACTCAGAAATCTACCTGCCTTTGTAAGCATAAACAAAAAGACTTGGCTGTGTGGGACCTCGCCCTGAGATCATTACTCTCTAAATCTGTCTCCTTCCTTAGTATCTTCCTGACAAGCTGGTTCACAGTGCAGCTGCCTCTGTTCCTTTAGGTCTGTGAAGCCCCTCATATAATTCATATTGCATCCTTATATTTTACGTAGTTGAGGAATTATATATTTTGAACTCATGTCTTCAGTGTTCTTTCCCACAGCCTTAAGGGCTGTCCTGAAGGTCACCACACTTTATCATTTTGCTGAGATACAGACACTCTTGTCTCCTGGGCTCATGCTGTCTCTGACTATCATGCAGTCATTAACCTTGGCAGAGAGAACATTCCTTCAAGGAGAAACATGAAAATATCTACACTGTTATACAAACAAGCCTTATGCCCACAGCAACCATCAACACTCACGGAGGCCCACACCCTGCTGACTCTGTTCCAGAGGTGACATGTCATTCCATCCCTACAAGGCCAAGCCGGACTTGGCACACTCACTGACATTCGACTCCACCTGCTGACATCAGATAACAGCTGCTGACATCAGACCTCAGTTTCTTCAGTTTGCAAGTAAGATTCAAATACCCATGGTTTTCCAGGAATATTCTAGCCCTTCGGCACCATGCTGGGACTGATGAGGCCCCAGCCTTGTGGACTGAGCACTTACCAGGCTCTCAGCTTCTCTTACGTGAGATGGCCACTGTTGAGTGACTTAGCCCACAGAAAGCCAGTCGAAGAACCCCCTTCATATCTGCTCCTATAGAGAATCCTGACTAAAGCCTCTAAAGAAAAAAATTAACCCAAATTTGGTGCTTGACATTGGTAACTGGTAACCAGACTTTACAAAACCAAGTTCTGTAGAGGTATCCAGAGAACATCTTTTGAAGGACACATGAATTAAACACTTATGCTAACTCAAGTCAGGATGGATTCAGGACAATTTTTTTTTTTTTAACAAACTAAGTCCATGCTGGTACTTTACAGCTCTCAGACACTGAGGACATTTCTGCACTGCACAGTGGCTCAGAACTACCCAGTCCTGAGCTCCACGTAGACCTGTCTCATACGTTCCCATGCGCTTGGGGGCTTGTGTCAGGCTAGTCTGAATTGGACTGAGCGTTCTGTTTGTGTTTCCATGATGGCTCATAAGCAGCGAGACCTGTGTAGTTACTAGCTGGCCAGGGAGGATAGATATTTGCTCCTCTGATTTCATGGAGCTGATTCAAATTCCCAACAGTTACCAGCAGTTCTGAGGCTCCTCACCCCCAGTGCCTTTCTGCTGGGCGAGAGGAAATGTGAGTCTCCCCCCGTTCCACTTTCCTTAGGTCTCATAACACTTCCATTTTGCCTTCGTGTATCCCACGCAACATATCTAGTTGCTGCTGTAGCCCATGTTGAGTGGAGGTGGCTCTGGATCAATTTCATACCACTTGAAGTAATTTGATTATTCAAGAATAATGGAGTTGGTGGTGGGAGAAGAGAAACAACCTATTCAGGCTGCCGTACACAGCCTAAGGGATTACCAGTTGGAATGTTCTGCAGGGTGTTTTAGCAAAGCTCAGTAAGAAAGCAGGAGGCATCTGAAATCTAGAATGGAGGAAGGCTCTCCAAGACACAGACATCAGCAAGAGCCAGAAGAGGCCAGGGTTTCTGAGCTTCCTGGTGAGCTCTCTTCTGGAAATAATTATCACTTATCTTCGAAATATGAGATTCTTTTCTTTTTTTCTTTTTCTTTTCACGCCCACATATTATTAAGGCTATGACCATATGACCATTTATTAAAAGCACCAAATCTCCAGTGAATATGAAAAAAACTGGTTTCTTTAAGGTCACACCCTGCGATTGTTAAGCCAGTGGTTCTCAACCTTCTTAATGCTGTTAGCCTTTATCACCATTCTTCGTGTTTCGGTGACTCCAAGCCATAAAATTATTTTTGTTGCTACTTCATAACTGTTATTTTGCTACTGTCATGAATCATAATGTAAGTATTTTGGAGGCAGGGGTTTGCCAAGGGGGTCAAGACCCAGAGGTTGAGAACCACTGTGTTAAACTGTCTTTTTATCTTAAAAATAAGATGTTTATTTTTATTGTTTTCAAATTGTGTGAGTGCACATGAGTGTGTTGATGCCGTAAGAGTCTGGATGGGGATATTAGATCCGTGGACAGAGTTATAGGCAGTTGTGAACCACTCAACACAGGTGCTGGGAGCAGATCTTGAATCTGCTGTAAGATCTTACATATCCTAAGGTCTCAGCACATCTTCTTACTGGATGAACCATCTCTCTTAGCCCTATCTCTTCAGGCTCTTCCTGTGATGCTGCAGATTTAGGGGAGGCCAGTGGTGCTACATTGAGAGCCTGTCTTAAGGTTTTACTGCTGTGAACAGATACCATAACCATGGCAACTCTTATAAGGACAACATTTAATTGGGACTGGCGTACAGGTTCAGAGGTTCAGTCCATTATCATCAAGGTGGGAGCATGGCAGCGCCCAGGCAGGCATGGTGCAGGAGGAGCTAAGAGTTCTATATCTTCATCTGAAGGCTGCTAGCAGAATACTGACTTCTAGGCAGCTAGGATGAGTCTTAAACCCACACCCACAGTGACACACCTACTCCAACAGGGCTATACCTTCTAATAGTGCCACTCCCTGGGCTGAGCATACAAACTATAACAGGGCCTCATGAGAGGGTGTTAGGCTACTAGACACATGCCCTTGAAGGAGGTACTCAGACTGTCTACCTCTCTCTCTTTGTATCTGTCTTTCTTTCTCTCTTTCTCCCTCCTCTCCCTCTCCCTCCCTCCTCCTCTCTCCTGTCTCTCTCCCACCTCTCTCCCCCTCCCTTCTCCTCTTCTCTCTTCCTCTCTGCTATGATAACTGTGACCACAGGACCAAGGCAGTGAGCACATGAATGGGGACAGGACCTTCCAGGACACTCTTTGGTTTTATGTGGTTGCAACGCTAAAGCTCAAACTTAAGGTCTCAGGCAAGCAGAGCTCTACCCCTAAGCTATATTATGATAATTCTCTTTAATTTTATTTTCAGAACTAGGAATTTAACCTGAGAATCGCCCTTACTAGACCTCCAAGAGTCTCTGAGAGTCAGGGCTGAGACCAACCTTTCTTCTTTTCAAGGTGATTGTGTCAGCGCCCCCATCACAGCCACTGAAAGCTGAGTAATACATTATTTCCTTCTCCCTTCTTCTTAATGACCCAGCCATTTGCCAACGACAGCACAGGTTTCCTGGTTCTAAGATATTCTGGTCACATTCACGGCATCCCATAACACACTTCTCCATCTTCTGTCTTTGGGTTCAGTGTTTTAGTGAGAACCCTCCATGAATGATACTGGGCACTTTCATCCAGAGACAGAATGACTACCTGCTCCTTCCGTGACCTTAGAGGCACTGAGCTTGCACAGCCCAGTGATGTTTTTGAAGCTAGAACAGGTGGACTCTGGTCTTCTCATGCTCCCACTTTGCAAACTGGAATTCCAGTGTGAAGAGAAGCCATCTGAGAAAAACAGCCACCATGAGGTACGGGTATGAGGCAAAGGCAGGAAGCCTATCCAGGGTAGCCCTGTCACATGCTGGTTCTGAAAGCCACTTCCCAGAAAGCAGGAGATCCTCTAGTGTGCTGCCTTTGGTGGTGAACTCAGTGCTGGCTTTCCCCTGTGGTTGCCGCCTGTGTGGCTCTGCCTTGGGTTTAACATGGCTGCCGCCTTTCTACCCACTGCCTTTAGTTGCTGTTCTGTTTTCCCAGAGGATCTGAACACATTCTGCCTGTCTCCACATACTTGTTCTTGCTGGTGCCCCAAACCATGAGCCAAACAAACCTTTGTAAGTAAAGTGTTCAGTATTGAGGCACTTTGTTACACTGACAACAGTTGAGCTGACAATACCTGGGTATAGTGGTGCTTATTTTTAATCCCAGTGCTCAGGAGGCCAGCCTCGGCTACATAGTGAGTACATGGCCAGTTAGGGAAACATGAGGTCAGGAAGGAAGGAAGGAAGGAAAGGGAAGGAAGGAGGGAAAGAGGGAAGGGGCGAGAATGGAGAAAGGAATGAGGGAGAGAGGGAGAGGATAAGAGGAGCCCACTAGCCCCAAGTTTGCCCTCATCCCGTACACTGAAGTATTCCTAGGTTGGCTTCAGCTCCTCCAGTGTTCTGCAACCCAGTTAAATCTCTCTCACAGCCGTTCCATGGCTTTTTTCACAATTGCAAACAACAGTGTAGTGTACAGCCTTAGGGTCAGGCATGCTTATACATTCCCAAATTGCTCTTTTAAGGGGAGCCCTCATAAATGTATTGGATAAACCCAAATAATAATAATAATTATTATAATCTCTCAGATTTTCAACCCCTGCAGCTGAACTGTCCCTCTGCAGTGTTTGAGGTCCCCGCATCCCTAACACCCACCTTCCAATCCACTTTTAATTGTGGAGGTTACTCTGGCCCATGACCACTGGCCCATCACTTACTGCTTTAATAGGTCACTCTAGGGGCCCTCATTACCCGCTCTCTCCTTCAACAAAGCTGTGACTCAGCATCCACCATCTGTCACTCACTGCACCATGACCTGCAGATACAACTCTGGTCATCAGAGGCACAGAGCTCCTGTTCTGGTCAAGAGGAGAATAGAGACCTTGGAAGAAGTAAGCTATAAAGGGGAAATCACCAAAGGTTCCTCACCAGGAAAGAAAGCTAGACTGGGCTGGAGAAGAATGACCCAGGGAGGAAGCTCTAACCAGCCAGTGAGGCAAAGGGAGAAGACAGCATGTGCAAAGGTCCTGAGGTTGGAGTCACATATTTTCTTAGTACACAAATAGTGGTGTACTAATGGAAGACCCAGAGCCACAGAGTCTCATCTCTCCTGCATGTCTGAACCATGCAGAGTCAGTCACATGACCCACCTGCACCACTATAAAGGGTGCGGATATCAGAGTACAAACCCGTCGCCTCTTGTCTTGGACTCCTCCCTCTGAGCAGGCTTCTATTACCCTTGCCCACAGGAACAAGAAGCGGCTCTCCATCAAGCCCTAACACCCTCCTCTAAGAGTCACATGACCCTGGTGATTTACAGTTGCTATCCCCCCAGAGCGGGGTAGAAGAGGGATCTTCATAATTACACAGGCTTGGTGTTATTTAAATATTTACCAACATTAAACACCAAAGGGCTGCACAAATGATCCGGGGACTCATATTGTTCTAAGCTAATATTCTTTGTACAATATTATGCAAATTGCATAAACTTTATTTTGTTGTTGTTGCTGCGAGCGGCGTATCCCAAGGCAGCCATTCACTAAGTTGAAGCAGATAAAGTTTTAATAATAAATCGTGATGATGAATAAGTCACAAAGTTTGCGCAGTGCTAATCCACTCGCTCACCCGAGGGTGGTTCATTAGATAAACAAGGAACATTTCCTGCTTTGCTTTTGTTCAAGTGGCATCGTTTTCCTAGAAAAAAAAAATGTTTGCGCGATAAATTATTTCAACCCATTAGGTGCTAACGAACAAATCATACTCACTCGCAATCTGTCGCGAATTGCCGAGAATTGAGATTTAAACACTGAAATCATACATTAATTTTACTTTCCAACAACAAAGCTGGTTAAGAGAAATTAAACTTGGCTGAAATGGGAACAAAACAGTATGTCTGGTGCTGAATATTTTAAGCCTGGAAAAGAGGCTGCAAATTGTTTCATTAATATTCAGACCACTTGGGCATTTGTGACAGCGAGAGAAGCAAATATGTACGCCGTGTCCAGGGAATACCCATTAGTGGTAAGGTGTCTGTATGGCTGTTTGCCCACATGAGGCTGGGTTGGTTATGGCTGTGTCAGGTCCCTGCACCCAGTCCCTCTCTGACCCAAGGTGAGCAACCTCTTGGCCTCCCAGGGCAAAAAGGATTCCCTGCTGAAAGGTGTCTGCTCATCATAGCCTTCTTCTATTTGAACAGGATGCTGGGAAACTCATCCATCAAACTGACAACATCCGGAAATACCCTAAGTGAGCATCTGAAGGCAGAGAACCTGGCCAAGACAGTCGCCCTGGCAGCAAAGTTGCCAGAGCTACAGAGGAGGAAGAGGCAGTCCTGATGAACTCTGATTTCCAAAATAATTCCCTAACAACATGATTATCCAGATAGATAGATAGATAGATAGATAGACAGATAGATAGAAAGAATAAAATCCTACAGTCACAGATCATACAAGGTGACAAGAATTTACAAAACACCCATTTGGGGCTCCAGCACCCAGGTCTGCTAGGAGGGTACTGCGACCCTGGCTGACAATAGAACCCTTGCTTAGCTGATCATCCCCTGCATGTCTGGCTCTCTCCTTGTGTGTGCAGCACACCCACCTGGGTCCCGTGGCTGCACTTGGTCCTTTGCATTAGGGTCTGTTGGAGAAAACTCTCCAATGTGCTCAGTTGTCTTTCTACTGGCAGGTGTTTGGGTCCTTCGTCTTTGGAGTAATCACGCATAGCTACTAAATGTCGATGTTTTCTGGTGAACCGAATGATGCAACAAGTAACATAAATAAGGTTACACAGTGGCACACACACACACACAGAGTCACACACTCCACAAGCAGAAACACACCATCACACCATGCATTCACTAGGTGTAGATGGTGAGACCACTTCAAAATTATATAGACTGTAGCTAGCCATGCCTACCTTTGGGAAGAATGCATTGTCTTACTGTACACTGTTAGGCTTTTGTGCATGTGCTATTCTAAATTTTCCAAGTATATACATCAAGATTTTAATATAAAATTTTGCTCAGACAAGAAGGGTGAGGAGCATGAGTCGGAAGTCATTTGGCTCTGCCTGGGCCTGCGGTCATTATTACAACATTAAATTTTATTCCCCTTCATCTGTGCAGTCCAGCTTGCCCAGTGCTTTGCCAAAGTGCATCTCAGTTACTTCTGACAAGCAAAGGGTGGGGAGCAGCCTTCCGCAGCCGTTCCGGGATACAGATACGTGTCAGGGCCACCTTGCGACTTCCTGGCTAACCTGGGAAATGGGTAGTTAATAATTCAATAACCTCTTTTTGCTAATGAGATTTGTGGGGAACAGAAGGTTCGCCCAGCCCCTCAGCCCTGGGCTGTTTCTAGTCACAGTGACCACCACAGAGCCTGACAAAGCTGGCACTCAAATGATGAGAGGAAAGGAGGAGATAGAGACACAAGGCTCTGGGTTTGAGTGTTAATCCTGCAACAACCACCTCCTGAGATCTCTGCAACAAAGTGACCCCGCCCCCAACACCCATGCTGGGGGTCTGTGAGAGACAGGAAGTAGCTCTGATGCCACCAATCACAGTGCAGCCTCTCTGCTCCCTCCCACTTTAGCCTCAAAGAGCTGTAGACCGGAAAACATGATCAGGCTCCACAATGAGGTTTGAATTTCTGAGGACTTCCATTTGTCACTCTTCTCCCTTTATTCTTTTTCTACAATTGTATTGGACATTCTTATTCTTCATCCAGAGCCTGAGCAGATGCAAATGCTAGCTGGATCTGGACCGTGGGTTGCATGCCAGCTTTCAGTTGAAATAGGTACAAAAATAGGTTAAGTATGTAGCCACTGACCAGAAATGTCCCCATTTAAAGTTAAAATACTTTTGGTTACAAAATGAAGAACAACCCAAACCAGTTTAATCAGGACAAGGATTTATGAGTGCCAAATGCAGAGCCACAAGGGCTTGAGGTTCAGATGTGGAGATTAGGCATCTGGGTAACAGCAGGGCTCTTCTGTTCAGCCATCCACAACCTCCTATCCTACTCCTCCTGCTCTCCCATCTTTTCAAGGTTATATGCCTTCTGCTATTCCTAAGTCTAGACACCTCCCCAGCTCCCAGAAGCGGTGTCTTCTGACCCCTCCACCTGCCAGGCTTCCCTGGTCAGATAAGGTTCTCCTTGCTTCCTCTCTTTGGCTCTCACTCAATAGCAGCCAGCCTGTTGCTTAACATTCCCATGCAAAGTGCTCCTCTCAGCATCTGTTCTCTGGCTACACTGATGCCTGTGTTGTTCTGCTGCTGGGCTTTTTCTATACAGACCTGCAGCTGGCCTCAGATTGAATTTGAAATCCAGAGCGACAAGATCCACTCCCTAAAGAGGTGTCCACTATCAGAAGCCCATATGGCAATCAGCTAGTATCCAAGGTCCCCTACATTGTGTGGTCACAATGGGAAAGGACTCAGTTCTCCATGCCCACGGGTGTCCACAGCCTCCACCATTCCCTGAAGCAGCACAAGTGGTTGCTGTTCAGGCTGCAGGTGAGCTTCTGCAGCCATGTGAGCAGCTGGCGTGCTCATCACAATAACGGCAACAATGGAGATAATGGACATCTGTTATCACACGGGTATAGAGCTGTGAAAGGCTGTGACTGTGGATATGCAGCGTGGCCAGGAATGTCACATGCCCAAGGCAGTGGTAGAAACAAAGAAATCCAAGTGATCTGATCCCTCTGTCTGATGAGTTTCCCCAAAGTCCAGACTTCTCTCTATTAAATTGTAAATTTAAATTATGTGTGTGTTTGTATTTACACATGTGGAGGCCAGAAGTCAGGGCAGGCTTCTCCTTCAGTCACTTATTTGTCATTTGTTTATTTTGTGTGTGTGGGTAGGTATGGGTGAGTGACTGTGTGCATGTGTATGAGTGTGTCTGGTATGTGTATGTGAGTGTGTGTATAAATAGATTGTGGTAGTGTGTATATACGTGTGAGTGTGTGGAATGAGATAGCTGTGTGTGAGTGTATGTATGTGGGGGGGTATGGGGTGTGTGAATAGATGTGTGAGAGTATGGGTATGTGTGTGAGTGTATGTGAGTGTGTATATGAATAGATTGTGAGAGTGTGTATACATGTGTGAGTGTGTGGTGT
>NW_021604683.1:1139100-1143753 GCF_004785775.1 Grammomys surdaster | reverse complement strand
TGTGAGAGTGTGTGTATGTGTGTGAGTGTACGTGTGTGTATGAATAGATTGTGAGAGTGAGTGTACATGTGTGAGTGTGTGGGGTGAGGTAGGTGTGTGAGTGTACATATGTGTGGGGGGGTATGGAGTATGTTAATAGATGTGTGAGAGTGTATGTGTGTGAGTGTGTGTGTGAGTATATGTATGAATAAATTGTGAGGCTGCATGTACATGTGTGAGTGTGAGGGGGAGGTAGGTGTGTGTGAGTGTGTGTATATGTGTGGGGGCTTGAGGGGGTGTGAATAGATGTGTGAGTGTGTATGTGTGTGTGTCTGATATGTGTGTGAGTGTATATATATGTGTGTGAATAGATTGTGAGAGTGTGTGTGTGAGTGTGTGTATGTGTGTGTGAATAGATGTGTGTACGTGTATATGTGTAGCGGTAAGTGTGTGTTTGTATGTATGTGTGTGAATAGATGTATGAGAGTGTTTGTATGTATGTGAATGTGTATGTGTGTGTGTGTGTGTGTGTAAAGGACCAACACAAAAATCCCCAGATATCAGGTGCTTCTCAGTGGGAGCCATGGAAGCTCCAGCCGAGGGACAGCTTTACAAGCTCAGCCTGGGTCTCTACAGATCAAGCTTGGTTAGACTCAAAAGCTGAAAGAATTTAAGATAAACTGCTTCCACCAAGACGCTAAACAGCACTCCTCAGGTTCATGAAGGTGGTGGGTCCTGAGCTTGTGCTTGAAGAACAAATAAAAAATTCTGTCATGTTGATCACACACACACACACACACACACTCGTAAGAAATGTGACACAGGAGGCACAAAGGATTGTGGGCAAATGACTAGAATTATAAGGTTTAGAACATCTACATGTTCACTGAGAGGTAAAATTACCATTTGTGGCTGTCTCTGTCATTTAAGAATAAATATTGCAGTGCTGAAGTGGCCCCTTAAATAAAGATTAAAATAGATAGTTTAAAACGAGGTCATAAAATAGGATACTACAAAAATATTCCCTTAAACCAAAAGTGGATGGAGAATGCAGAAGAGAGAAATGAGGAGTAAATGAGGGGAAATGGTGGCTTAAATGAACTATGTCGGCGACAGCGTGAAAAATGAAGGGATCGAACATCTCACATAGCAGCAGAGGCCGTCAGATTTCAGTGGGAAAACCTCAAGGCTCAGCTGTGTAATTTTCTAGAAACATCGCTTACATATGGACACTGAGATCGAAACTTAATGTATAGTAACAGATGTGACAGGCAAACAT
Source organism: Grammomys surdaster (assembly GCF_004785775.1). Taxonomy (NCBI): domain Eukaryota; kingdom Metazoa; phylum Chordata; class Mammalia; order Rodentia; family Muridae; genus Grammomys; species Grammomys surdaster. The sequence continues at coordinate 1,142,495 of NW_021604683.1, read as the reverse complement.
GGACATAAAATTACAATAATCAGGGAGCATGGTTACAGACAGGTGGTAGTGGTGGAGTCCATGAAGGACAGCTCAAGACATCTCCAGGAACCAAGTCCCTAGGAGAGTACGATCTGCAATACCGTGTGAAAGTAAAATTGAGGAAACAAACAAATATTGATACTGAGACGAGAGTTCGGTTGTTAACACATCCCAGTGAATGCCAGAACAACCAAAACATAAATCTACATGGAGATAAACATTTGTTCAGTGCTCTCTGTCAACATTCAGCGACACAGAGCAGCAGCTATGATAGGCCATAAACGCAAGTCTCTATCCATTCCAGGAATTGAAATATGCAGGGTGTGTGCTTGGATCAAAACAGCAAGAGCTAAGGAAACAGGATCCCTGCGGAAATGTCCTAAAGTGGCTAGAAATTAAGCAGGATATCTCCAAATGAATGCACACATCAAAGAATAAATCATAGAGGAGAGAGAGAGAAAAAAAACCTAAATCAATGGAATATAATAAAAAGGACAAAATATCCAAGTTGCAGGACGCTGCAGAAGCAGCAGGGATAATTGTCCCTGTGTAGAGCTGTTCACTTAATACGCTTTTAGAGGAGGCTTTAAAGCCAAGGGCTACACTTCTGACTTAATTAGCCAGGAAGAGAACAATGTTAACTAATAGATATAAAATAAAGGGGAGAGATTGTATGTGTGTGACAGTCAAAAAGGAAATAACAAAGTCAGGAGAAATTAGAGGAGAAATTATGAGTGTTTAGAAGGATTAATACAGACTGGTGAAGTCCTGGCAATGCCAGAGAGAAATAAAATCCCAAGATGAACCCAGGGGGGAATTTAAAGATTGATTGATTGATTGACTGACTGATTGACTGACTGATTGATTGATTCATGTGTGTGTGTGTGTGTGTGTGTGTGTGTATGAGTGTGTGTCTATGTGAGTGTGTGCCTATGAAGGCCAGAAGAGGGTGTCAGATCCTCTGGACCTGGCATTACAGACAATTATAACTCACCCCATAAGGGTGCTGGAAACTGACCCTGGTTCCTTTGCACAGACAGCATGCTCTGACCACTGAGCCACCTCTCCAGCTTGAGAAGGACATTTCAACAGAGATTTTAGACACACTAGAAGAACAGTAAAAGATACGATTCAACTTCTCAGACAAATGGGAAGCTTTCTTTGACAACCAAGTGGCATAGTTTCCTGGTTAATTCCTGCTGTCAACCTGACACAACCTAGAATCCATGCAGGAGTCTTTTAGCTCTGATCAAACTGACCTGTGGCTGTCCATGAAGAACTGTTTTTGGTGACTGGTATAGGTAGCTTCACCCCTAGAAAAGTGGGCCCAGCCTTTATTTAAAAAGGCAGCAAAGATCAGATATGCTGGAGAGCGAGCCACTAAGCACATTCCCTCATGGTTTCTGTTCCAGGTTCCTGCATTCAGGCTCCTGACTTGAGTTCCTGCCCCAATTTGCCTACATAATGGAATGACCTGGAAAACTAAATCAACCCTTTCCTCCCCAAGTTGCTTTTGGTCACAACTTTAACACAGTAAAAGAAAGCAAAGCAGGACACATGGGAAATAGCCAGCCTGCATGCCCAGTGTCTGCTGGACTTGAACTCAGAGATAGTGTTCCTATAGTCACACACATGACAAAAGGCTGTAGTAAGCACAGTGTCCAGTGTTCATAGAGAGACATGGTTGTGTTTATATTCTCTGACATGGAAAGGGGAGAAGGAACACTCGTCACTTGTTTGTGGAAGCCAGGATAAGGTCAGGACTAAAACATGACAAATCAAACTAAACCATAGGTAGGCCAGAATCTGCCATAGTATAACTACAGACTTATGTTTTTTAAAAACTCAAGTATGTCTGGGGCTGGGCATGCAAGTAACATGTTGACTGCCTGTGTCTCATTACCACAAGGCCAAGGGTTCAAGCCCCAGCACCACATAAGTCATAGGAAGTGACTTGTGCCCGAAATATCAGCACTCAGTAATCAGACTCCAGGGGGATCAGAAGTTCAAGGTAATCCCTCTTCCTCAAAAAAAAAAAAAAAAAAGTGAGAATAGGTAAAGTACGTCATGACTACCAGAAATCCTGGTGGTTTCAACATTCAAAATCAGAGTAACTCACCACCTTAACAAAATCATACACATAGCATATAATCATCCTAAAATTTTGCCAAAAATGACAAAACAACCCATAAATAATTTATAAAAAAAACTTCTGGCAAAAAGATATGGGTTATTCTACAAGAGAAATCTTGAAGTCTGACGAAAGGCACTCATGAAAAACCCACCTCACACCTTACTCAAGGGAATGTTTTCCTACCAGGAACATGGCTGTGTTTTCTTCAGTTCTATTTCACACTGTAGTAAAGGTCTGCACGATCACAAAACAATTAAGTCATAAAATTAAGGAGAGACAAATTGTGTCTGTCTCTGCTGTTAGGAAATATGATCCTGAAAATTACAAACGGAAATCTAGTAGATTTCAGAATCTACTAGAGACAGTGAATGGAGGTTACAGAATATAAACCGATACATAAAGCCAACCTCTGTGCCCATGCATAAGCAGTGGAAACAGGAAAATGAAATTTAAAGACAGTACGGTTCTAATTGTAGCGATCATCAAATGCCTAGATGATCCTAGTAAAAGATCTGGGAGCTTCTCCACTGGGAACTACACCTGGAACCCAAGTTAATCACCGTACACATTAATTTCAGATGTCAAGTAATGCTCATGGGCTGAGTAATCAATATTGTCAAGACGTTTGCCTCTCTTGGGTTGGTATGTCCAATTGTTGGGTTAATAAAATTTAGAGGAACTGAAGAGCCAAAGTACTAGGGCTCATTCTGTGGTCCCAACCTTCCTACCACATAAGCCCTCTATGTATGGCCTGGACCTCAGGGGGAAGTTGGACCCCAGTGGAAGCAAAAGCAAAGGAAGTGGGCCTCAGCCAGTGAAGCCACCTCCAAGCTGAGATCCGTGCTCCCCCAGGCTCCTCCTCTGCAATGAGCTCATAAGCACAGACCCCCTGACCTGCACCCTGAGATTTGGTCTGTCTCACTGGAGACCACTGGAATGCAATGCAGCCATTAGTCAACCTCCTCATCATGACTCTCTTTTCCCAACGCCTTGTCACTCTCTGTTAATTGAGCATCGCATAGTCCCAGTCTCCACTCCGGGGGGCACAGTGGGAGCAGCAAGATCTGACTGACTGTCTGTCTCTCTGTCTGTCTGTCTGTCTGTCTGTCTGTCGGTCTGTCTGTCCTTTTCTCCTCTCCTCTCCTCTCCTCTCCTCTCCTCTCCTCTCCTCTCCTCTCCTCTCCTCTCCTCTCCTCTCCTCTCCCTCTCCCTCTCCCTCTCCCTCTCCCTCTCTCTCTCT
>NW_021604683.1:1136656-1138700 GCF_004785775.1 Grammomys surdaster | reverse complement strand
TCTCTCTCTCTCTCTCTCTCTCTCACTCTCTCTCTCTCTCTCTCCATTTCCCCCCCCTTCTCTCCTCTCTTATCTCTCTCCCCTCCCCGCCGCTCTCCCAGACAATAGACAGTGGTGTGAGCAGCTGAACAGAGAGCCCCATGGGCAAACACTTCCTGGAGGAGGGCTACCCTGAGCCAGTCAAGCCCTTAAATCCATGCTTTCATGACCAGGTTCTGATAAATGTTAATATGACAGAATCAAACATATGGGTTAATTCCACTTAATTTAATTAACCAGACTTAATTTAACTCCGAATTCGGATGCACCAAAGGGTAGAATTTCATGCCCATCTATTCTTTGTGAAGAATTCTGGGGATTTCTTTGATCGTCCGCTAATTCAGCTGCTGTAGCAATTAGCTGCCGCTCGCCTGCCCCAGCTTTCATGCACAACCTGATGTTGATTTTAATTAATTCATCTAAGACCAAGGCCAAGTGAAATACCCATTAAGCCCCACTCCGATCTTGCTCTTTTCCTGTGAATTTGCTGCTTGCTGTTCTGGTCATCCCTCTCCCAGTCGGCACTGCTCACCGAGAGCTCTCACCAAGAGTCCCTTCTTTCTCTCACTCTTCTGGCATGCACGACCTTTCACAATTGCCATTATCCATTATCCCACCAATAAGATGTACTGCAGTCCCCTTGGGGACCCCTCCAGCTCACACCTGGGACCTCAGGTTTGGCCCAGCTGAGCTGCACTCCCTTCACCAGAGCACCCCAGTCTGGAGCTTTTTGGTCTCTTGTCATCCTCTTCTGGAGTGGTTCCTGCTCTTCCTGCCCAGATCTGCTGCTGTCCGGCACCCGCCTGCTTCTCTTTTCAGTCTTTGTGGGGATTCATATGTGAGAAGCACTTGCTGGATTTCATCTTTCTGTTCCACTCACAGAAGGAGGACTTTAGTGGGTGGTCCTGAACGAAGGGAATACTAATCTTCCTGATGGAATTGACCAGCTGGTTCTGCCTTCTAATTCAAGTCCCGGTTTTAAAAGGGAACCACTGTTTAATAGCTTGATGTCTCTCAGGCCTTGCCAACACACTAGACAGGTTTATACTTTATCTCCCCATCTGTGATGGTTTGAATATGCTTGGCCCAGGGAATGGCACTATTTGGAGGTGTGGCCTTGTTGGAGTAGGTGTGTCACTGTGGGCGTCGCTTCTAAGACCCTATTCCTAGCTTCCTAGAAGTCAGTGTTCTGCTAGAAGCCTTTAGATGAAGATGTAGAACTCTCAGCTCCTCCTGCACCATACCTGCCTGGATGCTGCCATGTTCCTGCCTTGATGGTACTGGACTGAACCTCTGAACCTGTAAGCCAGCCCCAATTAAATGTTGTCCTTATAAGAGTTGTCTTGGTCATGGTGTCTGTTCACAGCAGTAAAATCCTAACCAAGACACCATCGGTGGAATAAACCACTCTCTGGCTCCTTCCAGGGCCAATAGTGAGAGGCAAGGAACAGGCCGTACAGAGGATTTTTAGAGGTGGGTAGTGTCAGTGTCCCAGTTTGGCTTCTATTGCTGTGATAAAAGAGCATGACCAATAACCACTTGAAGAGAAAGGGGTTTATTTAGTATGTATGTCACAGACTTTCATCGAGGGAAGTCAAGGCAGTTATTGAAGGCAGGAACCTGGGGCAGGAGCTGATGCAGAGGCCATGGATGAACATTGCTTATTGGCTTTTCTCAGCTACCTTCTTATAGAACCCAGGACTGCCTGCCATGGGCTGGCACCACCCACGCTGGCTGGGCCCTCCCACACCAATCACCGATCAAGAATAACACTCCATGGATTTACCCACAGGCCAATCCAATGGAGGCATCTTCTCAATAGAGGATCTCTTGTTCTAGACAACCATGGCTCGTGTCAAGTTAATTAAGAAAATGAACAAACAAACAGAAACTACCCAGCATGGAAAGACAGGTAGATAAAGGGATCAAGGTTGCTTCATCTTTTACTGAGAATGAGGGAGAGAGAGAGAGAGAGAGAGAGAGAGAGAGAGAGAGAGAGAGAGAG
>NW_021604683.1:1135202-1136646 GCF_004785775.1 Grammomys surdaster | reverse complement strand
AGAGAGAGAGAGAGAGAGAGAGAGAGAGAGAGAGAGAGAGAGAGAGAAAGAGGTGGACACAGATGTGGCCTCTCCCCATACCTCCTCCAGGTTTGGAAATCTGCAAGTCCATGCCGGGTCACTTTGATGTCAACAGCCAGTGTGATCAGAATCTCTACAGAGCTCTCCTGCCAGCCCCTTGACCTTCAACACTGTCTCTCCAGAAAGACCAGTTAGGGGAATAGTAGCATCGAACTAGTCACAGAATTCGGGCTGTGGGTAGGCATGCAGCTGCTACATCCTAAACATCAGCTTGGCAGCTGTGAGAGCAACCCCTGTCTCATTTGCTTAGCAAGTGTTTTCTGCTGATAGGCAACACGTGGCTCTCGATCTGCTTCCGGGCCTTGTTTCCATCCATACTGAGTGGGGCAAACTAGTCCAGACAGCCACAACCCTCATCCAGGACGCCTTTACTGAAGAGCGTCTTCCCTGTGGAAACAAAGAGTCACTATCTCTGACAGGGCCAGAGGTCCCTTTGAGCCTGGTACTGGGCATGGATTCCACAAACTCTTCAGCACTTTGAACAGTCAAGCCCACAGTGAAGACAGAGCTGAGGTCACTGGCCTGGGCCCTCACTGGCCCCACAGAGCTGACAATGAAGGTTGCCTCGCAGTCTGATGCCCCAGGTGTCCAACTGTAGGATAAACAGACCCTGCTCCACCAGTAGTCGAGGTTGGACCTCCCCTCCCTACTGAAGCGCCTCAGTCTCACCCTGGGGTCCAGCTGCTCTGTTATAACACTGAGATTGCTCATGCCCCTGCCTCATCTGCTCTGCTTCCTCTGTTCTTTGTTTCCTTCCCACTTCTCAGCCTTGTCTTTGTCTCATTTTGTCTCGGTTCTTTGTCTATTATTTATGGATCAGATCCTCAAAGTGCCCTCCCCACACAGGAAACGGAGGGTTAGGCTTCCCTCTGCTCCAGCTTCTGCTCTGAGACAAGACAATTCTCCCAAGAGCCCTGCGGCTGCCTTCCTCTGCACTTTCTCAGAAGATCCAGGAAGGTCACATGCGGGGCTTTTGGTGTTGTACAAGCTCTTACAGACCCAGGAAGCTTTGATATTAAAACTATCTATTCTGCTCAACATCTTCCAAGTGCTTTTTGTTATGTACTTGTGCCTTGTGTGTGTGTGTCTGGAGGAGTATTCCTGTGTATGGATTCTTTGTGTGTGTGTGTGTATGTGTGTGTATCTACATGTGTGTTCCTGTGTGTGTGTGTCTGCATGTATGTTCCTCTGTGTGTTCCTGTGTGTGTGTGTCTACATGTGTGTTCCTGTGTGTGTGTCTGCATGTGCGTTCCTCTGTGTGTTCTTGTGTGTGTGTGTCTATATATGAATTCCTGTGTGTGTGTCTGCATGTGTGTTTCTCTGTGTGTTCTGGTGTGTCTATATGTGCATTCCTGTGTGTCTG
>NW_021604683.1:1104028-1135192 GCF_004785775.1 Grammomys surdaster | reverse complement strand
TGCATCTGCATGTACATTCCTGTATGTGTCCTGTGTGTCTATATGTGTGTTTCTGTATGTGTGTTCCTATTTGTGTGTCTATATGTATGTTCCTGTGTACATGTCTACATGTGTGTTTCTGTGTATGTGTCACATGTATGTTCCTGCGTGTATATGTACATGTGTCTGTATATGGAAGCCAGACATTGATATCTAGTATCTTCTTCAGTTGCTCTCTACCCCACATATAAAGCAGAGCCTCTCACTTGAACTTAGAGTTTGCTAGTTTGGCTGGTCTTGTAAGCCAGCTTGCTCCAGGTATGCTGTCTCCACATCCTAAGTGCTAAGATTACAGGCAGGGTGCCATGACACTCAGTCCTTCCATAGGTGCTGGGGACCTCACGTGGCTGCCAGTCCTCCTGCTCACACCAACAAGAGCCTGAGCCATCACTCCAGCCCCCTTAAAGTACTGTTGGTAAATAGTCACTGCTCATCTACTTTGCCCTGGGGTGCTGCTGGGGACAGGAAAGGGAGCACCAGAGATGAAAGAGATATTTTGCTCTCTGTGCTGAGACCAAACTTGACAGATGAGAGTCACAGATTCACAGGAGGAGTTAGAGGCCATGATGATGTACATGGGGAGCAAACAGAGACCAAACAGACGCCAGGCAGGCAAGGGGCTGGACAGAGACAGCCAGGACGACCTGCAGTGTGGTCTTGGTGGCTGTGACCATCTGTGGTTAACCGTCTTTGAAGCCACAGTGATGTCATTCTCTCTGTAATCACCAGAACATTTGTCCACACACACGTGTGGCAGCAGAGGGTCTGTGCCTTCCAAGGCTTTGACATGGATCACTTAGAGTGTTCCTTTGACATCCCTCTTGAATGGAGACCATAGAAAGAAATACTCTGAAGAAGAAATTAGTTCACCAGGGCTTAGGGAGAGAAGGGTCTCTTGATGCCATGATTGTGCCGCCCACCTCAGAAATAGTCACAAAAATCTTCTCTCAAATTCCACTGGGCAGATCCTTTTCATGGGCAGCCTGTTCCACTTCCTCTTTAGAGTATTTGCTTTGATAAATAAAACCCAGCTCAAACTGTCCCCAAGGTGTTCAGCTCCTGACAAATGACACTCAAAGTTGCTTCTGCACTTGACTGAATTTATTCCTTCAAGAAGACTAGAATTGGAATACCCCCCAATAACAAAATCCTACTCACTCTAATATATGCTTTAACCACCAACTTTTATCACCTCTGTCTGCTCAGGTAACTTTACATATGGAACATGGTTGGGTTTGGAGAAGGGCCTTCTTCAGATTTGCAGAACGCCACCTTCCCAGTGTGTCTTTCTTCTCTGTGAGCTTCTAGAAAGATAGATTTCTGGGTCACAGTCCATCACTGGGGGGAGTTGGGACTTGAGGCAGAAACCACAAAGGAAGGTTGGCCCTGGGCTTCATGGACTCATGGTTGGCTAGCTTTCTTGAACAACTAAGGACCACCTATCTAGGGATGTTGCTGCCCATGTGAGCTGGGCCCTCCCCTGCCTGTGAATAATTAAGGCAGTCTCCCACAGACGTGGCACAAGCCATTTTGATCTAGGGAATCCTGCAGCCAAGAATCTTCTGTCAGGTGTCTAAGGTTGACACTAGGGCACCTCCTCAAAGCCCTGTGTCCAAATACAGTCCCACAGGAGTTAGAAGAACGGAGCCTCAGCAGATGAACTCGGCAGCATGGTGAACCTGAGCAGCTTCCTTGTGAGGTGAGGTCTAGCAGCGGGAGGGGCTGTTACTAGGAACTTAAGAGGAAAATGTAGAACAAGAAAGGATAATTGCAGGGAACCTGGAAAGACAACATAGTTCATAAAGTGTTTGTCACGCGGGTATAACTTTAATTTTTTCCAATCCTATTTTTAACAATGGTTCTTATACGCTTTAACCTCCCTTGTAGTCTACCACCTACCAGAGACAATGGAAAAGAAAGGATACAGGGGAAGTGGACCTGTTTTGAAATCTTCAGAGCAACTCCAGTCTGTGTTGTCTGGAAATGAGCAGTTCAGTTTACAGGTCAGTAGCAGCAGCTCGATCCACTCACAAACACTTCATGGATACACCAGCAGTCCAGTTCAATCGTGTGGGATAGCAGCAGTGGTGGCAAGACCTAGCAGAGACAGCCAGGCCTCAGCCTAGGCTCGAGTCAGCAGGAGGGACCAACAGGAACACCAGGAGAAATTCTCAGCTGAGCCTCTCTCAGAGAACAAAAATCAGCAAAGATGAGAGACCCACAAGTGTTGCACAGCTAGCTGTACCAGCAAGCCAAGCTTTGTCTCCATCACTCTGTGGAGTCCTATTTATACCCTCCAAACATCAGTGTCCTCCACGTGCCTTGCCTCAGCACATGCAAGCAATGAGCCCAAGTCTGTGGAAGTGGCAGCAAACTGCAGCACACCACTAGAAGTTTTCTGATGCATTTCTCTCTATGGCATCCCGACAAATGCAGCTCAACTATGCAGTGTAAGGCAGATGTGTCGCTAGCAAAGAATCTTTCATCACGTGTCCTTTCACGTGCTTGCTTTAGCAGAACATCCTCTCTCCCGTGTCTGCTTCAGCGAAACATTCCTTCAGGAGTCGGCCTTAGCCTTTCACACCTGTGTCCACTTTAACGAAATGTTCCTTCACGTGTTTGCCCCAGCAAAACACCATCCAACTGACTTTCCAAAGAACCCTTAAGTTCTCACTTCACGTGGGCATGAAGACCCGATTGATCCTTGGAACTCATGTAAACAACCTGAGTAGTGGCCTCCGCTTGAGATCTGAGGTTGGGAAAGCAGAGACATGAGGATCCCCAGCTTGCAAACAACCCAGCTCAGACTAATAGGAGAGAACTAGGCCAATGAGAGACCCTGGATCAGGAAAACAAGGTGGATAGCTCGGGAAAAATGAAGACCAGGTACAGATACACAGGTGCACATGTGCACGCACACACACACACACACACACACACACACACACGGGATCGTGAAAGGATAGCTTGGTTCTTGGTTGGGCACAGGTCTTGAACCCTGGATCCTGATGGGACAAATCAGGGACAATGGCAGGTGTTCGGCCATGCCCCCAGAACCCAGGGTCCTGACACAGGGTCTAAAATCTCCATTGACCCACGAATTTCAGTCACATAGAGCAATGCAGCCCCTCCCAAAGAGGTTTGTGTCACCTAGCACAGGTAGAGGGTGTGACGACAAGCCTCAGCCTCAAGAAATTTTCATATTAATGAGTTACCTAAAGGCCAGAGGGCGTAGCCAATTACATATTCCTTTCCCAGACCCTCCTCCCTATTTAAGTCAGGTCTGCCCTGACCTAAGTGGGGGTGTATCCAGACTCAACTACCATCCGTCATGAAAATAAAGCTTTTGGAACCATGGACTCCCACATGTCTTTTGGGGCCCACCATAGGAGAACTGTGGAGAAGGTCTCAAATACTGAGCCATGTCTAATCTCCCGTGGAGGGCTTCTCTGTGTTCCACCTCGGAGGCCCGCCTCTTCAAGCAAGCTACCTGAGCAGCTGCCTTTCAGCCAAGCAAGTAACCAAAGAATCCCTTTCCAGCAGGGTGTGGTCGGGGATTCCCTCTTCCCCCCTTTTTCTCTTGTGTCTCTGTTCGTCAGTGCCCCCCCCACCCCAGCGGTGTCTGGGAGCCCCGAATGGAGACCACTGGCCTCCAGGCCCATCCGAGAGCCTTGCTCCCCGAGAAACCTCAGACTGAGTTCTCTCCCTGCCTGGGGGTGCTCCAGCGGCTTCTCACAGCTCAGTGCCCGCCCCGTGCCGTGCCGTGTGGAATCAATTCAGTCAAATTCCCATGCTTCTGTCACTCTGAACCTCGATTCCAGCTGACTAAGCCATGACAGACTCGTGGGGATCACAACCACCCAAACAGATTCAGGAACCCATGCCCATGCCCACCTGCAAGCTAATCATTCCGTGTGCACGCTCGCACACACACACGTGCACGTGAGCACACACACACACACACACACACACACACACACGAGAGAGAGAGAGAGAGAGAGAGAGAGAGAGAGAGAGAGAGAGAGAGTTAGCATTCTGTCTAAACTCCACCCTCACAGTTACCTAGCAACAGCCAGGTATGCTCCTCCCCACAGTTACCTGACCCAGTATAAAAGGGGCTGCTTGCCCCCTTCTCTCTTGTTCTCGTGATATCCTGCTCTCTTGCCTTCTTGGTCCCCCTCTATATCCTCACCCCTTCCCCCTTCCTTTCCCCCTCTCTCCACCTGTTCGTAGCCAGCCTCTACTCCCCTACTCTCTGCCTTTCTCTGCCTCTACTACCCTCTTAACTCCCCTCCCCAAGCCCTGAATAAACTCTGTTCTATATTATACCATCATCGTGTGGCTGGTCCCTCAGGGGGAAGGGATGCCTCAGCATGGGCCCACTGAGACATCCCCTTCCCCCATACCTCACCACACCCCCATAGAACAGATTCTATATCTCATTATCTTTTTATAAAAACATCAGAGAGAGAGAGAGAGAGAGAGAGAGAGAGAGAGAGAGAGAGAGAGAGAGAGAGAGAGAGAGAAGCTAGAGGCCACAGCCAAGCAGGCCACAGGCAAGCTGGTGGAGAGACAAATGAATCATGGAAAGCATCATCCCAGGTTCTAGTTTAGACCTGTTGCATCTGAGACTCCTGCGATGTTACAGCGGGCAGATCAGCTCAGCAGTGCAACAAAAAACCTTGAAAATGCGGTAATAATTCAAATCACTTGTTCTCTGCCAAAGTGCAGTCATTGGAGGCCTCAGAGATAAATTTCTGTGGCTCGCTCTGGCTGCCCCATCTGGATCATTGACTTGACGGCTTGGCTGGTGTAAGACAAGTTATGGTGGGGGATGAGGAATGGGCTGGCAAGCCAGGAGCCAGGGAGCTTCCGGTGTTCCTGGGAGAACAACACAGGGGTGGCCAGCAGAAGATGTTTCCCAGGCTTGTCAGAGGGAGCTGGGGTATGGTTTCTGTAGACAACGCCATTAGTCAAAACAAATTCTTCCAGCCTGAGAAGCTTGAAGCCCTGCAGGAACACAGCTCTCCTGGAGTGTCCCCGGTGGCCCATCATGCACTGCCAACTGCCACTGTTACCATCAGAGTTTCATTAAGTTCAAACATCTGAAATGGACTTCTATTTCTCTTCTGAAACTCCTGGGTCCCTAACAGCCTGTGTTCCACTGCCTCAGACTTCCCTTTGCCTGAGGCCATTGAAACCCGTCAACTGACTCTTCTTCCCACCCTGCACATGACTCGGGAGAGTGAAGCTCAGGGACCAGAGAAAGCTCGGGAAGGCTTGCTCCTCTTTCCCTGTGTCTCTTCTCTGTGCTCCAAGGCAGCACCAGGGATGTTAGGCTGTCTCCCATATAAACAGAACCCTTCCGATTTAATTGCTTTATTCCTCTCAACCAAACAAAACATGTATAAGTCTTAACGGGCTGAGAGAGGCCTCCGGGCACAGTTTTTAACAACCTGCCTGTGATTTGGAGCTTGCAAGCATTACAGAGGACACACTCTCTGAAAAGACTGTTATAGATCCTGGGGGCAGGGCTGCCTCGGGGGGAAGAGCTGTGGGGGAAAAAAAATCTTTAGGAATGTCTTGAAAAATGTATCTTAATCCCGATATATTGCAAAGACGCATCAATTTTTTTTAATGTATTTGTGTCGAAGTGTTTTAATAGAGCGTGTTGTCTGAGACCTTACTCGCACAGCTCTCAGAAGACGAAGCCTAAGGGCTAGAAGGAGATCATTTGCAGAATATGAAAATGTCAGGGGTTCAGTCAAGTAATGGTTCCAATAAATAACTCAGCAGGAAGTGACTCTTCTGGCCTCCTGTGATCTTTGCCCCTTAGTGTTATTTCCCAGAAAGCTTTATTGTGAATTAATTCTGTCTCCTTCACCAGCCCTGGCAAGGCACTGAAGTGCACATAGTAACTTCTGGAAGGAAATTGCCTCTCCTGTTCAGTTGGAAAATACTTCAAATGAGGCCCAAAGCTATCCTCCGAAAGAGTGGCTAGGTGACGTGCTGGCAAACACGCAAAAGTGGGCTTTGCTCTTGACTTGTAAAGAGAGTTCAAATCCAATTTGTCAAGTGTAAGCGGATTGGAGGTCTCCCACCAAAGCTCCCACAAGAAGGAAATGCTAAAACCCAACAGCTTTTCCTCAACCTATGGACAATCTGGGCTCACTGCCCTTCTTTGTCTCTGTCCTTGTACCATATGCAGGGGATTGACCGCGCTGGGCACTGAGACACCACAATGAAGCTAGAAGTGTGAAGTTTTCCATAAAAACACGATAGTAGCGTCCAGTTGTTTAGATACCCTTTGTCCTCACCCGACAGTAATTTTGAAATGACCCACATGTTCAGTCTCTGTTTTCTTTAGCCTTTTCGGTAAACCCCATCTCCCTGCTCAGATTGGGATGGCCATTGTCCATGGAACTCTTCCAGCCTAAACCGCAACCACAAGCCAAGTCACCATTTACTTGAGTCCGCTGTCACAGTGTCTTCGGTCCACAGGGTGAGTCATTGTCCTGGATTCCTGAGAGACAGTCGAATCTGGATTATCACAGCCCAGCGATACCGATCTGTACCAAAGCACAGCAACCAACCTGCCACATATCCAAGACAAAGGAAAAAAAAATCTTGATAAAGATGGTAGTGGGAGGGGAACCCTACACACACTGGCAGAGGAGCTAAGATGAATCCCACATGGTGTTTTCATCAAAACCAAAAGTGGGGCATTGACAGGAAGTCCCTGTATGTTAGCTGTGCCCCTCACGCTGCCATAAAATGCCTGGATGAAGCTGCTTGGGATTCACTGTGCTTCACACTGGAGAGCATCTGGTCTTCAGTCGATACTGGAGTTCTGAAGAAGATGGTTCTTATGTCAATGGAGGAAAGCTGCAGCAGCAGGATAGATGGATTTGCTATCAAGAGCAGAAGGCAAGCAGGCAAAGAGCAGTTTCTTCCTTCCTTCCTTCCTTCCTTCCTCTTGGCTGCCACCAGGGGTGCGGCTACATAGAGGGTGAGCCTTCTTGCTTCAGATAATCCAATCAAGGAAATCTCTCCCAGGCCTGCCCAGCAGTTTGCTTTCTAGTTGGCTCCAGATGCTCTCAAGTTAGCAACCAAGATTATAAACTGCGTCACTATGGTTTGTGCCGGTTAGTTTAAGCTTTCAATTTGACATAATCTAGAGTCTCCAGGAAAGAGAGTCCTAATGACGAATTGTCCAGCTCAGGCTGTCTGTGGTGGACTGTATTGATGGTCATTGATATGGGAAGACCCACCCTGAATGTGGGAAGCACAGTTTCATGACTGGGTCCTGAAGTGTGTAAGAGAGCAAGCAGACAGCACGGTGGTATTCCTATCTCTCTCTTGACCGACCGTGGTTGTGATCGGACTCACCATTACAGTTTCTGCCTTGACTTTCCACATTCATGGTCTGTAACCTCAGATCGAACCGTAAGCAGAATAAGCCTTTCCATTCCTGTGGTTGCTCTTGGCCAAGGTGTGTTTTTCTCACGACACAAATATGAACTTAGGAAGCCAAAATGAGGCTTTCCTTTTCTATTTAGCTGATCTTTATAAGAGACCTGTTTGAGGCCTTTGCAGTGACCATGTGTGGGTAACAGAGCTGCACAGGGAGACACTAAGTGACATGATAGTAATTCCCCACCAAGTGGGGCTAGATGCCAGGCTTTCTCTCTGAAAGGCCTCAGTACCACCCAACAAACTTGCACCCATAAGTTGACAGTGAACTCATGGGCCTCGGGTTTCATTCACAGTGGAGACAAGGGCCCCTAAGGCGTCAGAGTGATGTCTCTGAGAAATGGGAAGATCTGAAGGGCAATATGGAAGTCTGAGGTCAGCCCCACAGACAGAGAGGTAGAGTCAGACACAGCACCTATCTTGCCCAAGCTGGCCAACCAGAACCTGTGTTATAAGATTTTGTCTCGGAAACAAAGGCTGCCAATTACACCTTGGTCGCCGGCTTGGTCAGAAAGCACATGTGCCAGTTCCCAGCAGCATACCAGACACAGGCAAGTGTCCAATACCTGGAAGCTGTTGTCATTTTGACTCCCTGCAGTGGTTCTCGGTCTGTGATCCTATCAGTATCAGAGACACCTAAGAATGTGGCAAAACACGCATCCCTGCCTTCACCAGAGCCACCGTGGCCTAGCAACCCACATCTCGGCAGCTCTTCTAGGCCCTGGGATTGTAAGGTGTGCTTGAGAAGTGACTGAGACACCCGTCCTGATGGGACCTGTGACTAGCTGGCCTCCTTGTCCCTCATCACTATCTGGCGTTCCTATCTGACCCTCTTTTTACCTTCATCTTCAGGGAAGCTCTGTGTCTGGCACAATCTAAGTTCTAAAACCCTACCCACTAATGAATGATGACTCTGTGGCATTAAAAATGTTTTTCCAGCATCCCATAGGACCCAAGAGCTTTTCATTTCTTCCTACTGTTTAGAAAGTCAGGTGACATTAAAATACAAAGATTCCTGTTTTAGCCGGCATGTAGTATCTCCTTTCTCCCAGTCTGGTGGTGTGTCAAGGGACAAATCCCATGACAGACTCCTCCCACAAGGCTTGGTAATCTGATGCCACAGGACTGGCCACTGGCTGTCCAGAGACTCCATTTGAACAGTCGTTGGGCTTGCTTCCTGCTTGAACACTTGAAGAATGAGAGAGAGAGAGAGAGAGAGAGAGAGAGAGAGAGAGGGAGAGAGAGAGAGAGAGGTGAGGTTTCCCACGGCTTTGTTCTTGGTTCCTCTCCTGGCTTTGAAACTGTTGGGGTCTCACTGTGGAGTTGCTTTAGATTAGGCCTCAAGTTTGCTAAGCCTCTGAAGCATACACAGCTTGCATCCCGCCAGGTAAGAGAGTGGGAGGGGCCTGCTACTGTCACCTGCTGAGCTTGCACTGGGGACAGGCAAGGGGCAGGCAGACTCCTTTGTGGAGTTTAAGGGATGAGAAGTTTGTTATCCAATGGGGAAAGAAGCAGAGCCACACCTGGCATTCCCCAGGGAGGACAGCTGCTGGGTATCTCCTGAGACATGATGTTCCTGCTGTTGGTGGAGATTGGGGCACTCCACCTGATGGATGGAAGTTAAGCCAGGCAGCAGGTCCCCTTTGCCTATTAAAGTAGCATTAAAATGTGTTTAGTGGAAATACCTAGTGCAGGCGGCACCCTAATGAAACTGGCGTCCTCATATACTTCTGGAAGCATCTGGCAAGCTAGCAAATGGGGATAACGTGCAACTGGAAGGCATCCGTCAACACATGAGCCGTTATAAACATTTGTGCTGCTGGGCCCAGCGGTCAGAGCTACGGAAGGCTGTCCTCCACAGCGATACTTTCAGCAGAACGGGGTGCATCCTGGGTTGGGTTTGTTGCCAATGGAAGCGATAAAGATGTCAGAGAGTGACTGTGGAAATGGAGTTGACTGCTCAGGGGTTAGAAGCCTTTATCGTGGTTTTCCTGGCAAACAACAGCCACCTGAACACAAATGAGTCTTAAGCTCTGTTGGTTAAACAGCAGCCAGCACCTGGAATCTTACTCAGTACAATGGCAGCAAACGTAACAAGGGAGACACGGAAGGGGGATATGCTGGGAGGACATGTGACAGTACCATAAGACAGTGCAACAGCTCTCTGCATTTCATGTTCTGTGCCGAGTGGGAATGGTTGAGAGGGGATGACAGCAAGCGGGCTGTGCTGAGGGAGGACGACACGGTCACAGGATCTTCTCCCCTCCGTCTCTTTTAACACGAAACTGAGCAGCACCCAGAGACAAGATACTTCAGGGTTGATTGGCCACAGACCAGGAAGCCGCTGAGCCATCTGTAGAGTTATGAGGTTGACACCACACTCCCCCTGCCCTAGCCTTTAATGCCAAAGCTGCCTGGCAAGTTAAAGTTCTTAAGAGTAGAGGATGTCTGGATACAAGATCGGAGTCCCTGTTGGTGGGGAACTTGTGGAGAGTATTGTGTAAAAGTTTCCCTAGAGGCAAGCGACAGCTGAGACGTTTGGAATATGGGGCAGGCACCGACAAAGAGGCTCAGTACAACCTGGGTAAACCAGCTTTAGTGCCCAGTGAGCCCTGCTCCAGCCTTGGGGAGGAGTGTCCCTTTCCATATCAAACAGAAAAGCTCTTTTCGTAGTCGGTATACAGGGCTCTTGCTTTGTCCTGAAGTTTTGGTCACACAAGCTAAGGGGTAGTTGGAAATCTTTGCTTCATTTAATAACTAAACACAATATTATTTCTTGTGTACTTAACAGCCATCTTGTTATTTATTTTCATTAATTCTAAGTATAGTAATAAAGAATTACAGGTTTGTGTTAGATAAGGATTTTTTTTCCTTTGTTAACTATCACTCTGTTATTAAAACCGACCAATCCCTTACCCGTTATTAGGGAAAGATTATAAAATACAAGTTCCCATCACTCCGTGAGCCTCTGAGCTCTGCTACTCCACAATGCCTGGGACTCTCAGACTCTCTTCTGCCAAGAACACCCCATGGAGGATCGATTTGAGCAAAACATATTTTTGAGAGTGCATGCTGCCACCTGGTGGTGGTGTATCCAAATTTAATTCCTGGAGCCTTGACTGCAAAAGCAATTCTTAGAAATAAATCCGGGATAGTCGGTTCATATTCTTTATTTAGGTCCCTCTGTTCCTGACTGAAGGCACTCATGTTCTCTCTATATCTGCTTGCCTCGGTACTCTGGGCTTCTGGGTGCTGTTGCCCCATGGGCTCCTGTGGGCTCCTGTGGGCTCCAGTGGATCTTGTCCTCTCTTCCCAGCTAACCCACGGCACTGATCAACAAACCCTGGCCTCACCTGGCTTACAACCCAGCACCTCCCATCCACCCCCACATCCCTGTCACTCAGTCCCATGCCCACGGCAAGCTGATCTGCTAAGCTCAGTACCTGAAGGGATAGCATTAAAGAGGGAGACAGCTGTTTGCTCGTGGAAAAGAGCAGTTTTCAATTATTTAAGAAGAAGCAACAAGGGTAGTGTCTCAGCCCCTGACAAGCTGACTAATTTGTAGACTCTCAGGCAACACCGTGTCGGTGAAGCTACCGTCCTCTGATTGGTAATACGATGCCATCTTAATTTGTTTGTGTAATTACATTTTTTAAGGGCTACTATCAAATGTTAATGTTGTGTCAGGCAGAGGACATAAAAACGATTCGGATACACCAGACATGGTGTCACTGTGGAGTGGGCATGACTGCTGGGACGTTGTTGGAATGAGAACATCACTATCGAGGGGCACACAAATGGCTTTCCTGAGGCCAGCTTGCTTCAGGTGGCTGGTGTTGGGCTCAGATATCACATTCACTGTCATTCCTGATGTTTAATTCATCAGTGTGCTCCAGGTGATAGGGATGGGTGTGTGCAGGGAAGCCACACTAGGCCAAGTAGAAAGAACATTATTATCATCACTCCTGGGAGGATTCTCTGTACCCTGGGAGGACTCTTTGTTTCCTGGAAGACTCTTTGTCCCTAGGAGGACTCACTTTTCCTGAGAGGACTGTCTTTTCCAGGAGGACTCTCTGTCCCTAGGAGGAGTTCTCTATTCCTTGGGAGGAGTTCTCTTGCTCCCAAGAGCACCAAGATTGCCCTGTGCCACAATCCTTCCTCTAGGCTAGCCACCATGGCCATTAACAGCCCTCTAATTGCTCTGGCTTCTGGGCCAGTGGACTCCTGGAGTAGCTAAGTCTGACTCTCCAGGCTGGGAACCAGGTGTCAGATGTGTCAGCACAAGGCCTGAAGCAGTCACTCGGGCAGGGTTGTGTCCTGGTCTAAGATCTCCTGATCCGACAGAGAGCCAGAATTCTCTGTCACACCTAGATACAAATGGGTTCCCCGGAAGATGCCAGCTCCAAGAGACTTCTATTGAATTGGTTCTTGAGGATGGGGATACCCAAGAGGACTCTTATTTCATATTTAACATGCAGAGCAGATCCCCGCTACACGGTCCCTTCTCTGAGGAGCATGCATTCCCATATACTTGGGAGCCCACTCTTCTCTAAGCCCTTTCCCTCAGAGAGACCTGTGCTCTGGGTAGGAAAGGCTAACCACCCATCACGCATCCTTCCCTTGAGCACTGCTGACTGATGTTCTCTGGGCAAAGCACACGGGTCAAGGAGTTCACAGGTGCAGAAAAGCCAGTTCTTGATTCTTTACTGGTGGGGACATTACTCAGAATTTTCCAGAGAGACAGAATGGAGGGGCACAAATATTACAGAAAAGAGAAAGGGAGGGGGATCGTGAGAGGGAGAGGTAAACTTTGGGGAGGGTAAGCAGGGAAGGAGGAATGGGGTGGGTATGGAAAGAGGAAGAGAAAGAGAGACAGGCTGAGCTGGATTGAAAAGCTGTGAAGGCAGAGAAATATGGAAGGAGGGAGAGAGAGATGCAGAGGAAGAGAGAGCGGGGATAGGAGAGAGGTAGAGATGGGAAGAAAGGAACAGGGAAGCAGAGAAGGAAGAGGGGACAGAGAGGAGAACCTGCCCCTTGTGGTTTAGGAGGCTGATGAGTCCCACTGTGTGCACGCTGCAGCTGGAGACCAGGAAGGTTCACACCAGGGTCAGGCCTGAGAGCCACAGCAACTGCTTTTTAGTAGGTGCTGTTCTTTGCACCAAAGGTTAAGATTTGATGTCCCAGCTCATGCAGGAGGGAAAGGGAATGGAGGCAGCCATGTGTCTCTCCTTTCACTTTGCATGGACAGAGCCACTCATCTGGAGATCCACCTCCTTTACTGAGTTCAAGGTAGTCTCAGGAGAAGCAGGGCCCTAGCCACACCCAGAACACTCAAGAGGAACCTGACAAAACACACATCCAAGGGCCTAATGGTGAAGCAGCCTAGAGCTCAGGTTCACCTTTCCTGGCTGAGCTCCTGGATTAAGGAAGTGTGCAGCTAGAAGCCCAGTTTTCTGTTGAGGTCTTAACAGGGGCGGGGGGCGTTGGGTGAGTTCTCCACGACTGGGCCATTTCTAATTCAGTTGATCCCAGAGAAGGCTAGCTCCTCATGAACAAAGCCGGGCCCAAATCCTGTGGAAGGACAGAGCACAGTGAGCTATGCAGCTGGTGTCTGCTTACTTTGATCTGGTGACTGAAGCAGAGACTCCTTCACCAAGAGGGCTGAGAGCTGGGAGCAGGGAGCATGGCCATGGGGAGCTGTGTAAGTGAAACCCCTGCCAGAAGGAGCTGGAGAGGGTGGGAGTGGGGACTTGCTGGGGATAAGCAGCCTTCAGAGGAGGCCAGGGCTGTTGTGATCTCCTTACCAAACTGGAGCTCCCACAGTTAAACCCACATGGCCCATAAGGCAAAGGCACAGATATTGCATATTAAATATTAAGCAGGATTTCCTCTTGGGCAATGAGTTGTGGCTATTATCCTTCTGTGTCTTCTACCAGCTCACAGAAATCCTGACTCAAGCAAGAACCATGAGACAGTTCCTCAAGTTCAAGTCAAGGGCACAGACCAACTCACCAATGGCCAAACCCAGCCACACCCACTCGCTGCAACTCCTGCAGCCTGCAACCTCCTGCTTGCTGTGTCTGTGGAACCAGGACCAGAGAACACATTGAGCTTGGAGGCTAGAAATTGTCCCCCACCTCTACTCCAGGGGACCCCCCACGTCACCTCTGACAGAGCAAGAGCTAGCGTCTCACTTTGGCAAGCATAATGTTGTGTGGTGTTCAAAGCCCCATATGATCCCTGGTTCTGGCTCTTTGCTTTCTGCTTTTCTGCTTGTAGTTCCAGAAGTGAGCCCTTACCTCTCAGCTCCCAGCTCTAACCAACATGTTTGCCATTTGTTGCCATGAAGCCTTCACCATTAGAGACGCTAATCTTCTAAAGCCATGAACCCCAAACCCTTCCATAATTTGCCTTGGCCATGGTCTTTTATCAGAGCAACAGAAAAATAACCAACACCACAGACTGTACTGTGTATGTTTCCTGCCTGCCAAGGGCTCACATCAATGCCCAGCTCTTGACCTAACTCAACAGGGCAATTCCCTCTTTCTGGCCTAACTCAATGCCTGTCTTCTGGGATGGACCCCCACCATCTCTTTAATGGACATGACCTTCCCATATGCCCTGAGCTTCTGCCAGGAGCAGCCACGGGGTCAGCTGAATGCAGGGTGATCTCATCCGTGCACTTGGAACTGGGTTTTCTATCTTCATCGTATCTCAGTAAATACCGCTCCTTCCATTCAGGTTTCTCCATGCCATAAACTTACAAAACTGAGAAACTCAGATGATAACGGAGTAAGATTTTTCTCATAACAATAACTCAAGAGACTTTATTATCTTTATGTTCATAAGTAATCATTATGGAAAATAATTACAAAATACCCAAAGGGGTATATCTCTTAATGCATAATAAGCTGACATACTCATATCTAAGCCAGTTAGAGTTTCTCTCCATCCTGCTGTAGGAATGCACACACAGCCTTGACATTTTACAAAGAAATACAACTCATTCGAGCACCAGAGCACAAGCACTCGGTATGAGAACAGCCTCGCTCTAACGGAGCAGCCATTGCATTGTTAACAGACATATCTGTTAGAGTAGCCTTGGCATTGTTAATGGCCATATCTGTCTCAATTGTTTCCCCAACGTGTTTAGCAGATTTTCCATTTCAAATGCTTTGCTCTCTCCATTTTCCGCTAGTGTACGCAGTCCTCGTTAGCAAAACACACATGCATCTTTTCGTGCTTGTCCAATTATTTTCTTAGGATAAATTCCTAGAGGGTGAATTGCTGGGCTAAGGGATTTTCCATCCTGGTTATTTTCAGATCCTTTTTTGATTCACGCTGTCAGGTTATTTCCCATCTGAGTTTCATTTCTGTTGCTGTGATAAAACATCCTGACCAAAAGCAACATAGGAAGCAAAGGATTTGTTTGGCTTACAATTCCAGGTTTCAGTCCATAATTGCAGGAAGGCACTGAAGCGAGAACTAGACATCTGGCCAAACCACAGTTACAGTCAAAAGCAGGGAGAGATGACTGCACTGATGCTGCCTGCTTCTTCCCCAGCCAACTTTCTCTTACTCTTACACAGTTCAGGGGCCAGCCTAGGGAATAGTGCTGCCCACAGTTGGCCGGGTCAGTTAATAACCAAGACAATACCTCACAGATATGCCCTTGGGCTAGTCTGATCTAAACAGTCCCTCAAATGAAGTTGTCTGAAGTGATTCTAGATTACAAGTTGACATTTCAAAACCGACCATCAAGCAGGAGGTGCAAGCTGGCAGAGTAATATACACCTTTAATCCCAGGAACTGAGAGATAGAGATAGGTGGGTGGATCTCTGTTAATTTAAGGCCATCCTGGTTTATATATCAGGTTCTAGGCCATCCAGAGTTACATAATGAGACTTTGACTAGATAGATAGATAGATAGATAGATAGATAGATAGATAGATAGATGATAGATAGATAGATAGACAGATAGATAGACAGATAAATAGATGATAGATAAATGACAGATGATAAATCATAAATGGATGATCGATCGATGGATGGATAAATAGATAGATAATTGATTGATATATGATAGATAGGTAGATACATGATAGATGATAGATTTATGGAGAGATAGGTAGGTAGATGATAGATAGATAGATGATAGATAGATAGATAGATAGATAGATAGATAGATAGATATCACATCCCAAGAACGCTCCATAACTGTGTGTCCTCCACTCATGTCATTGTTACATAAATCTTTTCATCATAAAAATATTAAGAAAGAAGTATCAACAATAAGGTTTGCATTAAGGAGGCGAGACATAAAATGTTTGAATAATAACGTCGGGTCCTCATATACACAAATTATTTCCCTTTTATCTTATGTAAATACTTTCCCTTATTGTATTTAAACCTAAGATTTTCTGTGGACAAGATCAAGGGTCCCATAAAGGGAAGAGTAAGTAGGCAGGCATGAGCACCCAAGACTACGCTAATCAGACACAAATTACCAAAGACAATACTCCCTTAATCGGACATTTCTACTGAGAGACACCCTGGAGCTGGCTGCTCTCGCCACAGCCTCAGTGCCCTTTTAAAAGTGTTTTTAAATGTGGGACTGATTATAGGAACCACGTAGAATGATCCCAGGTACCCTATCCTCAACTCCTCAGCAGTCTCAGCAAAACAGACCCAATGCCATATCCAGAAAACTGACCTGGACCTGTCTGCCCCTGTTCAGGGCTTACAGACCGATGTGGTTGTTACTGTGTGATGTCCCAGTTCAGCTCTCAGTGATTCGGTCACATGCGTACACTCAAGTGTCTGCCACCACAGTCTCCGTAGACAACAAGTCCCTAACAACTACACCTCCCTCAACAGCCAACTCCATCTCTCCCTCGCACTGACCTTCGGAGGAAGCTTACTGTTGGTCACTGTCTCCCATGTGCAAACCTGGGTTGCCGTGGCAATGAGAAACAATCCATTTTTCTGATGTTTATTGAGATTAAAAGGGACAAGCATATGTGACCTTGAATGAACTTCGAGGGAATCATGAAGGAAAAAAGGCAAATTCCTACAGCCCATTCACCTCCGTGATTCCGTTCTCACCAGCTTTTCAACTGTTAAAATTACAGGAGTCAGTGGAGGTGGCCTTAGCTGAGACTCACAATATTGGGGATATGGAACCTGAAGAGGCCACTTCCTGTAGCCAAGCCGGAACCCCAGTTGAGCAATAGGGACACAAACCCACCCACAAAAGTTTCCACCCAAAATTTATCCTGCCTATAAAAAATGCAGGAACGGGATGGAGCAGAGACTGAGGGAATGGTCAACCAATAACTGGCCCAGTTTGAGACCCATCCTCTAGGCAAGCACCAATCCCTGACACTATTAATGACACTGTTGTGCTTGCAGACAGGAGTCTAGCATGACTGTCCTCTGAGAGGCCCCACTCAGCAGCTGACTCAGACAGATGCAGACACCCACAGTCAAACAGTAAATGAAGCTTGGGGACTCTTATGGAAGAACTGGAATAATTGAGGGCCCCAGAGGGGATAGGAACGCCACAGGAAGATCAACAGTCAACTAACCTGGCCCCTTGGGGGTCTCAGAGACTGAAGCACCAACCAAAAAAGTATACATGGACTGTACCTAGGCCCCCTGCACATATGTAGCATATGTAAAGCTTGGTCTTTTTATGGGTCCTGAACAACTGGAGCGGGGGCTATCCCAGAAGCTGCTTTCTGTCTGTGGAATCCATTCCCCAACAGAGCTGCTTTGTCTGACCTCAGTGGGAGAGGATGCACCTAACCCTGCAGAGAATGTGCCAGGGTGGGCAGAGACTATAGGGGTCGGGGTAGGGGGACTCTACTCTCTCAGAGAAGAAAGAAACAAGGATGGAGGGAGGGACTGTGTGAGGGGGGATAAGGTGGACACGAAACAATTAGGATATAAAGTGAATAAATAAATAAAAATTACAGGAATGCAGAACAATGGGACAGACGGGTCAGTGGTTAAGGTCGTATACTGCTCTTGCAATGGCCTGTAACTCCAGATCCAGGAGGCCCAGCATCCTCTTCTAGCCTCCTGGGGCACCTGCATTCATGTGGCACATACACAAGCACACACACACACGTGCACACACGTTCACGCAAATGTACACACACAAACACAAGCTATGTACATTTGTTACTCTTGATTGTTAAGTACTATTCCACATTCGGATGTGTCACACAGTTTTCTCAAGCACCCACCCACCAAAGGACACGTGCCTTGTTCCCAGCTTGGCGTTATTATGAACCAAGCTGTGATAAACATTTGTGTACAGGATTCAGTGTGAACGTAAGTTATCACGACTCTGAGAGATGTGCCCCGAGAGCACAACTGCTTCATTGCCTGCCACTTGCATATTCAGTCTCTTGAGGAGCTGACAAACTCTTTAGAGTGTCTGTGATATTTGATGCCCACAAGCAACTCTGAGCGTCCCAACACTCTGCATCCTCAGCAGCCCCTGCTGGTGATCCAGCTGAGGTTCCTTCCCTCAGCTGCAGTGACAGGTATCAGAGGCTGAGCCATGGCATCACACACTTTTGCACTACAGCAGACAACGTCATATTTCTTGATATTTTCTTATTTTCCATCTGTGTCCTCTGTGAAACACTCTAGTTTTGCCTATTTTCCAGTTGGTTTGTTTGTTTACTTTTTCATTTGGGTTTTGAGAATTCTTTAAATTTTCCAAGCACTAATCCTTGGCTGGCCGTGCAGTGTGTCTTCTGTCCATTTCTTAGGGGTGTTTGCTGGGCAGGCATCGCTGCCCTTTGAGGTTAGGTCTAAGAGTTTTGCAGAGAGACGTAGGAAGTAATGGTTTGGGGGAATCTATGCTTTTTTAATTAAAAATTTAGTTAGTGTGATCCAATATGAAGCATTTAATATACATCATTGTATCTTGTTCACCTCCCATAGCCAACCCCATCCTTCCTACTCCATCTGCTTTGACCTTTTCTCTGATTAGATAGTGCTAATCTATTTCCATCACACACACACACACACACATACACACACGCACATGCAGACACACACGTGTGCACACACATACATGCATGCATGCACACACACATTATGTTTATGTGTGTGTGTGTTACGTGTTTGTGTGTGTGTAATTAAATCTAGGTTCTGCCTGAGGGAGAACACATGATATTTTATCTTTTTATCTGTCCTATGATCTATCTTTTTGATGGCTTTAAATTAATACCCTAGTTCTATGACCTATGTTAAGCTATTTTTTTAAAATAGGCCTAGTTCACTTTCTTTTTCTCTCATATAGAAACCCCATTTGGAAGCTGTAGCATGAACCCAGAGTCTCTTCAAGTGCCCCACTATGGGCCATCCTAAAATGATGGATGAAATCCCAATGAGGAGGTTGAACATAACCTTTTCCTGTAAGTCGGCGCTCAGATAGCTGTGGACTTCAGCCATTATGTTGAAATGTCTTTGGAAAAGTTGCCCGTGTCACTGAGCTGCCTCTTGCTGAGGTGGGATAGCCATTAGAACCAGCCAGCAGCAGCAGCCTCTTAGACATAGGGTTCAAGGCAATATCTAATTCTAGGGGGATGGATGAAACCACCAGCACAATGATCAGTCACCCAGCAAGTGTGGTGGAGACAAGATGGCAGCAGGAGCTTGAAACAGCTTCTCACATCGCATCTGCCAGGAAGCAGACAGACAAGGAAGCATGCAGATGCTTAGCTCACATTCCTGTCCACACAGGTCAGGACCCAGCCAGTGGGAAAGCACCGCCCACACTCAGGTCATCTCTCCTCTCATCAGTTACACCGTTCTGGAGACATCCTCGTAGACACAACCTGGAGTGTGCATCCATGGAATTACTAATCTTGTCAAGTTCACAATCATGGAAGTCAGGGATCCATCTCCTGGTCAGACACAGAGAAGAGACTCACATCTGAGACATGTCTTCATGCCCAGGCCACCTCGCTGTGGTGAGGAACATTCACTGTCCTTGGTGCTTCTTCTGAGTCTCTGCATCCCTGGCCTTGGGATTCCAAAGCTGCTGGCCGCTAGTGACCTGACATGACCTTTTGAGCACCAGGGCCACATCACCCATTTTCCTGGAAACAAGCTGAGCCGGGATGGTTTTCATATAAGGATAGAAGCTAACATCGAGACTTCTTTTATTTTTTTTTTGACTGTAAAATTGTTTTTATACTTTTCAATTGTTTTAACTGGAACCAGCCTAGCTCATGCTAGACAGCGCTCAGCCCCTAGGCCACACCCTCAGCCCTGACTGTGGTTATTTTATTTTATTTTATTTTATTTTATGACAGAATTTCACTAAGTTGTTCACTCCAAACTTGAATTAACTCCAAATCCCATGTTGGCCTTGAACTTAACAATCCTCCTGCCTCAGCCTCCAGTGTAGCTAAAACTGCAAGCATGTTCCTCCAGAAATGTCTGCTATTTCTTTAAAAATAGCCTTTCCCTTTTAAAGCACTTTTTGTATCTGTGTCAAAATGCAACTGTGTGGAACTGGGAGTTCTCTGCTTCCTCCAACGACCATCAGGTCTCTCCACCTACACTGCCCTGATCCACAGCATCGTGCCACCCTCCGTGGGTCCTGGTGTCAGGTGAGAGCAGCTCTGGCTGGACTCAGTCCTGGGCCAGTGTGAGAACACACCTGGCCATGCTGAGGTCTGTGGCTGTGAGATGTGGCTCAGACTCTAACCAGCTGACAGAGGAGCTGCCATTTCTTCCTCTTCAGTACAGGCAGCTCCTGAGGAACTTCTTCTGTGCTATGCCCATGCCCCATTCACAGGTTGATGAGTCCCACTCGGAGAGCTTCAGCTCTATGGAGTAAAGACTCTGGATTTCCGGGAGAATAATGCCAGAAATCTGGACTGTGGCCAGCACCCTGACACTTCACACTCCTCCAAAGGAAAAGGAGGGCCTCCTGTGCTGGCCAAGGTCACGAGCATCTGCAGGAAGCTTAGCTAGCTATGTCTGTGCTGGGAATTGAACTCCAGTCAGTCCTCATATTTTGAAGCAAGCATGCATAACTGCTGAGCCCCCTTTTACAGTTTTCTTGCCCCCTAGCCCCAGTTGCCACGACAGAATCAGAGGTCTGGTCTCAGTGGCACAGACTTGTAATCCCACTTACTACCGAGGTGAAGGCAAGAGGAGGCTAAGTTCAAGGACAGCTTGGGCATCAGTGTGAGCTCAATGCCAGGCTGGACAGCTTAGTGCAACCTGTTTTGAAATTAAAGTAAGTGTGTGTGTGTGTGTGTGTGTGTGTGTGTGTGTGTGTGTTACAGTAGTGATGGCTGCCCAACATGTGCAAGGCCTTGGGTTCAATCTCCTAAAATACCCAAATCAACTCGGGACAACATACTGTTGCTAGGGTGTATGCTTGTGTAACTAGAGGCAACAGGCCGCTGGGTGTACACTTGCACACCTGAGGATTTCACAAGCGCCTTTCCCTCTCACAGATCTCCCATGCCCACCAACAGCCTGTTGGTTTGGGAAGCCACAAAGCCAGCATCACTTGAGCCCCACTTCTTCTTCCCCCTTTTCCCAGCCCACATTCTCCCCCTTTTGATGGAGGTGGAACTAGGAAGCAGAAAGATACTAAAATTTCTGCCACGCCGTTCATGTTTTTAATTTGACAAGAAAACTTGTGCAATTACATGGAACATTTATCTTGTTTCTTCAAAAATTTGCCTTCCTCTATGAATAACAAACAGGCTCTGAGCGGAGAGCCCCTTCCCCACCCCCACCTCTCTACTGCCTGCCCTGCTCTATCTGCAGCCAAAGGCCTCCTCTGTCTCACTTGAGGTCACTGTCCCCTGCACTTCTGATTGACCTGACCAGCAGGTGCAAGTAAGTTCTAACAGAACACTGGCACCCAGTTGTCTCCAGAGTTAGAGCCTGTTCCCAGATCATGAAGAGTGGAAGGATGTTGTCAAAGTGCAGGTCTAATAGGAACTGGTGCCTCAGAACAATACCAACACACACTGAGGCAAATGAGCTGTGTTGCCCAAGCCTGCAGGCTTCTCCCTCACAGAGTGTCCCCAGCCTGCAGAGTCCTCCCTCACAGAGTCTCCCCAGCCTGCAGTCTTCTCCCTCACAGAGTCTCCCCAGCCTGCAGGCTTCTCCCTCACAGAGTCTCCCCAGCCTGCAGGCTTCTCCCTTTCAGAGTCTCCCCAGCCTGCAGGCTTCTCCCTTTTTCTATCTCCCAGTGTGCCATCTTTTCCACCCCCTGGTTATCTAAATGTCATCTGATCTTCAAATGCTTCTGCAAACATCCACCTCTGCAGGAAGGCCCTGTCTATGTATTCACCCAGACGGCCCCTTTACGCAGGGCATTCTGTGACCCACATCGTGACTGAACTTGTCTGAACTCTACAGCTCATTATCACAATGATGCCAATAATAATAGCAATACCAGTTACACTTAGTCTCAGCTCAGGGCTGGGTATGATACAGGTGATCCCTTAGGCATGATATAATTAGACATACCTCACCATGTGATGGAAGAAAGCAGGGGACCAGATGGTTTTATTGATTAGTTTTCTCATTGTTAAGACCAAGTAAATACTCAGCTAGAAGCAACTTAAGGGAGAAAGGACTCATCTTGGCTTGCAGTTTAGGGATGTACAGTCCATAATAGTGGGTCAGATAACACTACAAGGTGGAGTATAAAGATGCTAGCTCACATTCAGACAGATTAGAGATGAGGCAGGAAGCAGGACCAGGTTATAAGCCTCCAGGCCGGACCCCTGGAAATCCACTTTCTCTCCAACTAGGCCACAGAGGTTCCACAACCTCCCCAGACCGCACACTGACCCAGGGACCAAGTGTTCAAACGTGTGAGCTTGTTGGGAGCATTTCACATTCAGACACAGCAGAGATAAGGCCTGTATGGTCGTCTTTGAGAAACAGAAGCACGACCTCTGTCTGTCACGTCAGCATGTGGACTGTGTGACATCAACTAGAGAATGTACATTATTGGGGTGGTTTGGATGAGCAGTGTCCCCCCCCCCCGTAAGTTGACATATGTTCATGCTCGGTTCCCAGTTGGTGATACTGTCTGGGAAGTTATAGGAGGTGTGGCCTTGCTGGAGAAAGTGTGTCACAGAGGCGGGCTTTAAGAATTTAAAGCTTGGCACCGCTTCCTCTTCTTCACACTCTTCTCTTCTTCTTCCTCTTCTTCACTCTCTGCTTCACACTTGCTTTTGCAGATGTGAGCCCTCAGCCTCCTGCTCCTGCCCTTACTGTCGAGCTTCCCTTCATGACGGGCTCTTATCTCTGTGGAACCCTACACCCGAGCAAGCTCTCCTTCCTCCAGATTCCTCTGGTCATGGTATTTCATCACGGCAACAGAAAGTAACTAACACAAAATGTACACCGTGTGATAATACAAGGTACGGTCTTAATGAGAGCCATTCCATGCATCAACTTCCTGTAAAATTCAAAATAAATGAAATGCATTGTCCAAGTCAGCCAGAGAGATGAGCGTTCTTGATTTTCCGGGAATTGCCTCCACTCTAGTAAAACGTGCAATTAAAGCCAAGCACCCTGTCGGATTCACATGGGTTGAGCAATGCCCAGAACCCATTTCTGTATTCACCTCTTCCAGACTTTGGAGATTCCAATTTAGACCTTCCTACACCATAAATATTAAACACGAGCTCCTGAGTTCCATTTGAAAGACTCCTCAAATTCTCGTCATTATTCTTCCAAATAACAAGTAATGAGCAGGAACACTCGGTGGACAGTTTCATTTGCGCTCATTGAGAGTGTGGCCCATCTGGCACCGGAGAAATGTGTGACTGCCCATTTGCTCCTGCGGACGCTTGTCTAGGAAAGAATAAGAAAATGAAAACCTTCCCACGGTGTGAATTTTTCTTTCAGAGAAATGGACCTTATACTTTGTATATTTTGCATGCTCAAACAAAAATGAACAGTAAGAGGTGTAGACGCCCACAAGCCTCAAAATCTCAGAGTCAAGTCAGCATCCAGGGGGTCAGATGAGAAAGAACAGTCCTGGGAGTCTGCCACAACAATTGTGTGTGTGTGTGTGCACTGTGTGTGTGTGTGCACTGTGCATATGTGCTATGTGTGTGCGTTTGTGTGAGAGTGTATGTATGTGTTTATGTATATGTGATTGTATGTGTGCATATGTGTGTGGACATGTGTATGTGTGTGTATATATGTATGTGAGGGTATTGTGTGCTTGTGCATGCCTATGTGTATATGTATGTGAGTGTATATGTGTGTGTGTGTGTACATGTGTGTGACTGCATATGTGTATGTGTATATATGTGTGTGCATGTATGCTTTTGTGTTTATATGAGTGTGTATGTGTGTATATGTGTATATGAGTACATGTGTGAGTACATATGTATATCTTTGTTTACATATGTGTGCACATTTGAGTTTGCGTGTGAGTATACATGTGTATATGTGTATGTGAGTATATGTGTATGACTCCATTAGTGTGTTGTGTGTGTTTGTGTGTGTGTGTAAGCCAGCTGACAATACTGGGTGTCTTCCTTAATCATTCCCAACCTTCCTGTCTGAGGCAGGCTCTCTCACTGGCCTGGGCTCACTGCTTGGCTGAGCAGGCTGGCCAGTGAGCTCCAGGGATCCTCCTGTCTCAGCTCTCCCAGATCTCGGGGTCACAGGCATGTACCTTTGCGGTTCCTGGGGATCCAAACTCGTGTCCTTATGCTTGCCCAGCGAGGCATTCTGCCAACAGTGCCATCTCTAGAGCCTCCAAAGCTCAGTTGTTGTTTAAACTGTTGCATGTGAAACTTACGAGCCATTTCTAGATTGTGCTACCTACTCACAGGTTTGAAATGCAGAATATAACCTCAGACTTTAGCCACTTATCAGTGATTACAGCACACAGCAATGACCCTCCTGCAAAGACAACTGGCCTTTGCATAGGGAGGTGACCTGAGGGGGCGGCGCTGTCAGATCTGGCTGGTCAAGCATCTGAAATATACACACTGCCTCAGAACTTATGGTTGAGGCTGGGACTAGCACTTTGTCACATCAATGGACAAGATAGAAGAGACTCAGAGGGTCAGCCTCCAGCCCTGCCTTCAGTGCCTGTGGGTCAGTTGTAGACCTGGGACAACTTCAGCTCACAGAGCCTTGGTGCCTTTGAGTGTCAAGCATAGAGCAGTGGCCCCTCTTGGGCTAAGCTACAGAGTATCTGTGCCCAGCACAGAGCTGAGGCTGATATAGCACTGGCAGATGGGCCTCAGTTTAGCCAGAAAACAGTGCACTGTGTGGACTATCTCAAGTAAATTTTCATAATAAAATCACTTCATTTCTAGAATTGCTTTTTTTATTGGGAAACTTTCTGCTCCCTATCAAATAAATAAATAAATAATAAATAAATAGAAGTGACATGGGGCTAGAGAGATGGCTCTGAGGTGAAGAGCACTGGCTGCTCTTTGAGAGGATCCAGGTTCAATTCCCAGTACCCACATGGCAGCTCCCAACTGTCTGTAATCTGACACCTTCACACAGATGTATATACAATACACATAAAATTAAAAAAAAAAAGAAACAAAAGAAAAAGAAACGTGATCCATTTCTCAGATCCATTTCTACCCAGTAGGTGTTTGAATGTCTGTCATGCACCCAGCAGGAGGCTCCACAGGGCAAGACTGAAGATCAAGCAGGGTTGCCACTGGTTTTGCAGCTGGTACCCCAGATTGCAGTCCTAGCATCATGTTGCAGTGGTAGTGGTATCACAAACTAAATGGCCTCAATCTCTATCCTCTGAAGGAGCTGAGGAGACTTCTTCAAGCAGCCAGAACAAAGAAGTTCCCAGGAGGACAGAGGAGGAATCCTACAGAGCAGATATTCCCAAGGGCTTATTTTCTATCTGAAGCAAAGGTATAATGATGGTAACCAAGTTAGGAAAGACCACTGTAGGGGACAGGTTCACAGGCCACCAACTGCTTCATGAGGAATGGTAAGGCCAGGAGCCAGGGGATGTTCAGAGAGAAACTTATTAAAAAGGAGATCGTGGAGTGGAGGGTCAGAAGATGCTCAGGCCTATGTGGATTCTAGAACAGGGCATGAAATATGGCAGAGGATAAGAGCTGAGCTTGAAATGAGGTTGACCAGTTAGCCTCCTGTTGTGTGACAAGATGTAGGGATGTAAGGTTCATGGTAGATACTGATGCAAAGCTCCACACACACACTCACAGCTGAACATATAACACGTGTATCATACACACAGTAAGGCTTGTATCCACACATACCCACAAAAATTTATACGTTATGTACACACACACACACACACACACACACACACACTAAAGCACCCACTGATGCTCACACACTTGAGTAGATATCCAATCAAACATACATCACACACATATGCACACATGTATACTTAAGCAGGCACAATGAAAGACCCATTCATGTGGGTTCATACATACATTAACATGCTCTAATGTGCACACACATTCATGCACGCACACTTGAGTGTGACTTCCCAGATGAACCTGCACAGACCACAGAGGGGTGGTGCACATATTCACAGATGCAGGAGCAACACACACACACACACACACACACATACAGAGAGGCAGAGAGAGAGATAGAGACAGAGACACAGAGACACAGAAAGAGAAACAGAGACAGAGAGAGTTAGAGAGAAACAGAGAGACAGAGAGAGAGACAGAGAGAGAGCCTGTCCATTTGTTTTCTGAGATCACATGTTGCCAGATGTTTATGCTCTGCATGTTAGAGGGGAAATAACTGAAATCAGGAAATGTATCTGCTCTGAGATCAGCTTCATAGAGAGCCTGTCATCACAAGTCATCACAGACCCCACCATTTATTGCCGTCCTGCCTCCTGAGCCTCAGCAGCTACCCCAGTATTGCAGATGGCAAGGCTGTACAAACACAGCCCTCTTCTTGAGGGACCAGTGCAGGTGTCACTGGAACATCGCTGGGGTTCCAAAGAGTCTATCTGGGATGGTCACCAGTCAGCTATGCCAGGGGCCAAGTTTTATTTTGGAAAGAAAGCTCCAGCTAGAGCCCCTCCTCCAGGGCAGCCCCAACAGTCTCTGTCTTCCAGCCTGCAGAACACACACAGGAATTACCTGTGCGCCTCGTGGGGGCTGCTTGACAGGGAATGTGGGAACCTTGAGGAAAGGTTGCAAGCAATGAGACTCAGTGGCTAATTATGCCTCACTGTCAGTTAACGATGCTGTCACTTCTGCTGGGGGAGCAGGGGTCTTCTCCTGCCTTCCTTGTGAAGAGAAGGAGGGAGCTAAACAAATAAACCACACATTGGCCACAGTCTGGAGCTGTGAGCTGGGGCAGTGTGCCCAAGGTCTCAGAGTAAAATACCTGTGAGAACAAAGACTGAGGTTGCTGAGCCAGGGAATAAGACAGGAGGGCAGAGGCTTTCCTGGAAGATGAATTGGGCTCCCAGGCTTTGGGGAAGTCATGCTAACCAATTAACCTCTGTTTGTTCATACGTGGAAGGTTCTCAGAGGTGGACCAGGACCTAAACACACAGTATGGGAGATACCCACACACTGAGGGTATTTGACACAGTGGGACTTCTAACACGTGGGAAATTTCATGTCTTCCATTATGTTTCCACATATGACCCTGTCCAGCTCTGACCCCCTGAGTTTCAGTCACTCCCTTGCACTCCCCAGTTATCTTAAGCTAGTATTGCTTCTCGCCTTAACTCCTTGCTTGGGGTCTTCGGCTGCTGCACCAGGAGCTGCTGGGTGGGAACTGCCTGTGATTCTTGCAGCACAGAGCCAGCAGGATCCATGTCACCTGGTACCTGGCACCCGCCCAGCAATAGCAACGGTGCTGCAGGCTCAGTGTACCCTACATGGCTGCTGCCTTCTACCCCCAGGTGGAACAGATCCAAAAGACAGCCCCTGAGAACAGTCTTCTACAACTTTCACACATCCAAAGAACACTCTAGGTATCCAAAACTGTGCAATTCCAGAGACAAAGGTTGGTCTCTGTCCTCCTATGGCCAATGCCTTGGCCGATGTTAGGTTCAGAGTCTGTGTATCTCTCTTCCAGTTCTGTCACCTGTTCCAAGATTTTCTCTTAAAACTTGGCACAGATGTGTCCTTTCTCTCTGAACCAGGGAGGAGAATGGTAGTTAGTTGCCTTTTTGTTTTTTCCCCGTTCTGTTTTTGTTTTTGTTTTTGTTTTTCTCCAAGGATTTCAGCAGACAGGCTCCAGGACTGCTGTTCTAGAAATGACATTTGAGTTGTAAGAGAGTTTTTTAGAGATTTTATGAAGGGAAAGAGATGGGCTTACATTTTTCTACTGTGTGTGCCACAAGGGGAGCTTATAGAATATTCTCCCCCTAGAACAGCTCTCAAGGAAGGGAAGCTGTCCTGTGGTCCTCAACTTCACACCTCTAGGGATGAAAAGGAGAAGAAGGAAGTGCCTGAGCAGAGCTCAGGGCTATTCTGGTGCTTGGATTGTTGACCTTAGCCATTGCCTAGAAGCTGCTCTCCGTAGACTGCAGTGTTCCTTCCACAGACAGGCTCATGAGGAACGGGTGTGCTGAGAAGTACAGGCTGCAGAAGATGCAGATTTCAAAGCATCATTTCACAGACCATAAATATTTACAACTCCTATTCACTGAGTGAACAAAAAGTACAAAATTTCAAAAGGCCAGCTGTGTTAGCTTATGCACTGTAATGTCTGGTTCAAGTCGGTGGGGCCCCTGCCTCGAAAGCTTGAGAAGTTCCCGTCGGTCCAAGAAACAATGTTTTGTTGTTTGCTTGTTTGTTGTTTTTAAGACAATGGCTTTGCAAGCTCATAGACTCATAGAGGGGGAGCCAGAGACAGGGGGGTCAAACTTACCTTTTCAAAATTAGTGGCATGTTCCTCTTCTTACACACATGTGCATCACACACAGATCTCCTCAGGAGAGCTGCATCTTCTCTCTCCACAGAGCTTCTATGGCTTTCCTCATTTGCCATTTGCCTGGTGAGTCCAGGCCAGTGAGAGACCCTGTATTACATATAAGAGTGGATAGCTCCTGGGAAACACACCTGAAGTTGTCCTCAGGCCTACACACACACACACACACACACTGTTGGAAGGTGTATTGGTCAGCAGTACAGAGATTTCCCAACATGCATGAGACCCTGGGTTTGATCCCTAGCACCATAAATAAAAGAGTTGAGGGGAGGGAGGAAAAGAGAGAGAGAGAGAGAAAGAGGGAGGGAGAGAGAGAGAGAGAGACAGAGAGAGACAGAGACAGAGAGAGACAGAGAGACAGACCCTGGAATTCCCTGAGGCCAACAGGCTGTCTTCACATAGATATGAGCAGAGCCCAGGAAGGTGAGCTCTCAGGGTATGAGCCACCTGTTGCCACTGAACAGGTCGATAGTTCAGAATCTTGGAACAGACCTGGCCTTCTCTAGGAGAGGCTTAAAATCTGAAGCTGTATGAATATAAACAAACACATCCCTGGGGGACCAGAACTCGCTTGGCTCTGGAAGGATAGCATGTATGACATACACAGAGCACCTCTAGAGAATTTATTTAAAAGCAGAAATATTTTCCCTCTCCTGAAAACCTCATTTTTCCACTCTGGAAGTGTCGAAGATAAAGCCATTTTCACAGGAGCACCCGATCAAGACAAAGAACAAATGAACAAGACTACTCATATTCCCAGGAGATGCCTTGTTTGAGTCTATTTCCATTTAAATGTCATTTTAAAGATCTTTATCAAAATTAGAGACATATCCCCTTTTCTTACACATGTGCATTGTATACAAATCTCTTCAGAACAGCAGCCTCTGCTCTCTCCACAGAGCCGCCTACAGCTTTTCTCATTTGCCATCTGATCACAGCCTGGCTTCGTCCCTGTCACAGCTCTGCCCTGCTTGAAGAAACATCTAGAAAATTCCACACAGGAGCTCGTCTGCAGAGCCCCCGACCAACCTGACTCCTTTGATCCATTCTTTGTCTCCTTGAAGAGTGTGTGGCTCTGCAGTTTGCCTCCAGCTCCTCTGAGATGTTCACCTCGGGGCCCTTGGATGGATCCGGCAGGGATCAAAAGTAATTACTTTCTTAAATTCATTTCCAACGTTCAGTGTCTTCTTTGCTACCGAATAAATATTTCACCAGTGTGAGAGTGGGGCTGTTTGTCTCTCTGTCCTTTGCAAATTTCTTTTCTCTTTTTAATTTGCTGATATACATGAACTAGCTGGGTATTTTCCTTCTTTCTTTTTTTCCCCTTCTCTAGATTTCTTCATATCGGCTTACAGAATGAAAGATACTTGAAATATATCTAAAGCATTCCCCCACAGAATACTAAAGAAGCGGTGACATGAAGGATTGGGTGCTGGGTACCCCATGGCCACTCATCTATTCCGTTCCCATCTGAGATCCAAACATGGTGAGCTCGTCTGCCCACCGAAGGCGCTGTGAAGCAGTGTTTGTTCTTAGTGCTTCTGGGACCCTGGTTATTAGTTAAGTTGGAAACTTTTGAGATCTAAGGCCAAGTTTTTGGAGCGCATCATTAAAAATCCTCTCAGACTCCCTAAGCCTGTAGCATATGCCACTTGCCTGCCTTTCTGATGACAGGGACCCTTCGCAGTGGTAGCGACACGTCTGCAGAATCCTCACTTCAGATAAACAAGCCGGGGCAGCTGACTTGGAACTGACAATAATTTTCTACCCAGCTAGCAGAGGATGGTGGTTTAAGAAAGGAAACCTGAGAGGGGGGTCAGTTGTGGGCCTGCAGGGCACAGGAAGCTGGGGACAGACGACTCTGCTGTGCACACTTGCTGGTTAGATGCCAGCTTCTCTTTCCTAACAGCACAAAACCTGAGAGCCACATCCTTGCTCCACTGGGCGTCAGTACATTTTACCCCAAGTTCTCTGCTCCTCCACCCCACCCACAAGGGTCAGGTTTCAGCTCAAACAAACTAGAAAGAACACATTGGGAGATGCCAGCTTGAGTCCAGTGGAGGTGCTTAGCTCCATGAAACTTCCCTCCTTCCACTCCTCAGCATTCCTGCTGGCTCCGTGGGCTAGCTGCCCAGCGGATTTCAGATGAATGCCTTTTCTGCTCAAAGCAGACAACTTCACAAAAGTGTCAGGATTCTGGGCCCAATAAGGTCCCCTGGGAGTAGAGACTGAGACAGATTACTACTGGCCAGCTAGCTGTCACCCATTATTCACCCACTTGGTTGTTCAAACAGGTCATTGCTGAGATTTCTCTGCAACTTTTACCCTCAAAGAGGTTTCAGACCAGATTGTTCCCCAGCCCTCATGATGTCCATAGATGGTCTGAATGGGTCCTTATCTTCTGAAAGTTAAGAAACTGACAACCATTTTCTGTCAGGAGATTTTAACCAAGGGCTGCTCAACTACAAAGGCCCTGTCTTCTTGCTCTAAGAGCCTCCTCCACACTCCAGAGCAATCTTAACCTTTGAAATGGGCTCAGAGCAGGGATTGGTGGTGCAAGGTTGGCAACCAGAGCAATGGGAGACTGAGGCAGAAGGACCGATCCTGAGTTCAAAGCTAGACCAGGATATACAGCATGACTCTGTCTCAAGTAGATAGATAGATAGATAGATAGATAGATAGATAGATAGATAGATAGAT
>NW_021604683.1:1100327-1104018 GCF_004785775.1 Grammomys surdaster | reverse complement strand
GATAGATAGATAGATAGATAGATAGATAGATAGATAGATAGATAGATGCATACATACATACATACATAGATAAATACATACATAGTTTCATAGATACATAGATAGATACATAGATAAGATAATTAAGGCCAGGGTTTGAATTAACGTCCTCCTTTAAATAATAAGTATTCTTTTCCCTCCACAAAAAAATCATATTTAGAATCTCAAATCACAAAACAGAGTGGATGGAAGGGGACAGACCACAGCTGCAAAAGAACTTCCCCAAATTCCTCAGGCTAATTGCTCTGACACCTCGGAGCTCATCCCTCTGAGCTTTTTCATTAATTCCAATTGTACTGTATGCTCTGACCTTAGTCATCTTCTAAAGAGGGTCTAGCAATGGGGTGGGGTGGGATACGGACTGGCAAGCTCTCTGAGGTCACTCACTATATTTATCCTGGTGTCAACTCAGATATTCAGATACAATCTCCTATCAGATCCATCTTCCTTAGCTGACAACTGTTCCCTTCATGCTAAGAAATTGCAATGAAGGTTGGTTTAACTGTGCCTTCTCCTAGGGTGCCTTTAGTCCTCCCTGGAAGAACACCCAGGGAAGAAGTCAACCCAACTCCTTGGGCAGCTGAGAACTCAGAATATCAAGGAGACTAACATTGGGTCTCCAAGCTGTGCAGAAGGCTCTGGGGAGAAGTTTCCAGACCCATGCCCTCAAGTGTAACCACAGTGCCTTTCCATTCCTGACATCCATACAGAGGGAGCACAAACATGGCCACACCCAGAGAGGCTGTGTTCTATGCACATGCTAGTGTCAGAGGGAAGAGTCATGGACTATTCCACATTTCATCCACGCTGTGCCCGGAAGGACAATGAGAGCCCCCAGCTGTACACTCTGAGGTCGTAAATCCTCAGGATCCTGGAAAGCCACTTCCCACAATGCACTAGGTTTTTCTTTGTCTCAGAGGACAAGCTTTCTGTTTAAAAGCAAAGCTTCTAGTCTGCATATCTTTCAATGGGAGGCTGAAGCAAGTCCTTGGGGCTCATTTTCCTCTTCCCAAAAAATCTGGACTCAGATCCTGCATCTCTTATCTTCAAAACCCACACGGTGCTTTTCCTGAGCTGGCCTGTTGCCACGTGCCACCATCAGGCCAAGGTTGGAAGCTGGCAGGTCTCTCCTTTCTACTCCAGCCAGGGTTTGTGTGTAGAACAGACCTGCCACTTTCAAAGACTCGGCAGGCCCACACTACAGGATAAAAGCTAAAGACACGGCCACTGCTGTGTGTGCTCCGGCTTCTCGTAAGACTGCAGGTCAACTGGATTCCAAAACACTGTGGACTTGATTGTTCTCTGCTGTGGGGGCCACCTAGCCATGGTTGTCATGGTAACAAAATCCACTTGATGACAGTAGCTTCCTCTCTGCAGGTGACAAACAGTGTGACTCCAGTCACCACCTGCTTGGCCCCCAAGGAAAATTCTGAGCTAAAGCTTAGTTAGTGCCCACGTGACTGTCACATGACTGTCACGGGGTCATCTGAGTTGGATGCATAATTTCCAAAGAACAGAGGTCATTTCTATGTCTTTGGAGAGGATGTTGGTCAGGGTCCTCATATCTGACTCAAACACAGAGCCGGCTGTCACCGTCTCCAAGCGCCTCCAAATTCTCAGCGTGGGAAAATGCTCCGAGTTCCTGAGTTCTAGAAGGGGAAACTGACACAAAATAAAATGGTTCCAGGGTGGTCTCCCCTTCTTTCCAGCCAGCCAGAAATAACAGCTTTATGTGAGGCTGTGGCATGGACTCTTACAGCGATAACATTTGGAGCCTTTTACTGGGACATAAACTGTAAGCTAAAATGTCACCAGATTTTATTAGACAATCTAAAGTTAATTGCAAAGAAGTTGACGTACTCATAAAAGATGATGTAAGACCGCCATCTAAACAGCGTCCAGGGACCAGCCAGGGGCACACGGCAGTGACTAAGTGACAGTTCGTCCTCTATGTCAGAAAGCATTGAGGGATTTCTGCAGTACGGAGAGGGAAGAGTTATGTTAGCAGGAAGCAGCCTTATCACATAATAATAATAATAACACAAGGAACCAGAGGTTAAAAGAGGTCAGCATAAGCCATGTTCCACGGCCATTTGCTCTGGAATAAAATTTTCATAAAGAGATCTAAGTCTCTTTTTATGGCCTGGGAGAACATCACTGAGAAATTAATGACTGATCTGAATGATAAATCTGCCTTCACTGAGAAGGGCTGGTTTGCCGGAAATATGCTCGTGTGCTTCAATGGCTGGAAGCTTGCTTGTGTGCTCTATGGCTGCAATGAGAACAGACAAGGATGCACCAAGGAGTGTTATTCCAGCCAAGCTACCTGCCCTTCCTGTAGCCAGGACACCTGCCTGCTGCCTGATTTCATTATATCTCTTTCAAGCAAAATATATTCTATTTTGGTGTGCTCAAGGACTGTCATTTGGTTTTTGTTGTTGTTGTTGTTTAAAGGATTATTTATGATTAACATTGGGATGAGCCAATGCTGCTAGTTAGAATTTCTTATTTTTACCACGTGATTTCTGAAATGGAGAAAATTGTGAACATGGACGAAATATTCACGTTCCCCAAGTTGGAGGAAAATCTTCTTAATTAGTAGTAACTGGTCGGTTTTCAAAGTCATCGCATGTGTTTTCCCCGGACTCCATCACAGGGCTGGAGATGCCACTCGGTGGGATGATGCTCAGTGAACATTCCCAGAGCACCCGGTTCCAGTCCTTACTGCCACACAAAGCAGGCAAGGTGGTGTGCCTGGCAAGCCCAGCATGAGAGTGAGCGGTGGAGGCAGGAGGATCAGAAGCTCCAGGGCAGGCTCGATGTAGAGTGATTTTTAATCCAGATATGGATGCATAAAAAGCTAGAGGGCTGGAACAGGGGATAAGAAAGGGGGGCAGGGAGAAAGGGAGGGAGGGAGGGAGGAAGGAGAAGGAGAGACAGAGACAGAGAGACAGAGAGAGGT
This sequence comes from Grammomys surdaster, assembly GCF_004785775.1. NCBI lineage: Eukaryota > Metazoa > Chordata > Mammalia > Rodentia > Muridae > Grammomys > Grammomys surdaster. Next base: position 1,101,017 of record NW_021604683.1, on the reverse strand, counting down.
TATCACAGATAACTATGCATCCTTCTGAGGTCCTGTGAAAGGGCTCAGCTCTCCCTGCTTGGGTGTCTCCTGGCCATTCTCCTGGGTTCCTCAAATAGTAGATCATTACTCCCTGGTCACATGGCATTCTCTCTTCGTCAGACAGACTCTTCAGCACACAGGGTGAGAGTGTGTACTATGAAAACATGAATATGTATGTGTCCCTGCTGTGTATATGAAAAGACAAGCCACTGCCCCAGGCTCAGCCCTAGCCAAGCACAGCCTCTTCCCTGACTCCCTACCAAGGCTTTCTTTCCAAACATGGCCACATTTAGAGCAACACTAGCTGTCCCATCGGAGACATAGAAGATCATCAACATACAGTATCACATGCCACTCCCAAAACACCAAGGGAGTCACCTGCCCACCAGGCTTCCTCACTCAGGTGTGTGAACTGCACCTCTGTAATGTCAGAGGAGGTCTTTCCTCAGTTTCTGCACTCAAGGTGACTGAGATTTGCAAATACGGAGTCACTCTAGCCAAGCAAATCACTACTGCTTGGGGCCAACCAACTCCCCCAAGGAGCCTGTATTTTGGGGCACATGGAGATCGTTTTTTAAGTCTAGGCATCTCTGGGTGCCACAGAGAGACCTGAAGTACCAGATCTCTCTCTCTCTCTCTCTCTCTCTCTCTCTCTCTCTCTCTCTCTCT
>NW_021604683.1:1072503-1100317 GCF_004785775.1 Grammomys surdaster | reverse complement strand
CTCTCTCTCTCTCTCTCTCTCTCTCTCTCTCTCTCTCTCTCTCTCTCCATTCACACTTTGAAGCCTCCACAATAACAGTATGACCTCAATGCTGCTAACCACCTTAGCCTTCTAGAGAGCAGCCATGTGTCTCTCCTGACTCCCTTAGCCATGGAAAAAAATGATCTTGCTGGCCACGAAGCCTGGGTTTAGCCATCCCTGCATTTGGGCCTGCCTTCCCTTGCCCTGTTTTGCCTCCCCATGCTGTTTTTCCTGTCTTTCTATTCCTGCATGTCACTAAAGATCAGGGACGGAAGGATTGTCCTTAGCTCTTCGTTGCTCTGAAGTCTCCTCACGCCATGCTCCCACACACACACACCAGGATATAGACCGACCCAGGCTCCATCCTCTCTCCAGAGGCCTAGTCTCCCCCAATACTGTACCCATGCCAGTGGACACACTTCTAAATGTTATGTGTAGATTTAATATCCTACATGCTCACAAAATTAACATGCTCTGCTATAACCCCGTTGGTGCAGTTATCCGGACAGCATGGAGCTTGGTGCCCAGTGTGGCTCCAAGCGGCCACTGCAGATAACTCATTTGACTCCTAGCCTCATGAGTGTCTACTGTGTGCCAAACACTGTCAGCCGCAGAGGGACAGCGTCTAGAACAGGACTTCCTCCTCTGGCTCCAGGGGCACACAAGGAATAAATATGAGACAAATCAAGATTGATGGGCTGCAAAGCCAGAGTGAGGGCATGAAGGAGCTGGGTCCTGTTTGAACACCCTGGTGAGAGCTGAGCTGATGGTAGCCACTGGGATAGGCTACACCATGTGATTTCCAAGGGCCGGGTCCTCTGTGCCAAGGAAGAGAGCATTGGGAGCTAGTGCAGCACTGAGCAGTGGCAGGAACAGGAGCAGAAGTGGAAAAAGCCAGCAAAGGGGAGGAAGGTCATATGCCAGTGTCCCATCCCAGGCCAAGGTCACTGCTGTCCTCTCCCACCCTACCACGCCTCTGAAAGTCCAAGTGCAGAAACAGCCAAGAGTTCTTCAGCTTCACCATCAAGAAGGCTCAGCCCCAAAGTCCCCAGCAATTTGTTCTGCGAAAAGTTCTTGCCTTGCTTGCAATTGTAAGGACCCAAGTTGGATCTAAAGAACCAAAGTAAGAGGTAAGGCCTTTGTAATCTCAACTCTAGGGAGCAGAGGTGCCGGGCAGATCCTGGGGTTTGCTGGCCAACATCACCCTAACTGAATAGGCAAGTTCCAGGCCACGGCGAGACCCTGTCTCAAAAACACCAGGTAGACCCTAGTACACACACACACACACACACACACACACACAGAGAGAGAGAGAGAGAGAGAGACAGAGAGACAGAGAGACAGAGAGAGAGAGACAGAGAGACAGAAAGACAGAGAGAAAGAGAGAGAGAGAGAGAGACAGAGAGAGAGAGAGACAGAGAGAGAGAGGTTGTTCCAGAAACAGATCTAAGAATACCCTCCTCCACCCAGGATTTGATGCAATAAATTGCTTTATAAAATGTCTGTTTCCGGGCAGGTAAGGATTCTCATCTCTGTATCTTCATTGACATAAATTAGTTGCTTCTGTGAACAGGGTTTATTTACTTAGCAAATAAATTGGGTTAGATCCCCAGTAAATCTCACCATTTGGCATGCATGATGTTTATGCACTTAATAGCTTCATTAAGGCGGGTCTGGGAGTATATTACTGAACAGGCCTATAGATCACTGGGCAATAAATTTAGAGAACTCGCCTTAGCGTTCATCTAATTTGGCCATAGTTTTAATTAAGTGGTTCAACTAATGATTCCCATTAAGGTTTAATAAAATTTATTGTGTAAAAATAAGTTATCAAATCCCTATTTATGTGAGTTCTACAGACTGATATGGCCTCCCCCGTAGCAGAACCCAGCATGTGTTAATGAGTGGCAATTTGGGTGTAGTTATTTCCCTGTGATCAGAAAATCCCTGGTCAAAGGCTTTTGAGAAGGTGGACTTTCCTCAGTGACCGCCTTAAGAAACTCTTCATTTTAAGGAGGCAAAAAATATATGTGGAAATTTCCAATGCCTGCCCAGGAGCTGGGAGTACCAGTTGCTGCAAACAGGAGCTGGTGTTAGAAATGGTTCCACATGGCAGGCATGTCTCAAAGACACAGAATCTGTCTTGAACAGGTTGTCTGATCCTGGCTCACCCTTTTAATCTGTGTGGCAATTGCTATGACTACAACCAGAACTTAGATGAGGACTTTTGTATTTTCCTCCCGGTTTCTAGAAACTTCTTTCTCCACAGGTCCCACCCAAGCCAATTTCTCCTTGATCTCTGAATGTGTAGCTGTGGTGGGCTGTCCTGCCCACCCACCCAACCTCAGGATGTGGTTTTTCAGGCCTCAGCTTGCCTGCTCAGAGGAGGGCCACAGGCCAGTGTCCACTCTCCATTCTCTGGATTGCCAAGCACAACTGAGGTCATGGTTATTCCCAAGATGGTCTACATTTAGTGAAGGCCTGGTTGAGGGATCAAACATCCAGTCCATGCACTGAGCTCAGAACACGAAAGAGCCATGTCAGCTCCAGCGTACAAAGGAGATCCAGGGAAGTTTCTCCACATCTGGGCTTTTTAACTATCTGTGGGCATCCAGGTCCCTGGAGGTATAATCCTATGAGCACTTATAAAGAACTACACTCCTTGCCAGTTACCCTAGAGTCCCCAGTGTCTCCCGGGACATACACAAGAGGTCTATACTCTTAGAAGCATACACAAAGAGGGCCACCACCACACTGTGCCACCAACCACCCTCAGGACCCACCCACACAGTGAACAATGAGCACTTTTATTGCACTGACTCTTCCACAGACAAAGGCAGTGTGGTTGAGAACATAAGTGACTATGTGGATAACAAAGCTGTGGGATGGGAAGAAAAGAAAGCCAAGGGCCAAAAGACAGCTCAGTGGCTAAGTGTGTGTACTGCTCTCGCAGAGGACCTGAGTTCCATTCCCAGCATACAGAGCAGATGCTCACAGCTGCCTGCAACTCCAAGGAATCCAATGTCATCTTCTGGTCTCTCTAGGTAACTGCACACATTCACACACAGGCACGCACATGCACACTTATAGTTTTACAACAGAATACATCTTTAATTTAAAATATAGAGAGCCATGCCATTAAAGTAGACTTTTATATGAAAATAACCCAACTTTACAATTTTCTTCAGGCTTCTACCCATCTATCTGGATACTTCTATATCTAAACAGATAAACTCCACAAGGAGATACAAGCAGGTAATGATCAGTTTGTCTATGAAGGGTTGGGGCTGAGAACCAGAGACAGGAAATAGCAGAGGGAAAGACTTGACCAACAGACAGCCTCTGGAAGGCTTCTGTTCCCTTCATGAGAGCATGCATCCACATAGCAATAGCTAAATTCAGTATCACTCACTGTCTTTGAAACAGGGGACTTACATACAATTCCTGAAAGCCATGCATGGGGCTGTTCTGAAGGAGAGAAGGAAGAAGCATTTTAGAAATATCCAGACCCTGCAGGTCTGCCTTGGTCCTTTCACTTATAGTAGAAAGAAAACGGGCTATGGACAGATGTCAGGTCCCCTGTGCCAAGCTGTGTTTAGAGGCTTGCCCTACACTTGGGATGTTCTCACTGGAACTATCTGTGAAGCTGGTAGCTTCTCGGTGACTAACAAAGCCAGGCCCATCAACCCAGTCTCCCCATTTTTGTATCTGAGTTCTGTTCTCTCTCTTTAATGCTGGTACAAACAAGGCAGTGTATGTGCACAAACACCCCCATGTCTCGTCTTGGTGCATGGCAAGGTGGCCATCGTGAATCAGAGAAAAGTTGGGTCAGCACACCCTTGGGGACATCCTAGCACAAATCTACATTTCACAAGACCAAGGGATGCAGACCCTGGCCCCAGTAATGGACACAAAATGAGCAGACCGATATGGTTGTGTCCATAGCAATGACTGGGAAGTGCTAAATCCCCTTGTGTTAGAAGCAGGGGTCGGAGGATGAGGGGAACTCCAGAGATTCCAGCCACCACTTCCTCCTGCTATTTGATGTGGTCTTCTAGGATTCTAGCATACACAGGAAGTAGAAAGCTGCTAGGGGTGGGGGATGGTGTGGGGGCGTGGGACTTCCGGGTAGCATAGTTGGGTATGAGATCCCTCTGCTCCTATAAGCTACCTCAGTAACCTCACCGGGCCACCAGGCTAGATGTGCATGGAGTCCTTTCTCTGCTCTCTCAGAGCCAGTTCTATCTGGAGTGAATACACACTTCATACCTCCCCAGGAAAAGCCACACAACACCATTTTCCATAACTCTCTGAGTACCTGAGTCACAGCAGCATCGGGCTTTCAGTGAATGAGTGGGAAGATTTTATCTAAACTTGGCTGTCCCAGATTACATCAAGAGTCAGGCAACTATGTCCACCCCTCACTGAGCCCTGCCTCCAACTTCTAGGACATAGAAGCCTCAGACATAGGCATGGATACCGTTGAGCCAGACCTGCACCCTGCATGCCCTCGTGGCCTCCGGTCTGGTTCTCCTCTTCTTGAAAAACCTCATCTTTGTCATCTTTAGCAGCCGTGGCTTATGAAGGAGGCTGGAGTATGGGCACCAAGAAGAGAGAGCAGGAAGGCTGGCCCTGAGGCTGCTTGGCCAATCACATCACCTGAACACTTGAGCTTCTCAAAGAACCAACCTGCAGAAGTGCGGGAGAAGGAGGAGGACATCGTGTATCCTCTGTGGAGTATCAGGGAAGGGTGAGGCTTAGCCAAACCCAGCTGCAGATCTGTCTGCACCTGACTTTCCTGTCCAGGACAAGTGCAGTGTGTGCCTCTGTCTGCACATCTGAGGGCTGGACAGTGAGGAAAGGGGCTGTGTGTGTGTGTGTGTGTGTGTGTGTGTGTGTGTGTGCGCTGTCATGGCTTGAATATGCTTGGCCAAGGGAGTGGCACTATTTGGAGAAGTGGCCTTGTTGGAGTAGGTGTGTCACTGTGGGCATGAGCTCTAAGACCCTCATCCTAGCTTCCTGGAACTCAGTTCTGCTGGAAGCCTTCAGATGAAGATGTAAAACTCTCAGCTCCTCCTGCACCATGCCTGCCTGGATGGTGCCATGTTCCCACCTTGATGATAATAGACTGAACCTCTGAACCTGTAAGCCAGCCCCAATTAAATATTGTCCTTTATAAGAGTTGCCATGGTTAGCCTGTTCACAGCAGTAGAACCCTAATTAAGGCATGTGTCTAAAGAGAAAAAACTTGGAGCTGTGGTGTTGAGGCATTAAAAAGTTCTGCTTTTGCTGAGGACCTGTGTACAATTGCTAGTACACAATTCAAATAGCATAGACTCATCTGTCACTCCTACTGCAAGAGATCCAATACCCTTAGTTGGTGTCCTTGCACACACACACACACACACACACACACACACACACACAATTAAAAATGAAATAAAAACTTAAAAAGAGAAAACGCTAGCGTCAGGGATCTGTTATCCTTGTTTCCTCCCCACACTGGACATTAACACTGCTGTACCCTCCCTGTGCACCTCTCCATCAGCAGGCTCTCCGCATCATCTGGATCCCATGCCTCCTTGCAGCCCTCCTGCTCAAGAGCAGCATCACTGGATATGCTGTCCTACCTGACTACTGCCCTCTCTGGTCCACATGCTACGCCCTGCTGCTGTGCAGTGAGCTAGCCCAGCTCCCTTGAGACAGACCACACTATTCATCTTTAGATGTGGTCTCAGGGCTTCCCTTATCATCTGACTAAGTCCTCATAAGGAGCCACCAGGAGGTGAAGCTGCTCCCACCAGGGCTCCTGCTGTGCCTGGTTCTGAGCTGGGTCCTGGATACAAAGCTTCTCACCAGAACGAAGTCCAGTGCCCACTGAGTCTGAGAGATGCACAGAAAGAAATGAAGTGGATTGGCCAGGATCCACTGCTGGGCTCTGGTAGTAGGTATAGATGCTCTCAGTTCTGTGACTCACTCCCCTGATCCTAGTGTATGTATAGACATGCGTGTGTGCCCACATGCCCCGCCTGCACGTTCTCCATCATAAACATGGTGATGACAGATTTGCCTAGGATTCAGGAGTCCCACATACTGGGAAACTTTACCACAGCCACCAGTGCCTCCAGTCAGCACTGGAATGACCCCAGAAGGACTTAAGCTTCCTCCTGAGAGGCCTGTTCTGGGTCACACAAAACACTTTTGTGCCTGTTTTTAGACTTGGTTGTCTCTGTCTTTGTCTCCATCTTCCTTCCCAAGCCATCTTTGCTCTACAAAGTCACGGATAATTCCCAGAGTTGGCTCTCAGAGGATTTGTATTCGGATTTGCAAGAAGCCAATAGAAGTCCTTTGATCTTGACAAGGCACAAACCGCTTCATCCCACAGTTTAGAAAACAATGTCAGACTAATTATTTTCGACAACCTGTGAACAGTTGTAAACTTGCTCAGGAACGAAAGCTGTGGTGCTGTCTCTTGACAAGGGCATTTCTGAGAGCCGGGTTGCAGCACCGTGTTCCCTGGGAGAATTCAGAGGCCTCCGATCTTCCAGGGAGCTCCAACTTCTGCTGAGGTACAGAATGAACTGCAAGGTCCTCTCAGCCCTTATGGGTTAAATTTAACTAAGCAGGTGAAAAATCATGGTAGTGACATTGTTCCGTGGATGACTCCTTTGGACAGGTGCACCTGATGGCTGGGGCCAGGTTTGCTTTCTCCCATCTTCCAACCTTTCTGTCCCTTCAGCCTGACTTGCCCATGACTGTAGTGAGCAACAAGGGCGTAGTGGTTAAAATGAACCAGGTCTTTACTCAACCCCATCATTTGGGAAATTTACCTCAAATCCTAGCTGTTTATGTAGCACCTAGGCAAATTCCAGAGCCAGGAAGCCTCACAACCTAGAAACTGGAGACTCCAAACCCTAGATTCCAAAGGAGCCATACAACACCTGGGCCACACAAAGATAGAGCCAGGGTTCCCCAAGGCCCAACTCACATTTTAATAACCTTCCAACTATTTGCCATTGTTAATTCAAGTGTATGCACAGAAAACAGGTAGGGTTATTCTAAAGTCAACCAGCTCTTAATCCTTAGCTAAGCCCTGGTCAACGAATTATATCCTTTCTTTATTTAAAAAAAAAACACACACAAGAAAGGAAAATGGGCTTTGCATCTTTTGTGGAAAGCAAATTGGTGCCACGAGGCTCCTAGGGGACTCCGTGCCTTTACTCTGGCAGTCCAGCTGGATGAACTCAGCTTGCGAGATGCTACTTCCCCAGTTTTCAATGTACCAGCTGAGCTTTCCATATTTTCATCGGAAGTCTTTTTTGTGATGTTTGGGTGAGACAGTCCTTTACCCTGACAGCTCGTGACAATTTCTTAACCCTGGCCATTAGAAACATCATAAAAGAGACCACAAAAAGTAGACTCTTGGACTGGAGAGATGGCACGGCTCAGCAGTGAAAGCCAGGATCACAGGAACGGGGAGCAGAGTTCAGATCTCCATGTAAGCACCAGGTGGGTGCATCGGTCTGCCTGTAAATCCAGCCTAGGAAAGCAGAACAAGCTCCCTAGGCAGACAGCTATATCAGTAAGTTCTGGGTTTGATTGAGAGGTCCTGCTTCAGAGAATCAGGTTGAAGGCTGCAGTTACTCAGGCAGGTGTGGCAACTGGGGAAGAAGGCTATGGATCTGGTCTGTTTCTTAGGCGTTGTTTTACTTCCTGATCTTAAGGCATCTCCCTTCAGAACTTCCTGGGGACTTCAGGAATGTTTTAACTCCAGGTAAAGTTGCAACACAATTGCCACAGGGGAGCAACAACGGGGAGCCCAGGAATCCACAACTGCCAATGCAACTCAAAGCTGTATACTGTTTCCTCAAACAAGCCTGACCTCGACTACAGAAACTGAAGTCTTGAGAAGTCAAAAGGACAAAAAAGCAGGTGACTGGGTGATCAAGGCCAGTCAAAGCCTGTTACTATGCTCTTCCAGATCTGCCACACCCCCAAAAAAGGCTAAGAGGGAGTCAAAAAAGGAGTCTAGGCAGGCAGGGGTGGATGTTGGAAGAAGAGAGCAGAGAATGATCATGACAACAGGAGTTCCTCTGTATGATGCTGGAGGCCACACATCATGGTACTTTTGGTCCAACCTCCAGAATTAGACCCTGACAGGGTTGTCTGCAAACTAGACTTCTAGCCACGGTGGTGACTTGACATAAGTCCATCCATGACAACAAACACACTGCTCTGGTGGAGACAGTGACACTGGGTGGGGTGGGGAGGGCTGTGTGTGAGTGGGGCAAAAGTAACCAGAAAAATTCTGCAGTTTCTACCCCTGGGGGCTGTTCTACAATTATTTTTAAAGTAGATGAAGCATGATGGACTGTGTCACTCGTGCTTTTCCAGAGTGACACCCAGTGTCCAGAGTGTCTTAAAAGGTCCTCAGAGTCAGTGGGGGAGGGATGATCAGAAAGGAGACCTCACTGTCATGTACATATACCTGCGTACCACCCACATTTGACCCATGCCAAAGAAACTGAAGCAGCCAACAATGCCTGGTGCCATAATACACTGTTGTAGGACATGGGCTCTGTGGCTGCTGGCCCTTAACAAATACAACAGCAGTCAGTCACGGCTCTTGAGCTGGGTAACAAGCATCTTGGGACACACAGAGGTCTATTAGGGGTGTCACGATCCGCTCTTCCTCAGAACCTCTTCCAAGTAAGCAGATCGAGTGTCCACAACTTGGTTTTGATAGTGTCTCAGTGGTGACAGGTAGTTTTCATCTCACGTTTTTAGCTGAGGTCAGCAGTCCGTGTGATCAGATGCATCTGACTGGTGTTCACAGACAGCTGCCCCTTGTTGAGCCTCAGTCCTGGGGGCTGAGAATAACAAAATTGCCAGACTTAACAAAGCAGAGGAGCTCCAGGGCTCTCTGGAGCAGATTGTAGACTACTGTGGGCATCTTAGTGACTCAGAGATTCCCTGCATGGGGTGCAGTGCGGGAATGCTCTCTGCCAAGTGACTTCTGGCAGGTGACAGTGTAGGACACTTGATTGGTGGCTCTTGCTGGCTTCCTTTGTTATTTACTTCAGGTTGCTCTTGACAAGCCGCTTGGTGAGCATGAATCGGAGCTGCACATCCTCCTACAAATGGAATATTAAGCAGACGTTTTACAGCCAGGCTGCCAGGCTGTGGGACAGCTGAGTGAGAACAGTGGATGATGGGTGAATTCTTCCTCCATGTTTGATCTGCTAAACTTATCCAACAGTGTAGGGAAGGCAAGATGGGCTCAGAGTACTTTGATGGTTCAGTGCTCTGGCACTAGTGAATCTGTGGGTCTGTGACCTGTGTGCTGGCCTCTGTGTGCAACAGGGTTTGTTGCAGCCTCAGGAGCCCACAGGAATAAGTCATTCTAGGGAGATGTGATCAAAGACTATACCTTTGTTTCTCTGCTGCCACTCTAGATCTGGGACTCCCTCTCCCCAAGACAGAGTCAGTCAGGGGCCTCTTGCAACCCGGGAACATCCCTGCAGCTGCTATTGAAACTTAGTTTCTACTTCAGCCGCCCTTGCCATTAGCTACAGTTTCTGTTGACACAGGACTTCTGCGCCAGCATTTTGCTAAGTCCTTAGTGTAATTCCGTTGCCTTAGTATCCTGCTAACTAGAGTGATGGCTGGCTCAGAGCCCTGAGACTCACATGGAGCTGGGCCATAGGTTTAAGTCTAGGTGCCTGTTTCTCTGACTCCCCAGATGAGTCCCACAATCCTGAGCTCTGGATTTGTGTGTAGGTAAATACTTGGGATGCTGAGCTTAAAGGCTGGACTCACATGGGTTTCAGCAAAGAGAGATAGAGAGAGGGCTTTATGGGCTTGCACTGATGAAAGGTCCAGCTTGGGCTGGGACTTGGTGTAGACTAGGACCCTGGGGTTTGATTGCCCTTTCCAGAGTCCCTCCGTTCCACAGTTTTAGGTAGTATCCACCTCAGGAGGACTCCAGCACCAGCTCTTGCCGGCTGACAAACTTGGTAGGTGGGAAGGCAGTGCCTGTATTTCCATTTTTTTTTTCTTAGATTGTCTTGGGTGAGGAACCTAGCCTTGACCCAACCATGGAGGTAATAGAACTCTTAGCCTGCCTCAGCCTGTTCATGTGCACACCAGTGGAGATATTTCTATAAGATAAAATGGAGGCTGTTTTTTCAGAATGACAGAAATCAAATAACAGTGGCCAGGCACTAAAGGTTTGGTCTGTCCAGGGAAACTCAACATCCTCTTCTTCCCAGAACATCACAGCCTGTGGACTACTCCCTCTCTCCTTCCTGCCTTGGCCTGCTGTTTCCCTCTCCTGCTTTATCAGTGAGCCTAGAGAGCAGGGGGTTAAGGCTTAGGCAATCTCTGACAGCACTGTTTCACCCAAGCTCTGGAGAATATTCTTGCACCTAGCTGCAGTCCCTACCTTTCCCTAAAGCCTGCTTTCAGCTCTGCTTTCTACCTAACGGAAACCCCTGTGTTCCCATCATGCATTCTTTGACGTCTCTTTGATGTCTGTCTGGAAGTCACGTCCCGGCCACACACCATCTGTGCCAGATCGAGTATCCGTATTTTTCTTCAACTTATTTCACTTCTCAGAGTTACACTTAAAAATATAACTCACCGCAAATAGCATTTTTAAAATAAGTACCATGAAAATCAAATGAAATTAGCAAATTCTTCCTAAATACCATGGCTTGCCCAAGACCCTAGGCTTCAAGTCTGTACTTTGGTTGAAGGGAACTCACCCAGACTAGACAGCTCTAGAAGAGCTGTTGGCACCAGCAAAAGGCTCTGGAAGCTCAAAGCCTAGGCGGGCCTAAGAGCAAGGTCTCACTTAGCCTCGGTGCAGTGAACACTTTGAGTGATCCTTATTTGGAGCCATGGGGGAGGCTCTGCTTCCCGGAGCGAGCAAGAACACCCCTAAGGGAGCCATTTCTCATTCAGCGGGAAAGCTGATGGGCCACCCTCTCGGAAACAGAAAGATCAATACCTGCCCCACTGTTTATGTAGCGCACAAATCTTGGAGTGCTTAATATGCACCTTAATGAATCCCTCACCTCTGCCCAGGCAGACCCAGAATGGAAGCTCAATGAATTAGAACAGAAGGTGGCAGATCCCCACTTGGGAGCTGCTGGGGCTTTAGTCTCCTGCAGTTCCGTCAGGATTGGCTGCTGTTTATGAAGGAGTGTGTGCTACAGTGGGGAGGCTGCTAGGCTCCCCTGTCGCACAGAGCACGGGCTTGAAGCAGGAGGTAGCTCAGCCATGCAGCCGAGTCAAAAAGCAATGTGGAGCAGAATCTGTTACCAGGAGAGAGGTCTATGGCAAAGGACAAGAGGGCCAGGCACTTGCAGCTCCACCATGCTAAGTGACATCTAGGAACATCTAACCCGTGGCCCAAAAGTCACATGTGCCCAAGATAGCTGTGAATGGTTCAACACAAAATCGTAAACTTACTTAAAACATTAGATTTGTTTTATAACTTAACTGCATGATTCTCTTTAATGATTTCTTTTAAAGTTTTAGTGTGTGTGTGTGCGCGCGCACACACACACATGCACGTGCGCCTTCTTTCATTCTACACCTGAAGGTCAAAGGACAACTTCAGGAGTCTGTTTTCTCTTCCGATCATGCAGGTTCTACAAATGGAAGTTGTGTGTGGTCAGTGTTGAGTCTCACCATGCCTCAGCGGCCCAATTCTATACTGTGAACTTTGCCAACAACAACATCATCCACAACATCAAAAGGTTTTATTTGCAATCACACCCCACGACACCATTTGAGAGGATGATAGAGAGAACATGTGAGACACTGGTCATATAAAGACTACATGTATACAACTGGAAAAGCCCCATGACCCAGTGACCCTGTAGCCGTTGTAGCCCTCCAACGTCTGTGGAGGTGCTGGGTTCACCTACTGTGAAGCTGGTCCTGTGACAGCCCTGTGAGTTACAGAAAATATAATACCGAGAGTAGTCATAAACCTTTTTTTGTATCTTACCATGCTTATCGTACCATCATGTTAGAGGAACTTTTCTTGTACGTATATAAAAAGTTTACTGTAAAACAGCTAGCCATGTTATGTGGGTGGTAGCCTCATATAACTCATGCTTATTAGGTTTCTTGATGGAATTACTTTTATTGAGCTTGATTCAGTATAATGTTTTCTTGTTCATGAGGCATTAGGAACCACAGCATTTTATATAATATATATATATGTATATATATATATATATATGTATATGTATATGTATATATATGTATATCACACATCATGCACATTACATGTTTAGTGAATACACATGCATTATACCAATAAAATATATATTCTAGGACACATAAAATGAAATATGGTAATTATTATTTGTCGTGGATATTGACAATTGAACCAAGGAGATTTAGGCCACCATGTTATGGGACTTTTCCCACAAGAGTCTATACATTATACATCTGTTTCCTCCCAATTGGATGAGACCATCATAGCAGAGAGGCTGTGGTTTCCCACTGGAGACCCTCATGAGACCTGGCCTGTTCATTTTCCCTTGTGGAGGGATGTAGAATGATCACAAGCCTCCTCTATTGGCCAAGGCTGAATAAGAAGTAAACAGTAGACTCTGGTAGGATCCCAGTAGCATAGACACTGTTGTGCCACCCAGGAGTCTCTTCAGTGTGGGGTGCTGCTGGTCGTCCATTCTACAAAACCCTTCCGTAATATAGTTGATCCAAGGGAAGCCTCCTGGGAGGTATGGCTGCCCTTGAGTCACCCACATGCCTGAAACTAACTCCAGTAAACTAGAGCTGGGCACGGAAGAAGCCTTCCCTGATCTGTCAGTGTCCAGTCTGTCTGGTATGGAGAGTCTTGCAGGAAAATGTCCCGCAACAACAGTGGCCTAAATCCCCAGTTCAAATGTCACTATTCCTGTGAGATCGAAACAAGACTCAGAGCCTGATGATGATCAGAGACTCACCCAGGGCTGTCACTCACAGAAACCAATGCCAATATGACATAGCTGTTGCTTTTTATGACAAAGATTTGAAAATGTCCCTGAAAAGCTCGGGAGAGGAAAGTCTCTCCGTAGTCACAGAGAGTGAGCAGGGCCTAGATTTGCCATGTGCTTCCAACCATTTTTATTTGCTTGTTTGATTTACAAATTACATTTTACTTTTATAGATTATTGGTTAAAGACCAAGTTGACTCATTAGGCAGAACACAGCGATAAAGCAGAGAGAGGGAGAGAAAGAGAGAGAGAGAGCGCCACAGTACACATGTTGGCCATCAGGTATTGTTTGCTTAAGCCAGTGTCATCAGAGAGCTGGTCTGACACTGATACTCACAGTCCTGGAAGCAATGTGCTTCACTCACGGCCAGGGCCTCTGCCTCTCCCCCCTTGGGATTGTTCTCCTTGCTGAGCTAGCAGAAGCAATAAAGGATCTGATTTGTGCTCTGTCTTTGCTCTGGGGACCATAAATGCAGCTATAGTATATGACACAAAGGGCCAAACCGTTCCAGCCACCCAGGCAAGCTGCTACCCAAGGCTGTAATTTCACTTCATCCTTCAGCCATTAAAAGGCAATTGAAAGTGAATGGAGGAGAATGTCTCAAAGTCTGCATCCCTTGAACAGTGCTCACTGAAGGGCGACTTGTAGGCCAAAGGGACAGAAGAGGACATTGGCAGAACAGCAAACTCTTAATAAAAGTAACAACAGTCAGAATAATGGAAACAATATCCACACTGTTCACAGAGCATTTGAGGTTCCAGGCTCTTCTGATGGCTATCGCCCATGGTTTTGTCACTCTTAGGAGACCAATGTGCCCCAGAAGACTCTCAGGAAGGTTTTGACTCATCAGCCAGGGAAGCGGGAAGTAAACCTGTCTCTGCTGGACTCCAAAGTCTGCGCTCAGAACTGTCGTGCCCTTCTGTATTCAGACCCTAAGGCAAGCACCAGTGCTCACCTTACCAAGATAGCTCCTCCCACAGGCCTGCCACATCTCCAGTGCAGTGACAGAGTTTATCAAGTTGATAATTGGCATTAACATTTTAGGGTCTCAAGAACCACACCCTGCACCTGGATCCCCTGCTCTTTCTCCGCCTCAGGCTGGATCTCTTACAGGAGAAAGCTTCTAAAGAGATGCACTTGTGTGCCACCTCTTCAGACTGGGTTTTTTTTTTAACACTTTAAAATTAATATGCCTCATGCCTGTGCACATTCCTGAGTGTGTTTCCAGAGAGGTTTAACTGAGGAAGACCCACTCACGGTGCCGGACCCAGACTGGATAAAAAGAGAAATGAGAAAAAGCAGGTAAAGCTCTGGTGTTCATCTCTCCCACTTCCTGACGACAGACCCGGGACTAAGTGTGACCAGTTACCTCACACTGCCTTATGCTCCCACCATGAGGACTAAATCCTCTCAAACCATGAGCCAAAATGAAGCCTTAAGTGTGACCAGTTACCTCACACTGCCTTATGTTCCCACAATGAGGACTGAATCCTCTCAAACCATGAGCCAAAATGAAGCCTTAAGGAAGTTGATTGCTTAAGAGGACCTGAAGCTGACGCTGACCTTCAATGACAAAACACAAAGGCTGTGCTCCCTCTATGGAAGGAGTGTACTTAGAGATAAGAACTCTCCCAGGGGCCCAGAGGGAAACTTTGTATCCCATGAAACCTAAGTCTTTTCTCTTCCAAAATGAGGTGTACCTAGTTTCCCATTTTCCTCAGTTGAAGCTTGAATAAAACTTAGTATCAGAGAAGGAAGCAATCTGGAGCCAGGTCTCCTTCCCACAGTGAAAGTCCCTGCAGTTAGATATTTGCATGAATTCTTGTTGTGTTTCTTACACCTGTAAGGTGGTGACAGATGCGGTGGGGGAAGAAATGAGATTTCCTTCCCCCACCCAGCCCTAGTGTGGTCTAACTAGAAATAAATGCATTTCGCTTTATGACTTATGTTTTCTAGTTTCTTCTAAAAGATAAGGAACTCAAGGCAATGAGATTCTGGGCCCCAGTGCCCAGCAGTAACACCAGCCAGGATTCCAGAGCTTGAGCTCACACTCAGCAAAGGCAGCACAGAGGGGTCCACCCCCAAAGTGATCCCCAAAAGGAGACCTCCTTGGCATCCTAGAGACACAGGAGCTTCCAGCTGCAGACACACTCTGCTGTCAGAGGAAACACATCCACAGCACTAGTTGTCACTTTGCAATCTAGAGCAAAGCAGCCAGGTGAGAAGCAACGTTTTCTCTGTGAACTGAGGGTGAGAATCAGGATCCTACACCTTGTGGGATGCCAAGAAGAGAGAAGGAAAAACATACACAAGATGCTCCCCACAGTGATTAGAAACTGGCGGTGACAGTACAGCAAACACTGGGGACACATGTCCATGCTCCCACTAAGGAAGACATGTGATGGTGCTCTCATTAAGGAGGACATGTGACTGTGCTCCCAGTAAGGAAAACACAGGTTCATGCAGTCACTAAGGAAGAGACATGACTGTGTTCTCATTAAGGAAGACGTGTCCACGCTGTCACTAAGGAGGACACGGGACTGTGCTCCCAGTTAGGAAAACACAGGTTCATGCACTCACCAAGGAGGACATGTGACCGTACTCTCACTAAAAAAACATGTAGGATCATGGTCCCACTAAGGAGGTCATGTGACCATGCTCTCTAAAGAGGACACGTGTCCACATTCTCACTAATAGTGAGAGATGTGCTCTCACTATAGAAGAACATAAGACCACACTCTCACTAAGGTGACACTTCGCAGCCGGTGCCTTTTACCAGGTCCTAGGTACTTTGTCTTCTGTTCCTGCCTGGTTTTTGTTGTTAATTTTTTTCTGCATTTTGCTACTGGTCAACCCGATGATCATTTTTGCAGGCATTGCCTGTCCACAGATCCCAGGGCTGTGATGGTAGCTGGCCATCAAGTTCCTTGGGAAACTCACTCTGGCTTTCTGGGTTTTGTGAGCTGAGATACACAGAGAAGCACACACTGTCCAGACATGACAAGCGGAACATTCTCAAGGGGGCTGAAGGTTGACGGTGGCCAGAGTGGCCTCTACTTCAACCTGCATTTTAGATGGAGTTCCTAATCCTACTATTCATTGTCTCTACAACAGTTTTCCTGAGGGGTGATTTCCTGTCCAGATGATTGACAGGTCCATTTGGACTCACTCTTTGGGAGGAGACAGTGTTCACTCCTTGTTCTTTACACGAGAGCCAGGTTGTGTCTTATGAGATTTAGATAGTTGCCTCTTGATGACCTTCTGTGAGCCTCAAAATGCCAAAGACATAACTATGATCCCATTTTTTATTAGGTACCAGAGTCCTGAAGTTTGAAGTGCTCAGGTTTAAAAGCTCCTGGAACAAGAAAGGGGTCCATCAGTAACAGTCTCCAAACCTATTCATATCTAACTAGGTACCTGGGTGTTTGATCCATAGGAACAATGAGGAGCTGCTACTCTCCTGGGTCAGGTGAATCCTGAAGACAGATTCATCATCTGTGCTTACAAACTCTGAGCTGATCCACTATCCCACCATCCTGGTGCCCCCTTTCTACCCCCATCACTTGTGCAGTACATGAGGAGGTGGATGGCTAAGACGGTCCTTCTGGAGAATGAACCTTGGATGGGGTGTGCCAGCTTCAACTGAGAAGAAGTGGAGAGCCCACAGCATCATGGGAGCATGCACGCCTGGTGTAGAAGGCCTCCCTTCAGGTGAGGAGGAATAAAACACCCGGTTTCTGTCCTTTCTTCCTCTTCCTCCCACTGTCTCAGTCCTTTGGCCACAGGTAGTTGCAAAGCAGGCTGGGAAATGCAACTCTTAGGACAATGGTGCCAGCAGGAAGAGGGAAATGGTTCTGAGAGTCAGTCTACGAACACCAGGATGGCAGAATGAGGTGTGGATGGGTCCTGAGACCCTCCCCCTCAGCAGACACAACAGCAACCGGGCCCAGCCTTTCTTCATCTCATGGAAACTGAGCATAGGTCAGAAGGTTCCAGAACACTTCCACAGCTCAGGCCAAAATTATCACTAAAGGAAAACTGAGCTACTGACCCTCTCCACAGCTAGGACCAAAGGGACTGGCACTGTTTCCCTAGAACTGAAGGGCTGCTGGGGAGGAAGAGGCTTAAACCCCACCCCGAAGCACACTGCCAGCCTGTATCCATTCCTTCATGGTGGCTGTTCTTGTCGTTGTTTGGATTCCGCACCTCCCTCACTTGTCTCCTGAGGGATGACAGAAGAACTGGTAGCAAAGAGGCTTTCAAATTCAATCATATACCTTGTTGCTGACAGAGCCCAGCTTCTATAAAAACCCTTGGCTGCTGGCATGGCAGTGTTTGCACCATGGGCTGCACATGCTGTACCACTCATGGTCCGTCTGCTCCATAGCCATGGTTCAGGACCCACAGAGCCTCAAACCAAGGAGGTCTGACAAGGTGGAGAAACTTCCAGTCGTGTTTGTAATGGTTTCTGTCTTGAGAAAGTGAAGTGACAGCCTTGGGCGCGCCACGGCCACCTCAACAGGAGTGGAGCCCTTCCTATCTCTCGGACCATGTACTCAGGGCAGCAAAGGGCTTGGGAACCCGTAGACCCAGCTGACTTCCTGAGATTCAGCAAGCTCCCTCCCTTCCACCCTGTTCCTCATCAGATGGCAGTTTAGGTTCCTGAAACTAAGGGCAGGAATTTGTTGCCTGGAAAGCTGTTGAGGTACCAGTGGGGTGTAATATGTTGGCCCATGCCTTCTGAGAGCATTTCCTACTCATCACCTGGCTACCTTGCAAGGAACACCTAGAGAGAGCTAAAAATACTGAGGACACCTACTGGCCAGAGCATCTGTCCCTTTAAGGTTCCGGACAGAATTTAAAAACAGGCGGACTGGCGACAGACATTGGAAAAAGAACTGAGAAAGAAAAAACTATCTATCAAGGAACAGATTCACTCCTGAAATGTGGCAATCTGTTCTGTAGCAACGTGACTCCAATGGCACCGTGCCTTGGGAGGCAGTCAGTTCTGGCACAAAGCTGTTTCCTCCATGTCCCACCCCTAAGGCCAGGTCCTCTCTCCGGTTCTGGATGGCACAGACTGAAGGAGTATGGCTCAGAGACTTGATGGACAAAAGACAGAAATCGTCACATTCATTTCATCTGCAGGCCCTCCCGGCGAGCCTCCTGTGTCTGTGTGGCCGTGGGTTCAGAGTTAGTTCTTACTTGACTCATCTCTGCCTGTGCCCATGGTTCATCATGGAAGTCCGTCTACCTGTACATCCTGTTCATTACAACAATACTCACAGGTACCGAGTCACCAAGTTATAGAATCAGCTGAACTGCTCAAGTACAGAACGGATAAAGCAAACATACACAATGGGGTATTATTCAGCCAGACAGAGAAAAAAATAAAATCATGCCATTTTCAGAAAAAAAGATGTGACTGGAAGGCGGCACAGTGAGCAAAAAAAAGAGAGACACAAAAAGACAAATGTAGCATGTGTCCCCTCATGTAAAAGGGCCAAGAGCTCCCGCTGCTCTGCTAAGAGTGGTGGCAGTGTAGAGGCAAGCACGAGTCTCCACCTAGTACTGCAGGAAGCCGGGCTCATCACCTGAGAGCCAGGACAGCCTCCTTTGGCACCCACTGCCTAACCAGCACATCTGGATCCACTTTGGGCCATTCTAGATGAATGGTGTCCCAGGGATGCCCTCCGGTGGGTGACACGGGACTCTGACTTTAACATTTGTCTCCTCACTCTCCATCCTATATCCATCCCAGCAGCGTCTCCACTGGGCTTTTCCCCTGCTGTCCTCTTCTTGTCCTCAGTGAGAAAATACCACCTCATCAGAAAAATACCACCTCATCCTTGAACCCCTAAAAGCCTCAGGGTTTGGTATCAGTGCTGCTCGGTGGCACCATTAAGTATTCTTTTTAGTCTTATAGGAAGAAGAGAGAGGATGTGGAGAGGAGAGGGCTTTGCCAACACGGGGATGGCCACTCACTGGAAAAGCTGCTCTTTCAAGCTCGCTTCCCAACCCAGACCTGACTAGGTGGGGTCGGATGGCAGAAACCTGATTCTCCCTGAGTTGTCCCCAATGACCCTCCAGTGTGGTGCTAAGTTCACTGCACCAACCTCACTCTTGTTTAACCAGACACGTTCCAACCCAGATCAGATTCCCAGGCTGCTCTCGGGTGGTCACAGCTGGTCCCCACAGGGGCCATCTGCTCTGCTGGAAAGACGCAGAGGAGGGGGTGCAAATAGAGACAAACAGGAGCTAACCCTGAGGCTACGCCCGTGGAGCATAGAGAGAGCAAAGCAAGGCAGCTTCTTCCACACCAGAAGTGTCCAGAAGACCCTCCAGTCACCCTGCTGGCCCAGTCTCCCCTCCTGATTCATCTTGCTGTGACCAAGGCATAAGTTAGCTGGGGGACACATAACCTTCCCTCCACGGAGGCTGCTGTGTTCTCTGTTGAGATAAAAATGTGAGAAGGTGGGGGAGGGGCAAGACCACTGAGCAACAGTAGGCCGTCCTTCACGCCACCTAGACGCAGTTAAAGTGCACAGAGACAGTGCATTCCGTGTTACATGTTGATAAATATACAATAGAGGCCAAAAATATGAACACCCGCCTATCACACATGAGGTGAGTGAAAACGTTAAAAATATATATATTACAGGTGATTCTTATTTTCATTACACAAAATGTATTTTCTAAATTTTCCATAAAGGCCACCTTTTTAGCATCAGAAGAATTATAAACACACGGCGGATTTGAAGGTGGGTTTCGAACTCTATGTAACTTTATTACCAGCAAAATTCTGTGCAATAACTATAAACCTATAAATAGAAGATAAAAGACTCTATAAAAGATAGCTAGTGAGAACCACCAGCTTCGGATGGATCTGTATGCGTCATCCTCCATTTCTTCCCTTAGATCACCAGGCACGCTCTCTGTGCTGGCTTCACATGGGGCACTACTGGCCATGTGAGCTTCTTCCTGAAGCAAATGACCTAAAAGCAGTAAGTTTCCTTCTCAGCAACAGTGAGTTACAGGGATGCTGACACCAGGGACAGATGTTACAGATGCTATGTCAAGGTGTTATTCTACATATGGCACCAGGGAGATGCCACTGAGGAGAAGCCAGTTCCCCGTGTCACCCTTCAAACCAGACGTTGAGGGCCTGAGGAAGATAGTCAGGAACCCTCACACCTCTCTGAGCTCCTTCAGTGATGTATGAGGAAGTGAGGGCACTCAAATAAGCTCTACCCTCACCTGAGACCCCAAAGAAGTGGAGAGTCTCAGAACCACCACATAGACATGAAAGGCAGCTTAGAGGGTGGAAGTAGCAGGTTCCAAGGGCCTGAGGCAAGACCCAGGGAGGATGCAATGAGGGGCCGTGGTGGGTGGGGGTGAGGGGCTGAGAAAAGCAACACCTTGGAGTCAGGATTTCGGACTTCACTGTGGTAATGAGGAGGCCCGGAGAATAGGAGACACATGACTATAACAGCATGATGGTCCAGCATGTCAAGTAGCCTCAACAGCAGGCAGCACAGGACAGTCTCACCACTACTTTGTATGTGGGCAAAACCACCAACAGAGAGATCCAGCAGGTTCCCAACTCCCATCCAAGAGGTGGAGAGCCTGCCACTCACTGTCCTGGCTTGTGCCCATCCTTGGGCTATCAGACTACTAAGGCAATGGACCTCAAAGAAATTAGAATTCTTCTAGGAGTCTCATTCTGTGAGAAGGAAAAGCTGAAGCCTGGTGCCAGCCAGAGAGGGACCTTGTCTCCTGGAAAGAGACTCCACACAGTTCTGATAGCTTGTCAGATCCATCTTATCCGAGATAGTAAAGCCCAGACAATGTCCGGTCAGTGATGGGTCAGCGACGGGTGGGACCTGAGACAATGACAGGTCAGTGATGGGCAGGACCTGAGACAATGATGAGTCACTGATAGGTGGGACAACACCTAGACCAGGAATGCTTAATTGTGTATGCCTCTTACCCTTTAAACCTAAACATTCTGTGAAAACCTCAAAGATTGACTTGGGAGTCACTGGGCCTCTACTCTTCTTCGTAGTGTGAACAGACTCAATAGCGTTCGTTCCTTTATCGACTTCCACCATGACTCGTTTGTTTAGCTGTCCTATTAAAGATAAGTCAGGCCTGGCTTATTAGGAATCCCAGAACTCAGGTTCTGACCCTAACTACTCCAGCAATAAGCCAAGTTCTGGCCCTGGAATACCTGACCCAACAGCTCATGACTTCCCAGATTCCTCTCTTTATCACCTACCTACCCACACAGAGACGAACACCCAAGTCAATGCCCCAGCTAGGCTTGCTCCAATCACAGAAGATCACAAGGCAAATGATGTCCCAGAGGAGACTGACACAACACTGCATCCAGTTGGCTCTGGGCCCCATGGACAAGCAGGGTCTTTGTCTCGCCTCCTTCAATTCCTAATGCAGCAAACACCAATATCTCACGTAAGAGCATTGGTCTTGGCATCCTAGGCTGTAAGGTGGACAGGAAAACACTTGCTCGATATTTCTGACTTAAATGATGTAATGACTTCCAGCCTGGCTTGATACCATGGCTGAGGGGTGCCCTCACCAGGGGAGAGCCACGGCCTAGAAGAAGAAGCAGCCTAGTTCTGAGCACATATTCACAGTGATTCCAACTTTGGACACAACGTGACTTACTGCTTCCCAAATGTCTGCTTAGAAGCGACAATCGGGGCCACTCGCTTGGCCTGACCTGCTAGTTAGGTTTTGGACATCCTCATCCTGACAACAGAATTGCTGGTCCTTGTCACAGCTGTGTGTGACCAGTCTCTTTTATGGCTCAAAACAAACTTTTTATTTTATTATTTTATTTTATTTCTTAACCAGAGATAATGGGAAGTCGTTTGCTATTGCACACAGGCATCGGATCATGTAGAGAAGCCTCCCTAATGTCCTCTCTGCCCACAGCTATTAATTATTATTAATTAACTATTGATGAGCTTCTCCTGGAAAGCTACTTCCTGATCCCTGGTTTTTTTCTCCCCACCCAAACCTTACCTCTGCCCTACGGGAAGGGAAGCAGACCTACTAAGTGACCGTTACAGCTGCAGACAGAAACATGATCTTCCTGTGTCCTGTAAGCTGACTGCAGAGATGGAGAGGTGAGAGGCCCAACAATGTGAAGAGATAAAAGGGTGGTGGTCCTGGGGGTGACGTGTGTCATGAAGGAGCGTGAGGCTCTGGAAGGAGACTAAGGTGCTGTGCTGACTGGAAGCCTCCCTCGGCCATTCTCTGGGCTTTGCGAGGAGAAAAGTTTCTGTGAGAAGTCTCTAGTAACCATATTCTAGTACCTTGATATCCAGAGTGGGAAAGGTATGGGGTTACCAGATATATATAGGAATTTTAAAATCCTTTTATTCAATGTCTGGAGAAATAGTTTAGTGCTGAGTTGTCCCCAGCACCCACATTAGGCAGCTCTTAAAGCCACTTGTAACTCCAAGGAATCCACCACCTTCCTCTTGTCTCCACACACACCTGCACTCACATGCTGTGTCAAACACACATACTCACACTTCAAACATTAAAATATGTAAAATATTTTACATTGGTTCCTGTGTTTATTATTCAGAGTATGTGTGTTTGAATCAGTTTTCTCCTCCCACTATGTGGGTCCCAAGAATTGAACTCAGGTCTTCAGGCTTGGTGGCAAGCTCCTTTTCCCACTGAGTCATTTTGATGGCCCCAGATAATGGATTTCAAACCTTGGGCATGGCTGGCACAATGCACCAGCTGTGGAAGTCCTGAGAGTGTTTGACTGGAATCAGCACCACAGGCAGCTGCTCTTCCTACCAAGGCACCTGCTGTGTGCTGGGCCCTATAAAGGGCACGAGGGTTTCAGTGGTGAATGGGCACGGTTGCAGCTCTGTGAAGTCTTTGTTTCATCGACCCTGTGGTCATTCACAATCTGCCTTTACGTTACAGAACATCCCTTCACTGTTAAAAGTCAGGCTCCAAGCCCTGTGGATTTGCTGAAGAACCCAGAGAGTTTCTCCCCAGTTCCTGATTGTAGCAGACAGATTGCATTAAAGTATCCATGACCCTGAAGTGCTGGCTGCCACTCCCCAACTTACTCCCTGTAAATGTGAAGGGATGACTCCTACCCAAAATCACACATGCTACCCACCACACTCGGTCTCCCAAGCTGCAGCTTCAGGTGGCTGCTGACAGCGACAGTGATACAGGAAAACCAACACCGCATAATGCTGCAGTCCTCTACAGAGTCCTCTGCACACTTCCTTCATGGTAGGAGTGGTGGAATCTGACCATAGACTGTAGGGGAAAGGCTCTTGGGCTGGGGAATGCATTCACTTCCCACGGGCCCTGGATGTCCCTTGTCAGGACTAGCTTCTGTCAGACAAATCAGTTTCCATTTCCAATCAACCCCTCGTTAGAGAGGAGCACAGATGGGTCACCATGCACATATCAGGTTTAATATTTACTTGTATGTGAACATGCATGCACGAATGCATGCTATGGTGTTCCTGCAGAGGTCAGAGGATGACTTCTGTTCTCTTCTTCCACCATGTGGGTCCCAGAAAGTAAGCCAAGGTCATCTGGCTTGGTGGCAGGCACCTATCCCCACTGAGCCATCTCGCTGGGCTGATTCTTATTTTCCATTGCTTTCTAGGTGTGGAAAGTGGAGCTTCAACTCAGAAGTTGAAGTGACAAAGCAGCCAACCCACCCCAATAAGAAAGAACCCAACATTTGGTCCTGGGTTCCGAAGGCCAGCTTCCTCATTGCTGAGTAGCTGAGGCTGAGGGTGGTGTAGAGACTTTCCTGAGAATGGATAGGTCTTCCACTCTGTGAGCTCTGGGAGATAGACCCCAGTGCCATCTGCCCCTTCAGTGGTGGCTCCTGTGTGAAACAGCCAAGTCCTAAGCACGGCCTCACCCCTGTGCTCTCCTTGGTGCTCTGTGGTATTAGTGAGGTTCATAAACACGTCCTCTTAGGTCTTCTCAGCATCTCCTTCCACAGTAGCCTCGCACCTGTCAGTCAGGACAGGACCTGTCTCCTCAAGTGAAATGTGGGTAGTGCTACCACTACTGACACTAAGTAAAGAAAGTCAAGGGCTACTCCCAAAGGGCCGAGTTTAGTTCATATCACCTAGGTCTTCGGGACTTTTCTTTGATAAAAGGAGGAAATACAAGAGAATCTCAACATCCCTCGGCCTCATGTAGTGAATGAGGCTGTGGGTGAGAATGGGATCTCTTCCCCCTGTACCCCGAGGTACCCCAAGCTGTCACTTTCTCCCCTATGAAGCAGCGAAGAACCTCAGTGGAAGCCAGGGCGAGCCTCTCAGTGGTACGCAGGTGGGGATGAGGAAGGCGTGATGCGTGAGATAAAACGGGTGTCTCGTGGACCACGCTCCATTTACTTGCCCCTCCCATTCCGGATATCTTAGCTGAAATCCCAGAGCCCATGGGTCAGAGCACAGTTCCGTTCCCCCCCCCTCCACCCATCGCTCGCCTCCACTGTCTTTGTATTCAATTCACTCTGAAGTGCCAATGTCTTTATTTCTTTCTTCCTTTTTTCCCCCCTCCAATCTAAAGGGAGACAATCAAACATCTTTAAGTCTGAGTGCCGCCTTAAAAGGTCACCCAGCGTGCACCCTTGACTTCAGATGGGACCACTTTTAACTGATCCAGACAAATAGGGGTTTTCTCTATGCATTTGCTTAAAAAGTCTATTCATTTCTCCTTTGTGGTTGAAGCTAATTTTATCACATCAGAAGAGATATTAGAAAGGCCCCAGAAATATGCAGTCAACTGTGCCAATTACACCTCTGGGCCGCTCAAAGGTGACTGTGTAATGAGAGCCTCCTTCAGAGGCAGCCGTCTAGGCCAAGTCCACCTGGTCCCTTGGGTCATTCTTGCTTGCTCTTGATTTTGCACCCTAGACGTGGATACGATTCCCCCCTACACAAACAGGCACCTGCAGGCACAGGGAACAAATTGGGACAGATCAGTTAAATTGATCTAAAAGTGATAATTCTGGGGAAAAGTCAGACCCTTGTCATGTGCTGATCAAAAGCCTGTCTGTCACCTCTACAGCCTCCTGAATAGGTGGGGGCCCCTCATGCAGCCACAGATAGGCTTTCCAACGTGCTATGTACCATCCAATCCCATCAATGCCTCCGGAGAGAGGAGACAATAAAGGGAGGAAATTAGGTAGGAGCCTCTGGCTAATAGGAAAGAAGCTTTTCTGCAGAGGCCGTGCCTTTCCTTAAGGGAGTATAGGACTTCAAGGGTCCTAACAGAGGGCCTTAACATCCCAGGACATAATCATGTGACAGAGAATGGCCATCTATGAATGGTGACCCACCTTAGGGCCCTCTGACCCAGGTGAGTCACCTCAGGGCCCTTTGACCCAGAGAACTCAGGGTTCTTCTCTGCCTCAGGTGACCCACCTCAGGGGGTTCTGACCCAGGTGACTCACCTCAGGGCTCTGCTCCTGGTGACCCACCTCAGGGAGTTCTGACCCAGATAACTTACCTCAGGCCCTTCTTCCATGACAGTTCACCTTTAAGAAAGTGGCCAGGCTCTGGATCAGATTCCCAAGCACTGAAGGAAAATGCAGGGAAGGACTCTTGTCCTGGATCATCTGTAAGCATGGCCTTCAGAAGGTCACAACCTTTACCTTTTTTTTTGAGATAGGACTAGGCTAACCACTGCCACAGATACACACTAACTGGAAGATCCTGCTGTCAATCTCCTCTCCCTAACGGGTCCTTTCCTTGGCAACTTGTTCCTCAGGTTGTCATCTGTCCTTAGCTAGACACAGAGTACCTTGCAGCACAGGGGCTACACCCCCAGAGGACAAGGCCAGACATATCACAAGGACTAAGGAGGCTCGACCAACCAAGGCTTTCTGGGACATCCAAGCACACCTATCTTAGGATTGACATCTTAGCTACCTCACTGTTTGATCTCCCCTCCTCTGTTCCTCTGTTCCTCTTTCCATTTTGTCCAAGACGGTGTTCTGATGCTTGAGTGGGCTGCAGAAATGTTGACACAGCTGCAGGCTCACAAGAGGCCTCTGAGGCAAGTGCCCAGGTAGTGCTACCCTGATGGTCTGGAAGCTGCAAGTTAGATATCTCTGGGTTCTACCTTTATTCCTGCTCCTGGCCTCGCTCCTCGGCTTCATCCTCAAGGCTTCCCTTCAGTGTGGCATTGACTGTGGGACCTTCCTTTTGCTGCAGACAGGTGGCACGTCCACCATTCCATTTCCCAGACCTAGCGGGATGGTGCACAAGCATGGTGTTCACTTACATGTTTCTTTACTGGGTTCCTGAGTAGACCATGAGAACCAGATGGGTGCAGTTGGCATCCTCTCTGGCTCCTGGCAGTGCTCTGTAAACACCGGCTAAATATGAAGTTTAGATGAAGGTATCAGGACAAAGACCCACGCCCATCTCTTGATTCTGAGAAAATGTTTCCATAGGACATGTTAACAAATGTCAGAATGAAAAGGCAGTGTAGCTTCCCCCACTCCAGAGGGAGGGGAGGCTGCACTTTATACTACAGAACCATCAGCAGCCTCCTCTCTCTCCCTGGCCAGGCCCAGGCATGATAGCAAATGTCTCCAAATGATCCTAGAATGCAACATTACCTGGTCCAGAGTCACCACTGAAGAACTTAAAAACAACCAGGCAAACGTGGGTTCTGACAAGCATGCCAATTGTGCTGTTCAAATGGTAACTCTCCAGAGGCAGCCAGAACTGGGTCAAAGGGAAAGGCTTTGTATGAAAGTGCAGCACTTCAGCAAGAGGAGAAGATGTGAGGACTGGTGTCAGGTCACAGGCTTTGGGAAGGCAGAGGTGGAAGGTCAGCCAATCAGGGGAAGCACAGGACTGGGGGCAGACTCAAAGCTCTGTAGAGAAATTCTAGCTTGGCAATCAGCAAGTCCAGACTCCCTGGAAATACACACATTTGTGCACACACATATATACAGACAGATACACATATACATGCACACACATACGTGCAACATGCACATACAGATGCACACATGCACACACATACAGATACACTTATACAGACATACGTGCACACATATACAAACACATCTGCACGCATACACACATATGTGCAGCACACATACACAGACACACACATTTGCATAACACACAAAGACAGACGTATATACACACAGACATGCACACAGACAGACAAAGACAGATAGATACAGACAGCACAAACGTACATGGAGCCATAATTCTTGAGTGATTTTCCTATCCCATCACCAGCTGCACTCCAAATGGTTTCATACAAAGATAGAAAATACACAGTACTGAAAGGGGACAAGTGGCACCCAAGTATCAACAATGGTGACCACATTGTCCAGTATTTGCTGACCACCTGCTGTGTGCCAGATATTGTGCTGTCTGAGACAAGGAACCCAAGAACAGCAATTGGTAGTGTGTAGCTTCCACCTCCACTACTGAGAATAACAGAGACATGGTAGAAAAACGGTAAAAGACTCACAAAGATCCCCACTGAGCTGTTGATTGAGGACTCAGATGAAAGCACAGGCTGCAGAGGAATGATAAGTCAGTAGATATGACTAGTGACTGGCTGAAGAAAAGCCTGCACCCTACAAAGGGCCTTTAAAGATTGCACATCATCCTTCCTGTGTTTACAGGAGGTCATTTGCCCACTGTCTTAGGTCTTTCTCTCTTCCTTCCTTCCTTCCTTCCTTCCTTCCTTCCTTCCTTCCTTCCTTCCT
>NW_021604683.1:1051525-1072493 GCF_004785775.1 Grammomys surdaster | reverse complement strand
CCTTCCTTCCTTCCTTCCTTCCTTCCTTCCTTCCTTCCTTCCTTCCTCCTTTTATTTCCTTACATTTAATTTTATCCATCCATCCATCCATCCATCCATCCATCCATCCATCTCTGTGTGCACAGAGTGTGGAACCCAGAGCATATATGGAGGATAGAGGGTAACTTGCAGGAACCAGTGTTCCCTTTCCACCATGTTCTGGGGATTGAATTTGGGCCCTCGATGTTGGCAGCAGGCACCTCCACCTGCTGAGCCATCTTGCAGGCAGGTCTCATCATCTCCCCAATATTAAGTTGTTAGGAATTTTCCAGATGGATGGGGTGTTCTAGTTTGTCATCCTTTGTAGTAATGAACATGACATGACAGCCAAAAGGAATTTAGGGGAGAAATGTTATTCAACTTACAGGTTACAGTCTATCGTCAAGAGAAGCCACGGCAGGAGCTTGAAGCAGAAACAATGGAGAGTTATTGCTGACCGGCTGGCTTCCAGGCTCAGGGTCAACCTTCTTTTATACAACCCAGGACCATCTGCCTGGGGATGGTGCCACCCACATTGGTCTGGGCCCTCCTATGTCAGTTGGCAAGTGTTCCCTAGACATGTGAACAGGCTAGTCCAATCAAGGCAATCCCCCGTTAAGGCTCCCTCAGACAACTCTAGGCTGTGTCAGGTTGACAAGGTGAAGCTAACTAGGCCACACAGTGAGATGGTAGAGTACTGAGATGCTTAAATCACCTCATCCCTTTCCCCACTAAAGAACATTCTGGTCTTTTCTGGATTGTTAACCAATGAGATGAGTGTTATGGTAAAAGTTCTAGCCCAGACTTCCTTGAGCATTCAGAGAAGATGGCCACTTGGGGTGGACCTGGGCTGTCTCTTGTGTTAAAGAGCCATAATCTCTCCCTAGATAAAGAGACCAAAGAAATCCCACCAGAGTCTGACTTGGTGAATCACCAAGCTTATTTTTCTTTTTAACATTAAAAAAAAAAACCACTTTATTGATTCTTTAGATAGCATCAATAAACCATTCAATTTTAACCAATAGTTCATGGACTAATTCACTATATGGAAATTA
This sequence comes from Grammomys surdaster, assembly GCF_004785775.1. Taxonomy (NCBI): domain Eukaryota; kingdom Metazoa; phylum Chordata; class Mammalia; order Rodentia; family Muridae; genus Grammomys; species Grammomys surdaster. The sequence goes on along the minus strand of NW_021604683.1, from coordinate 1,071,420 downwards.
CTAAGTTCATTGTGATATCAAGTTATATGATAAAACTGAAATGGTTGATGACCATAAATACGTAGAGCAGAGTATCATGTACAAACAGCCCTTACTGATCTCTTTGGAGTTTTTTTTTTTTTATTTATTTTATTTATTCACTTTATGTCATGCTCGCTGCCCACCTCCTGGTCACCTCATACACAATCCTTCCCCTTCCCCTTCTTCTCTGAATGAGTGGGACCTCTCCTGTGTATTCCCTGATACCATGGCACATCAAGTCTCTGTGGGGCTAGGCTCATCCTCTCCCATCGAGGCCAGACAAAACAGCCGAGCTAGTAGAACATATCCCACATACAGGCAACAGCTTTAGGGTTAGCGTCCACTCCAGTTGTTTGGGATCCAATGAAGACCAAGCTGCACATGTGCTACACATGTATAGGGAGCCTATGTCCAGCCCGTGTATGTTCTTTTGTTGGTGGTTCAGACTCTGAAAGCCCCAAGGGTCCAGGTTAGTTAACTCTGTTTGTCTTTCTGTGGAGTCCCTATCCACTCTGGGGCCCTCAACCTTTCCCTCAACTCTTCCATAAGAGTCCCCAAGCTCCATTCACTGTTTGACTGTGGGTGTCTGCATCTGTCTGAGTCAGCTGCTGGGCGGAGCCTCTCAGAGGACAGTTATGCTAGACTCCTGTCTGCAAGCACAACAGAGTGTCATTAATAGTGTTAGGGATTGGTGCTTGCCCAAGGGATGGGTCTCACATTGGGCCGGTTATTGGTTGGCCATTCCCTCAGTCTATGGTTCATCTCGTCCCTGCATTTTTTGTAGACAGAATAAATTTTGGGTCGATAGTTTTTGTGGAAGGGTTGATGTCCCTATTATTCAACTGAGGCTCCTGCCTGGCTACAGGAGGTGAACTCTTCGTTCCATATCCCCAGTACTGTGAATAACTCCCATTGATTCTTGGGCGTTCTAGAGATGGCCCCACCTCCCCACCCCCATCAGCTGGAGATTTTCATTCATTCTCAGGGCCATCTGGCCCTCCCGTCCATCTCCATACTTGATCCTGACCCCCCTTCTCCCTCCCAGTCTCCTCTCTCACCCAGTTCCCTCCCTCTGTCTCTTATGACTATTGTATTCCCCCTTCTGAGTGAGATCCAAGCATCCTCTTGAGAGCTTTTCAGTTTTGGTGAGGCTTCTGCATCTATCCTCTCCCCTCTTTAGAAGAAAGAAGTGTCCCCTTCTGAAACACCGAGTCTGGAGGCAGAGACACAGCAGGGACCAAACATTTGGTCCTAACTAGCTATTAGCATTTCATTTTCCAACATGGCTGAAATGCTTCCCACTCCCTCCTGCAGCAGGTGGGCGGGGCTTCCAGAGATTTCCACTGCCTGAGAGCCAGGCATGCCAGAGTCTTATTTTCTGGAGTCTTCAAGGCAGGGATCAATCCTGTACCACTGATAGAAGCAACTCTACTAAGGCAAGAAAGACAAAAGGCTCTTGACTGTTCTTAGGATGTCAACGCAAACCAGATGCCAGCGCCTGACAGGTCCCTGGAAAAGATAATTAGAGAAGAGGTTTATGCAAATGCCTGAGTGCATTGCTGGCAGCTAGAAGCCAATTCACACCGAGATGGATGATGAGGAGTCCAAACTCACATGCTTAAGAGCTCCAGCCTGGGATCTAAAAACACCTTCACAGCATTCACGGGAGGAAAGAAGGAGAGACATGCCATTAAGTCTTTTTTATAGGCCATAAAGACATTTAATAAAAATTTAATATCCACTTCTGATGCTTGCAAATGGGCGGTTACCTCCTTACAGGATTTAAAAAAAAATACACATTTCCCATCCAAAAATTACCTTCATAATTAATTGTAAAAATACTAGAGGCATCCCATTAGAAACAGTTTAAGGGCACTTCTTGCCACCATTGTAAAATAAAATACGGAGAGAAGCAATTAGACAAGAGTATAAGAGCTGCTGAGAATATGGGAAGAGATGGAACAATCATAATTTATAGATAATAAGATTGTATTCCCAGAGAAAACCAAAATAACAGAAAAATATTAAAACAATAAATACACAGAAGCATACTCAGTTTTAAGTAATACGCAACAATCAGCGGCTTTCTCATACATAAAACATAAGAGGTTGGGAAATACATAGTTTTGAAAATCATTCGCAATAGATCAATTCCTAAAACACCTGGCAATAAACTGAACAATAAAACTCAGGATGTGTGAGAAGTCAAAGATTAGTCTGAATGAACTCCACAGGCTGGGGAGACGGCTCAGTGGGTAGAGTCCTTGCTGGGCAAGCATGAAGACTTGAGTTCAAATTCCAGCACATACCTACACACACACACACACACACACACACACACACACACACAGGCACACACATAAACACACATAAACCAATGTAATTTAAATAACATTTAATTTAGGTGAGAAATAAACCACTGATCAGAGCCAAGACAACTCTTTGATCGGCGGTTGTGAAGAACTTGTCTTGCCCAACATTAAAAATGAATTAGTTGGTGACAGTTCAGTAAAGCAGTATGGTTTGATAAAATAATCAAAACATAGCCCAGAGGAAAAGAAAATCATTCTGGCTGGGATTAGTCCCCAGACAGAGATTTTAGTGTACCATACAGTGGGCATTCCTAGTTAGTAAGCACTTGGAATGTTTAAAATATAAAGTTGTCTAAATATAGCTGTCTAAAATATAATGTTGGATGCAAATCCATTTCTCACCACATAGTGAAGAATATCTAAAGATTTACACGAAGAGAAAAAGCATAAAAAACTAGTAAAAGAAAATATAGAATATCTACACTGTTATATAGTGAGATTCATCAGCTATTTTGAGCACATGGGAGTCACAAGGCACAAAAGCTATGGACACAGCAATATAAAATTCACCATTGAATGCCATTGAATGCTATTCAAAAAGTCAAAAATCACAATTTCATACTTCTATTGCAGAGAACTAATGTCTCCAATATACAAAAGAAGCTTTTATAAATCAATGAGAAGATAATATGTCAACGAAGTGAATGGTAACGGTTCTGAACGGCCATTTCAGAAAAGACAGAACATGAAAGACAATGGCCATCTTCCAACAGAAGATCTATCAAATATCTCAAAACTGAGTATTTTCTTCCTGACCAGTTGGCTAAAAATTAACAAGACAGAGTCAAGTGCTGTGAATACAGATGATGCTTTATTGGGAGTTTGGTCTAGGAGACCCATCTTCAGCTAGGAACCAGGAGGAGGCAGCAGGCAGAAACCCTGCTGTTCTCCCCACAGGGGTGTGCCTTAATGGACTTGTCAGGGCCAAAGTTTGCTCATTTTCCACAGACTAGGGCTCAGTTTTGAAAGATGTTTTGCTTCTTAAGTAACAGGTGGGTCACTTAGGCAGTTGGCCAGCTTGTCCCAGGAACTGCTGAGCAATCCTGCACAAACACACTGTGCATGGGGTCTGGTCTGGGCCTGGTGACAAGGGGCGGGATGTGACCTTCTGTAGCTGCTGAAGGGAAAGAGCAGAGCTTAAGGGGAGTGCCTCTGCTCTGATAGGCAGCTGGGCTGTGCGAACCCAATGTGGGGCCTGGGACAAATGATTCCCAAATGAGGCCACATTTACATGCAGAGATGAGTAGCAGGTCACAGGACCAGCAAGGCAGCAGAGGGTTTGAGGTGTGAAGACAGACTCCAGGCCACACCTGAAGTCACAAAGGAATACTCAGAGCCCAGAAAATACCCTAGGCAACTGTTAACATAACCCAGTGACAGAGGCTTCCTCCACAGGAAAGCAAGTGAGACGCTAATGAGTTACTGCCCTTCGTGTGACCTCCCACAAGGTGACCTTTAAGTCAGCTCAGAGCAAACGAAGCTGGAAGGTTTATTCAGGTTCCCTTGGCAACCATCTCAAAGATGTAAAATTATACATGGACACCTTTATCACTGTATGTCAAGGGTTTCAATTTAGACTCCCCAAAGCCAGCCTAGCCCACAGGTATATCTGGCTGACTCAGTCTCCCTGGCCACAGGCCTTCTCCTGAAGAGGTCACATGGGCCTATCTCCTTTCTTGATGACTGTCACCAGGATCTCCACCCTCGATCAAGAGTGTTTCTTCAACTAAGTTCAAAATTCATGCCCGGTAAATAAATGTCTGCTTGAAAACTATACAGTCTTAAAAAAGCAGCACTCCGGGGAGCCTTCTCTGGAAAGACAATGGAAGGAAAATGAGACCAGTGGGGAAATGCAGGTCAGCATCCGGCTAAGGGACTCCATGGACACAGGCCCTTGGAACTGAAATACCCAAGTGCACATTTCATGGCCACCTGGATAGGACCTGGATTCACCATGGAGATAACCTGTTGGGTACGGCGTTGAGGAGTCTAGATCCCTCACTGATGTGGGGAGGTCCTTCTTCACTATGAGTGACACCATCTCAAAGGCTGGGGTCCTGAACTCAATAAAAAGGAGACAGTGAGCTGGGCACAAGCCGTCATCTCTCTCTGCATCCTGACTATGTGCACTATGGCTGGTTGCCTCATGTCCTGCCTTCAGGCCTGCTCCAACCTGACAGACAGCATCCTCAAACTGTAAGCCAAAATAAACCCTTCCTCCATTAATCTGCTTCCCTTGAGTGTTTCGTTACAGCAATCAGACATGTGACTAAGTCATTTTCCAAGAGTTTCCAAGCTCTCCATGCCTAAGCATCATTGGGATGCTCTGTCTCAAGGGATGGCATTCAGAGAAGTGCCCACAAACACTGAGATTGGTGGGATGATCCCTAATTTATCTTCATTCTTTGTGTTGCTTGAAGTGTTGTAAGCAGGCAAGCAGTGCCATCCTGTTAGCCTGTAGCCATTTTTAAGTAAGAAGAATGAACACTGAAACCCCGTTAGGAGCTGAGACTCGAAAGCAACTTTGTTTTTCAAAACTGAATTTAAATGAGTTGAAGAAGAAAGGCCAGCCTAAACTATGAATGATACGGTGAACAGGCATTTCCAGATGCAGACTCCGCTTTCGTCATGTCTGATTATCTCACAGAAGCTGCTGAGGAGAGGGGAAGGCTCGACTTGGCTCATGGTTTCAGAGAGATCTGAGTCCGACATGGTACGGGAGAGCATGGCTATGGGGAGGCATGGCCGTGATGAAGAAACATCCATGAATACAAGTAGAGAAGGCTTTCAGAGGGCAGTGAGCAGCAATCAGACACCACAGGCAGATCCAGGAACAGGAGTAACCCTGTGTTCTACATCTATCCATCTATCCACTAAAGGACCTACTGTCTTTGAGTCAACACCAGAAGCAGGGTTGGGGGTTGGTGCTGACCACTCACACCATTAGTCTATTGGGGCTGTAGTACCACATGCTTCAGAAGACTCTGAGAAACCCCCTTCCCATCTTTGAATCCTAGTCCATGAAAAGACCCATCTCAGGGCTGGTTCAGCCTGTGAGCCCTCAGCAAACAGTAGCTGGCTTACTATTCATGTTGATGGGTCTGAGTAACAGTAGCTGGCTTACTATTCATGTTGATGGGTCTGAGTATCATTGCAGCAGCTAAATACGTGGGGGGACCTCTTGCTCTCAAGGCCTCCAGGCCCAAGGAGACCCTTGATGGGACAAGAAGTCCTCAGGCAAAGGTTTTTACAGACCTGTGGCCAGTCACCCTACCACTGGGAATTCTAAGGGCCTAATTTTCCTCTGAGTGCCTGTCACCTGCCCTCTGCTGACCCAAAAAGGCTGCAGCGGCAGCCCAAGCTCAGGACAACCCTTGGGGGGACAATTAGAGAAGCCAGTCCCTGCAGCGGGACTGTTTGTTTATGGATTGCTGTGAAAGTAACATCTGGGTTCCTAGACAACATGGGAGGAGCAAAGATTCTGTTCAGTGTGTTTTCAGAGCTGCAGCTTTTCCCCCCCTGCATGGTGCCTGAGTAATTAGCAGCTTGTGCTTGATGTCCCCCTCAGAGTTAGTTCCCAGGCTCTCCCAGCCTGAGGAGGAGCCACACAATTCCTTTATTGTTACATGTCCCCAGATTCCAGACTCCTTCCTGCCAGCTCTCTGACCCTTGCCCTGTGGGCACTGTAAATATCCTGGCTCTTCCCTCTTTGCTTGATTTTCTCTACCTGGGCTGCATGTCTGGTTTTATGAGGAAGTGCACCTCAAACATGATTCTTCCTCAGATCTGTTCTGTGTAAATACAGAAGCCCACTGAGCCAGGAGGCGAAAGCCTAGAATCACAGTAACTTGAGAGGCTGAGACAAGGCTTGCCGGTTCAAAGCTTGCCTTGGCTGCAGAGTACATTTAAGACTAGCTTGGGCAACCCAGTGTCCCAACCTGTCTCAAAATAAAAAACGTGGGTGGGAATGTAGCTCAAGGGTGGAGTGCTCACTTAGCCTGCAGGAGGTACTAGGTTCAATCCCCAAAGCCACCAAGAGGAAAGGGAGGGGAGGAGAGGGGAGGGGAGGAAATAGGAGGAGGAAATGAAGGAGGGGAAGAAATGGAGGGAGGATATGGGGGAAGGGAGGAAATGGGGGGGGGGGGGGGGGGGGGGGAAGGGGGGGGGGGAGGGGAGGGGGGAAGGGTGGGGAAGGGAAAAGGGTAGAGAAGAGGGGAAAGGAGAGGGAGAAGGATAGAGAAGGAAATAGGAGGGAACAGGTGAGGACGGGAGGGAAAGGACCGACCCCAGGCCCCTGGCATTGGAGCATCTCAGGAAAGGTCCCAGCATCTCTTGTTTCTAGGGCCCCCAAACTGACCCTGCAGCAATGGAGGACAACCCTGAGTGGGGATGCAGTCAGGCAAAGGTGCTACCTACCCCTCCCTCACATGCTGCTCAGGTTGCTACCTTGTCATGCTGGAAGCCAGGCGATTAGCTCAAGAGCCATAGCTGGGCCAAGGCCTTCATGGAAGTCCTCTTTCTTCAGACACTGACCTCGGCTTTGGAATCCCAGACCGTCCGGCTATAAGCTCCACAGTCCCCGTGTGAAGAGGAGACTTCTGGCTGTGCCATGTGATGCAGACTCACGGGACGTTTTGCTGAAGCAGACCAGGGAGAGGACAGATGATGTCGGGAGAGAGTATAAGTGGGTCTCGACAGACAGTGATGGCGTGCCTGCACGGCTAGCTATGCTACTCTTCGTTGGTCTCCCTTACCACTGATCTCTGCTTCACTGAAACAGCCTATATCCTTGGGTTAAGTAACTTGACAGATCAACTCAAGAATTTGGTAACGAGACCCATGAAAGGTGTTGTGTGGGGCCAACCAGGGACTGTAGGGCTCCTAGGTCAGAAGCTGCCCCACTCCATGTCCCGCCCCTACCCCTTATATGTTCAGTCACTCACCAGCCTGAGACTCTCAAGCCTAGAACCCAGAGCTGTCTAAGGAGATGAACTCCCATCTCCATGCCCTTCTCCTGGAAGGCACATACCATCTGCATAAAGTGCCAGGCCCTCTAGTGGCCTGGCTGGGATTTCCTGTCCTGATCACTTCCTGTTCACAGAAAACCAGCTCTCATGTAAAAGGGAGCAAACTGTGTGACCTGGACAAGGAACATAGGTCCAGGTTACTTATATGCTAGGTGCCAACATGGAAACAGTTGGCTGATATGTTTGTGGTTACAGGACAAAGGAAAGTTATATAAATCAAGGCGATTTTCAAATGCATCTGTGTTAACATCAGTTGCTCGAGTTACAGCAAAGCAGGAAACCTCTGTCATAGGAGTCATACGCTGTCTGATGCCATTCTTAGAGTCTGTGGGAACTACTGATCTGTTAAGACACTGCAAACATATTTATCTAATAATCATTAGGATGACAGGTGAAGTACATGGGTGGGAGAAAAATGGTTATCAAGGAGGATAAAGATGGCCACAGGACAACTTTGCTCCTAAATTGAAACTTTTCAAAACTCCACAACACAGTGCTAAGCAGTTAAACAGACTTGCTGAATCTTTGAAAAAGGCTTGAATTGCTCAGTTGACATTGGGATGAATACAAGTCTGGTTCCTATCCTAACCCTAGCAGTAACCTAACTCCAACTTAACCCTAACCGAAACCTGAATCTAAACATCTAGCCATAACCTAACCATAACAATCTAACACTAACCTAACAGTAACCTCACCATGCTCTAACTATAACCCCAGCCCTAACAATCTAAACTTAACCTTAACACTCGAACCCTAATCCTAGCCATTACCTAACCATAGCTTAAGCCTAACCTAATCCTAATCTAACACAAACCCTCCAACCCTCTAACACTAACCCTAACCATCTAACTCTGACCCTAACCCTAACACTCAACCCTAACCTAACCCTAACCAACTAACCCTAACTCTAACACACTAACCCTAACCTAACCTTAACCATTTAACCCTAACCTAATCCTAACACTAACCATCTAACCCTAACCCTAACCCTAACCTAACCCTAACCCAGCAACAAAAACATTGCAGTCCCCAGGGAACAGAGTTCAGAAGCCAGGGACGAAGTTCAGCCAAGTCCTGGGACATTTGGAAGTAGACCCGTGCTGGTCAGTGAAGGCATTGTGCCCATACCCTGAGCTGCAGCAGAATCAACCCAGGGCAGCCCGTGAAGACCATCTCCACCAGCTCTTCTCAGCTTCCAGTCCAGGATCACCTGGCCTTGTCACCTTGGGTTACATCCAGGCAGAACAGCATGACAAGAAACATGTGGCAGAGCCGAGTTACACATCTCATGGTGCCAGGAAGCAAAAACCAGAGACGAGAAACGGCAGGGATCTTAATACCCCAGCCAAGAGCACCCTTTGTTAACCTCACCTCCTCCAGCATGGCTGTACCTCCCAACATTCCCCAGGAGCACAGGTAGGGCCCAGGCCTCCAGCACTTGAGATGTATGTATGTGTGTGTGTGTGGGGGGGGCATTCCAGATATAAAATATACCGGGCATTTGAGAACCCTCCCTGATGAACAGAGGTCCAAGACTCCATCAATAAATCAGAGTCAATATGGATACAATGGGAGTTGAATTGGAGGAGGGATAGTGGACAGTCTAGGAGGGACATGTGAGTCCAGGAGAGTCATGTTTACATGACAACAGAGTGTCTGGGTACTTCTAGTCTCTATGGGGCAGGCTGTACTCCACTTGACTTCAGGACAAGGGCATGCATGAGATCAAAGGCAGAGGAACAGGACACAGGGCTTGAACTGTCATAGAGAACAGATCTACTCCAAACCCAGGGCTTGAACCAGAATAGAAAATGAGGTCTACGGCAAACCCATAATACGGGGGGGGGGGGGGGCATCACATAATGTGTCGCTGCTATGACCGTTACCTGACAGGCAGCAGTATAAGCAAGGAAGGTATCCATTTGGCCAAGGGTTGGGGGAAGTCTGGGCATCAGGGGTGTGAGGCAGCTGGTCACACATCCACGGTCAGGAAGCAGAGAGATGAATGCTGGTGCTCAGCTCACTGGCTCCGTTTCTTTCCAGTCTGGGATCTCAGCTCAAGGGATGGCGCCATCCACATTTAGAGCTGGTCTTCCCGCTTCAGTTGGCCTAATCTAAACAGTCCGTCACAGACATGCTGAGAGATTCATCTCCAAGGCCACTCCCTCCCGACCCTGTGGGTTAATATTAATGTTACCTATTACAGTAGTATAGCAGAATCGAGGCAGCCTGTCTTCCCAGCCACTGCAGGCCCTCCACACCCCTCCTCTCAGGCTTCCAGTTGGCCACCAAAGGAGAGAGGATACAATTCGGATTACACAGAGTAGGACCACAATCCAAGGAATTATACGACTCCCAGATTCCCACTCTCAGCTCCTTGGGAAGCCATAGTTTTATAGATCGTCTCAGAACCCCTAGAGAGTCAGCATCCCCATAGCCTGGAACCCTCAGGGCAGCAGGCCAGTATGTGCCCTCCCAGGTGTGCACCCACCCCAACACCCACTTCGAACCTTACTGACACCCTGTCATCCATCCAACCTTAGTCCCTCCACCTTGTCTCTGGGGGGCTGCACAGGGTGGCCCAAGAGGTAACATTCACCATTCAAAAGCAGCTCTGGCCAGAAAGCCAATGGGAGGAAGGGAACGTTCTATGACTGATGGGATTTCCGTAGCACCCCTCCCCCATCCCCACCCCCACCCCCACCCTCTATCACCAGTTTAAAATGCATTGCCAACCCAAGACAGACATGGGAATTATATGTTGATAAGGCAATGACCCACAAAGTGCTCTTCCTTCTCCGCTCAGCAAGTCTTAACACATCTATTCAGCGGTTCCAGATGTTTCTCGGAAAGCCCAGATCCCTCTCCCCAGCCGCTGGGCCCAGGGAATGAGAACATCTGCCCCAGCCCTTGGCCTGTTCCCCACCCTGCCTTTAGGCACAAAGTTAAACAAATTAAATAAACCTATTTGAGCTCATTTGTGGTTTGTGGGTTTTCCTGGTTGGCCTGACCTTGCTGAGTACCTCCAAAACACAATTTCTATTAGGAAAAATGATTTCAGAGTTTTAAACTTTTCCCTGCCCAGAGCGCCATGGTTTTAATTAACAGCCTCACGAGCTACTCTCCTGGCAGCCGCACAGGGCAGGCCTAAGGAGGACCACCGAGGAGGCAGCCAGCAGATTGTGTTTGCCTTGATTCTGCCAGATCGGAAGCTGTGGCTCAGCACAGAGAGCACACACACTGTGTTCCGGCCAGAAGCATCTAAGCATCCTCCCATCTTCTGGCAGAATGCGGGCTGGGGCTGGCAGGTTCCGCTCTGTGGAGTTGGACAGAAGATGAGTGGTACACTCCGACTGTTCTGCTTCAGAAAGGCTGCAGAGAAACCCATACAGGCCAGCCAGCACGCTGGCAAGACGAATCACAGGCCTCCCAGGCGTGGCTCTAGTACCAGCCCCGAGAAACCCATCAGCGTGACTCTAATTAATCACAAGTTATACACACCAGGGCTGGTACCACTCAAGGGGCAGAGTGCTGCATTCCAGCCCGAAGTTCCCTGACGGGGTCTTCTCCATCCAATCACTGGACACACTGGACTGCATCCCGGGACCTGCTCTTTGTAGTGACCGGAGACGGCAGAGGTTTGTGGTTCTAGATTTTTCTGGATTCTCAGATCATATAAAAATTTAGGGCTGCTAGCAAGACAAAGACACCTTTGTTACATAAGCATTGCAATTCCTGGAAATTCTTCAGAGAGCAAATTCTCAGACACCAGAGATCTGACTCTTGCAAAGTGGTAGAACAAGGAGATGATGCTGTCCCAAGCGGTCTGAAGACCCACATTTAGGCTCCTCCCACAGCCAGGCTCCTCCCAGGCCATCCTAAGACCTATAGCCAGGCTCCCCCCACAGCCAGGCTCCTCCCAGGCCATCTTAAGACCTACAGCCAGGCTCCTTCCACAGCCAGGCTCCTCCCAGGCCATCCGAAGAACCACAGTCAGGCCTTTTCCCACAGTCAGGCTTTTCCCAGGCAATCCGAAGAAAAGAGGCTCCCATCACCAAAGCATGCTGGGATGCTTGCAGGTGACACGCAGAGGAGTTTTGTGTAATGAGAACTTTTGAAATGCCCTCTGTCTGCATCAAGCAAATTCACAGGGGATGGGAGTGTCTTAATGCGCAGGACATAACTGCACAGGATGGAATTTGGTGGGAATCATGCTTTTCCTGTACACAAAAGAGACACAGGCTTTAAATAGGAGCAGGCTAGATCCAGTTTGGGAGTGTCTCCTGTATCTTTTCACCTCCCAGGAACAGTCCTGGATATCATGAATGTCTGAACAAGGAAGGAGGAGGGGACTGGGGTGTCTGAATGAAGCAGTCACTTGGAGTCACTCATGGTGGCTAGACTGTGCTTACTTGGCATAAATAGGGTCAGAGGCCCAGGTGTAGGTCACGTCAGAAGAGACCAGGATGACACTTGGGCCCCTAGGAAGCCCAGGTTTGCAAGGCGTGCCACAGACACCAGAAAGCAGAGTGTCAGCACACACCCCTGCCACCACAGCAGGTCCCGTCTCACCTGTCCCTCACGTGTCCCCTCAGGTGGTTCACAGCCAGATCTTAGCTTGGGGAGGGATTGCTAGCTCCTGTAGAGAATGAGTTTCCTGCTTGTCTTTTTGGTGTAGATGAGTAATAGAGCCAGAGGGAGTTAGTTGGTGGTATCCCTGTGCATTCTCTGGACAGGGTGGATCTGCTCTATTGCCCAGGTCTTTAGCCTAGCTGTCACTTAATGAATGCTCTGTGTGCCTGCGGCAGGTCCTAACCGCCTCCCATCACCACGCCCGACTGCTAAGGCCCTGCCTGGATGGAGCTCATACATTCAGGTCTTCAGTGAGACTTGCTTTTTACTGTATTTTATTCATTTTTCAGTATTGGGAACTGAATTTAGGGCCACCTGCTCGGTCACTGAACCATGTCCCCAGCCCACTTTGTAACTTTGATTTGAAACTCACCATGCCTTTCCCTCAACCTTCCTGGTAGCTGAAATCTCAGGCCTACACCCCCATGGCTGAGGTTCATCTTTTAGTCATTCCAACCCGGCTCTGCCTGCTCTTCACATGTGAGATCATACATGCCTCTACACCAGCCCAAACCTCACTCCTTTCTCTTCTAAGGGACTGTAGAATGATAAAGGAGGCCACCCCTGTGCCTACCTGCAGTCACCAGCAGTCCACAGAGATCCCAGCCTTCTGTCTGCTGGTGCACAGTGTCTCAGGCTAGGATATTTAGAAGTACCAGGGATACCCTACCCAGAGTGGCACTGATCAAGCAAGCATTAATTCCCTGTCCTTGGGCATTGATCCTGACCTGTGTGAATGCAGCCTCTTTCAGCAGTCCACTGTCCCTCAAGGAACTGAACTCTGGGTCTGCTGATTCTCAAGTGTTCTGTCTTCTCCAACAGTTCCAGGGCCACAACCTATATTAACCACTTGCCCTTGAATCCTCGCCCCAGTATCTACTTTGGGGCTACAATGAGGGGGTAGACACACAACTACTACACAAGTGGCTATCAGCAAACGCATGAGGATGGTAAACAGGAGATGTGTCTGCATGCATACATGCATGTGTATATCTGTGACTGTATGCACAGGAGTGTGTATATGTGTACACATGTGGGTCTATGTACATTTTCAGATGTGTATATGAGAATATGTGCATGAGTATGTGTGTGTGTGCATGTGGGCACACACGTCGCAGCAGTAAACGTGTGTGTGCATGCAAACGGGTGTACTAAAGCATACATGTCCACATGCACGTATGCATCTTTATGGATCTGTAGAGTCGTGCGAATGCACACTGCGTGAGTGCCAAGTCTGTGCTATATAACTGTATAGAGCATGGTGCAGAGATAGATGAGAAAATGTGATGGGTCTATGAGTATGCATATACACACACAGAGATATGTGTGCACACACAAGTATGTAGCAAGCATAGCTGTAGATAAGATATACATGATCATACACATGGGTTTGGTTTTAGTGCTGGGGATGGAACCCAGGGCCTTACAGATGTGAGGCAAATAAGCACTGCAACACTGAGCAATAGCTCCAGCCTTGTAACTGTGCATATGTATGCATGAGTATGCTTATATGACATCAGCATGTACCTATGCACACATGTGTGTATGTATGTATATATATATGTGTGTGTGTGTGTGTGTGTGTGTGTGTACATGCAGATATATGTACATACATATGTGTATCTTGATGTGTATGCTCGGATACATGTCTATGTGTGTGCATGTGTATGTATGTGTGTGGGTGGGTATGAGTGTGTGTATGTGTGTGTAATGGCCTGAAAGAGCCACCCAAGCAGGAAACCAGTGTCTGTGGCAATTCCTTATTTGGACACTTGGTCCCTGCGCACTGGCCATGTCCAGCCTTCTGCTCTTCCCTCCCCTGGCCTCACCCCACTTCATCCCTGCCCTGGCTCCTTTTCTTCATGCCTCCTCCCCACTTCCACCCGAGACGACGAGGCCTCAGCTCGGAACTGCTGACAGCTGCCGTGAACTTCAACAGCTGCTCTGAGTTCCAAGGCACGAAGCAGGGGCCACTAGAAGGCAGTGAAATCCCCACCCACTTAACAGCTTAATGAGGACTTGAACCTGAGCCCAGGAGGAATTGTCAGTGTGACTATTTGCTTCGATGTGGAGGACGTGTCTGGGCTTTCAAACCTGCCCCAGGGAGGAGCCAGAACAAGCTGGAGGCAGGGAGATGGAGATGCTTGCAACTCCGCCTGTCCCCAGCTTCCCTGGGAGACCCTGGAGTCAGGTGTGCAACTCCACAAGGGCCAGGCATGTGCAGGGAACAGTGGAAGCACATCAAGTCCCCTGTGTATTCCCAGCCTCCCTAGGGAATGCAGTCCTCCCTCAAGAGGCCATCGAATGCAGAGGTCTTCAGAGCCAAACCTGCACGGACTGAGACATGTGAAATGTTTCTGTCTGACTACAGCGTGACTCCCATTGTCTACAGGCAGGGCTCCCCTACTTGACCTGCTTACAGGAGAGACTGGCACTCACACCCTCTTGCTCCTCCTTGGCCAAATTTCCTGGTCAGCTATCTATCCTCTACTCTAGTTCATCAATGTGAGGAGCTCCAGCTGTCTGGTGTGAGCCCAGGCCCTCCTCTGCCTGTGATGCTCTCCACAGCTCCTCCAGGAACCAGGCCTCAGCCCTCCCTGCTCCCACAGACGCTCCACCCCAGTCTCTCCATATTTGTTTTCTTGCACCAGGCACCTGTCCACTCTACCTTGTCTTGCTTAACCGCCTATTGGATGTTTTCTTTCTAACTGGTTGCAACGCAAACCCCAGTGACCCTTATGCTGTGTCCTCTTGGAAGAGAGCAAGGTGCCCGACAGCTGGCTGCTCACTGGACATTTGGACTCAGGAACACTACACTAGACAGGGACATGCTGGCCCCAAACCCATCCCTGGCCATGAGGCATAAAACAAACACATGTCCATATTCAGAGCCCAGAGAGGGAACTCCAATCTTACACAGAGCGATCTGGCAAATGTGGTATCAGTGCCAGCGGCGACATAACTGATAATGAGCCCTCCAGACCAAGGCCCTTTCCGAATGAAAGGTATTTTATATGGGATGTCTTTGTACAATAGTTCTCATTTGATTTCTGTTGCTATAATAAAGCTACTGACAAAAAAGCAAGTTGGGGTGGGGGGGTTAAAGAAATGGCTTAATGTTTAAGAACACTGGCTGTTTTTCTGGGGTACTTGGGTTCAATTCCCAGCACCCACTTGAAGGCTTTTATCTATAGCTCAGGTCTCAGGGAATCAAGATCTGTCTTCTGGCATTGGGCACCAGGCAAACTCACGATGCACAGCCATACATGCAGGCAAAACAGCCACACACATAAAATAAGCACATCTTTTTAAAGTAGCTTAGGGGGAAATGTGTTAATTTTAGCTCACAGTTTCAGGTTGCATCCACTTGTTGTGGGGAAGTCAAGGCAGAAGCACCTGGTCACAGCAGATAGACAGGCATGATCAGAGAGAAATATCTGCTAATGCTCAATCCTTCTTTACTCTTGGTCCCGGAGCCCCTGCCTGGAAAGGTGCAGCCTACACTGGGTGGGTCTCCCCACAGCAATTAATATAACCAAAACAATCCCTGACAGACATGCTCACAGACCAGCCTGATCCAGACAATTCCTCTTTGGGACTCTCTTCCCTGGCAATTCTAGGATGTATCAAGTTGACAAAGCTAACCTAAACAAAGCTCCAGACAGAATTTCTCTAACCCGCTGGGCAGGGCCAGGCTCGGTTCCTGGCTTGCTTCTGCCATCTGCTGGTCACTAGTTGAATTGCACTGGAGACGCTCGCTACCACTCTTTTCTCCTCAACAGGGTCCCCTCAATCAAGATGAAGTGGAACAGACTCTAAACTCTACTCATGTGCAGTAGAGATATTTATAACTTGGCTCAGAGTCTTAAGATTTTCCCAAACTTTGTATCTATTAAGTGGAATTACACTCAATATTAAGCCTATGAGTCTGGATGATTTAGACACAGAAAGTTTGAATAAAATGTCCAAAATCACACAGCTACAGAGTGATACAGCTGACCTTTGAGCTTCTGCAATGGGGAATTTGGGGGCACACTTTACCCATAACCTCACAAATGGTGCAGGGCACTATTCACCCCGGCCTGCGACTCCACCAGACAGACAGAGGACACTTCAACAATCTTTGAGCACTGGAAACAACTCTGCCATCCAGAGCTTCCATCTTTCATGTCCAGGAGATTGGGGCTTGGGTTCTTCCCGGGCCTCCCAAAGCTGTCAGAGGATGGTGTAGGGAGCACATGGGTCGGGGTGAAGATCTGATGCCTCTGGACCCTCTGACTGAGCTGTCTCTAAGCCTCAATTCTCCCTTCTCATAGGTACACCGAGGGAAAGCTCCCAATACTGTTTGATACAAATGCTCGTCACCATCTTACTCAAAGACTCTGAAGAAGTCCTGCAGGAGACAAACCCACTTCCCTTCCTCAGCATATCTACCCCCAAGACTGTGGGAGCCATCTTGGGCCTCACAGATTCATCTTCAAATTCCAGGGCTATCACCAGCCAGGTTTTCCTGCAGATGTAACCTCTGACCCACCAAGAACAGAGTCCTGCCTGGAGCTCATGGCTCTCTGTTCCAGGTCCCACATATCTGTGGTTCTGACTTTGAGGCGTTCCGACACCTGTCTCCTGGGCCTGGGATCCATCCAGCACCTCCCATCTGGATTCCAGAGTCAGCCTCGCGGACCATAAGCAATTAGTCTGAGGCAGAGAAGACAGTTTTTAATAATTCTGTCATTATCCTCCATTTTCAGCACCAGCAGACACGAAAACTCCATTTCCCGTTTTTTTTTTTTTTTAAGGTATTAAATGGCCTTCTGCATCATATTACAATGTCGACATCGGTCTGCTTGTGTGTAGAGCAGACTCATGCTTCCAGGGTCTGAAGAGACTTGACCCCGCTGCGTCAATGTGGGGTCACTGAGGAGCCTAAGCCGACTTGGTAGCACTGGGTGCTAAAGTCTACTTCCGTTTCACAAGACAGAGGGTGCAGCAATGCTGTGTAGCTGACAGTCAGGCCGGATGTGAACGAAGACCACGGCTTCCTGCTGGGTCAGCCTGAGGTGAGGAAACCAGCCGCCAGCCTCCTGGGCCACAGAGTGATCAGGAAGTGAGCCATGAAGGGGTGGCTGACAGGGGACCTCATGGCAGAGCCAGATCAGCAGGCGGAAGGAGAGTGTAAAGTTCAAGGCAGGAAAGTTGTTGAGAAGCCAGGATTTAGCCAGGTCCACGTATGGGAAGTGGAGACACTAGCCTACAACCACAATAATTTCAACAGCCAAGGGAAACAGCTGGATGGGGCTTAGTTGATCTATCTGCTGCAAGCTCAAACTCCCATGAGACTCCTGTGTGGCTTTAAGTATCATTCTCGCCTTATAAATGAGAAATCCAGGACACAGAGAAGCTGAGTAACTTGCTCAAAGCCACACAGCAAGGAAATAGCTCTGGGGAAAGAATCCAGAGCAGGACAAATAGGTCCCTGCTTTTGGGTGGCTGTGCACATAGACGTTAAAGGTAAGTCTGGGCTATACCTCTTGACCAGAACTGTGACCATAAGCAGCAGCTTTGAAGATGAGGAGTGGTCTTGTCCTGTTGGTCACAGAGCCTGTCAACAAGGGGACAAACTCTGCAGGGCCAAACGGGTACATGCGGCTTTCACATACATTAGCAACGATGCCAGGGGTGCATCGGGTCCCTGCCCAGGTCCGTCAGCTGCCTCAGCACCTGCTGTAGCAGGATGAAGGGACCCACGTGCAGGCAGAGCGCTGACCCCACATTCTCTGCCTGATCCAGTGTGTTGCATTGAACTGAGGGTCTCTCGCACACAGACAAGCACCAATTCCCAACACCCACAGGGCGGCTCATCTCCACTTCTAACTCCAGTCCCAGGGATCTGATGGCCTCTTTAGACTCTACAGGAAGCAGGCACAGACATATACGAGTGTTTCACAGACAAACACTCATGCAAAATGCCTACACACATGAAAATGACTTTAAAAAAAAATAGTGAGATAGTGTCTCACTAAGTGGCCCAGCTTGGCCTTGAACTTGTAATCCTTCTGCCTCAACTTCCCAAAGAAGCTGGGCTGACAGGCTTGCACCACCATAATATGTTTGTTGTTGTTTTGTTTTGTTTTTTTAATGGAAACTTGTTTACAATGGTTCATTAGCAAAATACTTCTGAAGAGAGGAGTAGACACCAAACTGAACTTCCCACTGTCGAGCCCAGAGAGAAACCAGAGAAGCCACAGGGGACAGACTCCTAAGTCTTCCCATGGCCTGCAGACCAGTGTGTGATGAGTGTGGGGTGCTGTGGTACATACACAGTGATTCTGGTATGCCTGCGCAAGTCTGGGTCTCACATAATTTTCTCGAAGGGTCTGATGATGGCACATATTTTCGGAGGAGTTGCAAAGTGGGGAATTATAGAAGGTCATGAAGGGGAATCCATGCCCTGAGCAGCGGCACCGTACACGGTTTACGGAACTCTTCCCAGTTCTTTATACACGTACAGACATTTTAGGCTTTGACGAAACTAGAAACCTATAAAAATATATTCTCATATTCCCCTAATGTTTTTAGTGTTAACGGTTATAGTTTGGTTGTGAACTGTTCCCAGCGGGCTTGTGTTTGAACATTTACTTGGTCCTCAGCTGTGGTGCTGGGGTTTGATGGGCAGAGGTGCCTTCCGGATTGTAGCTGGTGCTTTCATTGAGAAGAAATTGGGAGGTCTGCCTAATAAACCTGCCTTTTCCAGCAGAGCCTGGTGGTACAGGCCTGTCATCTGAACTAAGAGGGAGGCTGAGGCAGGAGGATGGCACCGTCAGGACAACTTAGCGGGATCCTGTCTCAAAATAGATCAAAAGGAGTCTTCTGGAAGACTCAGGTTTGGCTCCCAGCACCCACGTGATGGCTTACAACCATCTACAGCTCCAGGGGATCAGGCATTTCTTCTGGCAGCCTAGTTCATTAGGTATGTAAGTGGAGCGTAGACATACATGCAGGTAAAACACCTACAGACATACAATAAAAATAAAGGCAAAAATAATCTTTTAAAAATGGGATTGGAGACCACAGAGCAGCTCAGTGGAACCGTATTTACCTGGCATGTGCATAGTCTTGTACCTCTAGCACCACATAAATAAATAAACATTTCTATTTAAAGAAAAAGTGATTTTTCAAGGATAAATGAGGGACTAACAGTATTAGCATTGCACTGACACAGACAGGTCCTTGCAGGTGCTGCGTGGGTGGGCAGGAGACAGGAGAGGAGGGCGCAGTACTCTGGAGACAGGGCAGGTCTCTGTGCTCTGTCAACCATAGATGCAGTCATTACTGTTATTAGACAGGCAGCAGGCCTTGTAAAAGCATATTGTATTGTCCTGTTCCAATTGTTGTCTCCGAGACTAACTGCCTGTCTGCTAACCCAGGCCGAGTCCTGGAAGCCTCTAGCCTCAGTACAATCTAATCTAGGCCTAGAATGTTTTCAGCCTCTGAGACTTGCTGCTGAATAAGCTCACCCTTTCTAGTTCTTTCTGATCTCTCACTGGCTGGTTTCAACTCAGCTGTTCTGGCTCAAGCTCCTCTCCAAGCTGACTGATTCAATCTGGCTTCTCTCTCTGACTGAATTGCCTCATAATAACATTGGTGGTATGTTCTAATCTTCTGGCTTCTTCTCATTCTCTGGCTCATTCTGTCTTCACCTGTGTCTAGGTTGTCTTCTCTTCAAACTATCTCTGTATTACTGTCCTGGTGAAATTTCCTCCTCCTCCTTCTTCTTCCTTCTCCTCCTCCTCCTCTTCTTTCCTCTTCCTCCTCCTCCTCCTCCTCCTCCTCCTCCTCCTCC
>NW_021604683.1:992557-1051425 GCF_004785775.1 Grammomys surdaster | reverse complement strand
TCTCTTGAGAGTTGGGCAGATCCTATTCTGTCAAATCTTTCTCTGATTCATCACTTTATCTGTCACTCAATTAGAGATCACTTTCAAACATGCGTCTTTCTGTCTACAAACTAACTGTACTTTCATTGTTTGGGATTAAAGGTGTGTACTAAGGGTAAGCCACACTACAACTAGAAACAGGTGTTTGTTTGTTTCTTTGTTTGTTTGTTTTTCAGTATATAACACAATCTTGGGTTTCACAGTGTGATCAAATATCCTGCAACAAGTCCTTGGGCAAATCCAGTGACTACACATGAGCATCCACTTACAAAGGCCGACCAAGGTGGGTGTGGAGATATTACTATGATCCAGGCCACTGGCCTGGTGACTCCAGAATGAACACTACTGATTGAGCCCATCAAAGCCTCAGTGTGGACCGGTTCCCGGAGGCAAGAAAGTGCTCCATGTAGTTCAAACAGAGAGGACTGATTCATCCCAGCCAGACAATATCTACAAACACCACAGACACAGTGCTGCTCCAAAGACATCGGAAGACAAACAACACCCTATGCCTGTGATTGCCCAAGGGACTCCTGTGGTGTCAGACCCAAAAGAGGGCCAGCCGTGAAAGCCATGCTCACCCCATCTGTGGTATTGTGAGGCTGGCCCCAGTCAGACAGAGTCTGAGGCCCATAGCAAGGGAAGCCATAGGTAGAAACCAGAGACAAGGCCAAGACACACTGCTGCAAAGGCAAACCAGCATGGTTCTGTGATGGCATGTGTTCACATAAAGGAAAGGAGTGGGTTCAGCCAACAGGAGGCATCGGGTGGGTGCTGGCCTTGAGTTGTCAGATCCTCTGATCAAAACAGGGAGCCTGTCTTTGTCCCTCACTGTGCATATAGAACTCTCTGCCTGCAAGTCTTGAAATGAGCGAGCTGTCAGCTATCATTTTAAATGACCTGTACCCGAGTCTTGTGAGATGAGGGCAGCATGTGAGCTGGGCTAGGCACTGGGAGAGACAAGATGCTGGGAGGAAGAGAGGGAAGCGAAGGTGAGACGGAAAGGGAGAGAGGAAAGAAGGGAAGAGGAAAATAATGGGCTAGGATCTTATTAACCACAAAAACATAAACTAAATTTAAGAGAATTAAAGGGATGTCAGTGCTTGAAATTGAGAATTCAAAACAAGGCAAAACAGAAGGCTTCAAGCAAAGCGGGAGGCAAGAGTCTGCGTCAGCACCAGCACCTACCTCCATACCCTGATGTCCCGGCAGCTCAAACGGATGTGCCCACAAAGGAACTGAGGCTGGCCCGCAGCTTCAGGGTTATCCCACAGCCGGCGATTAGAGACAGGAAAAAAAAGTACTCTTAGTCAAGTCACATGCACACTACCTGGACCAATCACTGGATCCTGGAGCAATGGGACACGCTGATTGGCTGGTTTGGATCATGTGGCTACAGGCTACGGGTGACCCTATAAAGAATAATTTGCCAGTGTTAGGCAAACAGCAAAGACAGAATGGGAAGAAGAGGGAACAATTATCTGCCAACAGCCACTCCCCAAACAGTGAGTGCCTATAAATTTCTCCAGTTGAAGCTTTGTGACCTGACCCTGATATTTTTGCCTATATATTAACTGGTAAAAGCCTTGAGGCATGTCAACCTGAAGCCCTTCAATCCTACACAGAGATCAATCTTTGAGGGGGTGACAGGTGTGAATGGGCCCTGAAGGCTCATGGATCACTGGGGTATCCTCCTCGGGTGCACATGCAGGGTATTGTTTAGTGAGGATTCTGTAACGGCCTGGACTGGTCAGTCCACAGCGCCAGCTCGGAAACAGCCGTGAAGTCTTTAGAGGTCTATAGGCTTCCTTTGTCTTCCTATCATAGGCCAAACACCATATTAAATCTTCAGTCCCGGACCACAGGGAGAAAGAAGCTGCCGAGCAACCTGGACATGATTGTTATTTGAAATTCAGAAAGGTTTTGATGGTGAGGAACTTAGTTCCCAAGTTTAGACACCCACGTGGTCAGACTTCCCGGATCGCTAAGGCTGCGCCTGTAGGAATAAACCGGTGAGAGAGCCTTCTTTGGTGCGCATGGCTTCGGCTTTCTAGGGTGGAGCTGTGTCTTCCTCAACAGCATGTGTACACGGGATAGGATATTTCTGATGCCCTCATGCTTCATGAGTGATGGCATGAAGCAAATAGTTTTACAAATAGACCTGGCTACTCATGAACAGATCCTGAGAGCCACTGAAGGGGAGGGCATGACATCACGTCACTGCTGCTGAGAGCTTATGGGTGGAGTCTATACGGGGCATTCAGCACAGACTCCCAACAGGACCCCCCGGGGAAACATTATAAGTGCCTTGGAGACATCTGTGGTTTGTCACACAGATGAGGGGAGGACGCTACTGGCCCCGGAGGCTGCAGTGTGTCCTCTGACACCTACACTAGTCCCTAAAATAGTTATCAAACTCCAAGTGCTGGTGCCAGATTCCTGGGGAGCCCCGTGCTGCTGTCAGCCTGGTGAGGGTGGCGGCTATTCTTGGTTGTCAACTCTACTACATCTGGAATTAACGGACGCAGCTGGATGTACGTGTGAGGGAATTTTCTTGTTTGGATCATTCAGGATGAGAAGACCCACCCTAAATCTGGATTATTTGAAATTGGAAGAGACACCTTAAATCCAGATCTGTGGAGGTGAAAAGAGCAACTGTAAATCTGGGCACACCTTCTGGACATGGATGAAGGACTGGGTGAAGGATGGTTCTTCGCCTGCTTGGCCTCACTCTTGCTGGTTAGTTTATTCCTTCACTGGCAGCAGAGCCGACATCCCCATGACTCCACTGTATAGTCAAGTCCAGCTAAGATATTCAGCCTTGTGGACTGAAAAGCTAGCTGTTGGACTCTTGGCCTTCCCCATGAGGAGACAGCCGTTGTTGGGCTCGCTGGAGTATATGCGATCTGTTTCTCTAGAGAACCTTGACATGCAGCGTCTAACACATACCCTTGTTAAGATGAACGTAACAAGGTATTAGAGAGATGGCTTAAAGGTTAGGGACAATTGCTGCCCTTGTCAATAACTCAAGTTCAGTTCCCAACACTTATATCGGGCAACTCAAAAACAATCTATATTTCCAGCTCCAGGAGGTATGACTCCCTCTTCAGGCCTGTGTTAGCACTGCACTCATGTGTACGTCTATATACTTAGACAGGCACCCATGCGTACACACTTAAAAATCTTGAAAATGAACTTAATAGAGCACCTGATACTTTACCTCAGCAACAACATAATCATCACCATTATTTTTAACATTCAGAAAATTGTGACAGTAAAGACACTTCCAGTTATAGAATCCTGAGGTCACCTTTGTCCCTCCTAGGTGCACCGTCTGTAGTCCACCTGCAAGGTCTCTCTACTCATGGTGATGCAACCTCTCCAAGCTACTCTGACCCACGGGATCATGGCTCTTTGGCCTGTGGTAGCAAGTATTAGGTTAGACTATTCTCTCTTAGCTGCCCTATGGCTGACTCCCTGATCAGCCTTCACCTGCAGTCTAGCCCCTCGATCAGGCTGTCCTTCAGAATCCAAGCAGAGTAACCCACAGTGTTGGCATTTCGTCTAGGCTCTGCCCCACCGTTACCTGGCAATATCCAGGTGATCCTGGCTCACTATAAAAGGGACCGCTTCCCCCCTCCTCTCTCTTGCTCGCTCCTCTTGCTCTTGCTCCCTTACCCTCTTCCTCCTCTCTCTCCATTCCCTTCCCCCATGTCTCTCCTCTTGGTCATGGCCGGCTTCTACTCCTCCTCTTTCTTTCTCTCCCTCCCCCGGCCTCTATCTCAGCTCCCCTCCCATGCCCTGAATAAACTCTATTCTATACTGTACCATCCTGTAGCTGGTACCTCAGGGGAGAAGGGATGCCTCAGCATGGGTCTGCCGAGGCACCTCTTTCCCCTTCACCTTACCACACAACACCAAACATATTCCTTCTTCCTTCTCTTTTTACACAACACAACACAGAGACTTTTCTGGAACACCTCTTCCTCTCCAGAATGCTACTGTGTATACTAAGTGGGGGTGGGGTGGCTTGTGCTCTCCTGTGTCCCCTTCTCTTGCTGCCTCATGCCACATCTCCGTGTCCACATCTCTGCTGTTCACACACCGTTCTGTCTTGGCCTTGGTGTGAATGTGGCTCTGTCTTTTGTCCTCAGCCCGTCACCCAGTGAGATTCCCGCTGGTTTGGTGGGCACACAAGGTCATCATGGGGTGGGAAGGAGACAGTGAGGGGAATCCATGGCACCATGACTCAGACTTGCAGCTGCAGCCCTCAATCACAGAACCTCACCTTCCAGGCCCTGCTCCCCTGGACCCACCCCCTTTGCTAGTGTCCCATGTTCTGCTCATGTGCATCCATGGACCCACTCAGACCACAGCTGTGGATATCTCCAACCCAAGGAGTAGAAACAGAAGACCCACCTATCTGTAGGACAAAGTGACCTCCTTCCCAGATGTCACTGTCCCTTGCCAGGCAGCACCCTATAATTCACATCTGGAGTGTTTTCTTACAAGAATGCCTAGTGGGCCAGTGAAAAGCTCTCCCTGACTGATGCAGTCTGGCTCACAGGATAGGAACCAGTTCATCCTAACACTACTGGTCAGATCTTTGCCCTGAGCTGTCTCCTGCAGTGTAGCAACTCCACGGGCTAGGCTGGCCTGTCTTCTGGGAAGCTACTTGCTAAGCTGCTAATCCACTAGGTCCTTGACACAAATGTGTCACCTCCTTCTTGGCAGACACCCAAACACTGCTGAATTGTAAAACCACTTCCCGCTGCTATGTGGGGCCTTGTGGGTGTGGGGAGCCTCTTCAGAATTCAAGTTCTTAAATAGCTAACCTAGGTTTTCTTGGTAAGTTCAAGCTTCCTCCCCCAAGTTTGCCTCTTTTCTCTTCCCTCATTCACATTTGACTCACACATCCGTCCCCTTAAGCTCATCTGTGTCTGCACAGGGAACCTAGCATCTACAATGTTCATGTGACTGTCCTCTTAACATAGTAAGTTACAACCTGTCAGTGCAAGAAAGAGCCTGGAAGATATATTCACTTCTGGGGTTGGGTGAGCTAGTCTGCCCTGCTCCAGAAGGGTGAGGTGTGGTTTCCCTACAGTGTAGAGCAGGCTTCCACCACACAAAACAGTTTGTGGAGCCCCAGGCCCTGTGCTGTAGGATTAAGTTAGATGGGTATCACTCTCATTCGACTTCTGCTAGAGTGGGATATGGTTTTCTGAGGTACCATCACAGGTCTGGCTATGAAGCACATCTCCCAGTTCCTATTTCTAACGGTGCTGCCAGCTGCCCTTCCAACAACCCCCTCAGCTAGAAGTATGGGATTCCTAGTGGCTCACAGAAAATTCTAACTTCCCTTTGGTTCTGAAAACTCAGCCTGCTTGATTCTTCATATTTTCTCAGTCCCAATGCACTGGACTCCTCCGGTGAAGGCTGCCCCAGTCTCTGAAGCCCCAGAGAGAGACTGGAAACCATCTCCCAAGAACATCTTCTTACTGTCTTCTGTGACCTAACCTAAGTCTCCCCATTTTCAAACTGTCAGATCTTGCATCAAGAGGGGCTGGGAAGCACTGATGGCTGGTGTCCACTCCTGGTTCCAATGGGGGGTGGGGAGGAGGCATGAGGTTCATTTCTGACAATCTTTCAGGCCACTCTGATGCAGCCATCCTCCTTCATCAACATGACAGAAAGATTTGCTGATTCCCCCTAAGCTCAACACCCTCTGGTGAAGTTTCTGCTTCATCAGATGCAACAGGCCAATTTGGCTTGTCCCCAAAGAAGCCATGGGGAAGTTTGTTGATCTGAGCTGTACTTCCACTAGGCAACAGGAGGGGATGTGTGAAGTGCTCTGGCAACATAGACCAAGAGTGATCTTCAGTGGTATTGTCAGGCTGGGAGTCTGGCCTTCCATCCTGAGGGCACTGGGAAGGGAGGCAGCCATGAAATTCACACTTGCCCTGGCCTCTGGCACAGCAGGTGTGAACTGCCCTGGAGCAAGGTGAGATGCTCCTGGACACACTGGAATAATGCCTGTACTCTAAAACTAAATGACCATCACCCATCTGAAGACAGTTTGCAATAAAGTCATTTTTATAGCCGTCAAGAGTTTGCCCCGGTCCTGTCCCCAGTCCCCCGCCCCAACGCTCCATTTGAAGCTCGTCCACCTGGAATTATTAGTTAAGGAAGCAGAGCAAGGGAGAGATGGATGGTGTAAGCAGATCTCGCTATCAGTGTTCAAAACTCCGTGCTAGCCCCATGACACTCAGCACAAGTTCCTTAATCACGGCTGAGTGAAGGTTACTGAGCCTGAATTATTAGCTAACAATGTCTCTGCCCTGTAATGATTTCTCTGAGTAAATGGAACGTGAACAAGGCTCCAGAATCTCCGAAGCTATAGTGTGTGTATTATTTTGACTTTCTCTCCTACAGTGGAAACAGACAAAAAACAGGTTGCTATTTAGCCTTGACCCCAGATCTCTGTGCATTTAAGGGTCTGAAGCTGGGTGATGACTGAGTTGGTAAAATGTTTGCACAGGATGACCTGTGTTCAACCACTGGCGCCTACATAAAAGGCCAGGCATGGTGGGTATATGCCTGCAGTCTCAGCACTGGGGAGACATAAGCAAGGGGATTTCTGGGGCTCATTAGCTAGCCTAGCCTAGTCAACGATGCCCCAGAGCTTAGAGAGCCTGTGAGAGATCCTTTCTCACAGAATAAGGTGACAACTCCTGAGGAATGATACCCAACGTTGGCTTGTGAAATCTACATACATCCACACGTGAACAGGCTCATGTACTTGCACATACATGTGCATTTCCAAAAGAATACAGGGTCCTAAGGCATAGTGGAGTCTCCAAATGCTCTTGCTCTCAGCTGACCTGTGTTGACGGACTCCCTCAAACTAAGCAGGTCTCTGTCTCAGAGCTGTCTCTGTGATGATCACCTTTAGGAGAGAAACATGTCTTTCAGTGGCTGTCACGGTATCACCTGTCATCAGGACACTGTCCCAAAACACTGGCAAGGTCAACACCGCTCACTACCCATAACCTAGCTCTACCACTTCCTCAGCTCACTCACCTGAGGGTAAATGACAGTAAGCCCTGGCTTAGTTACTTTGTATCTCCATGATAAGACACTAAGACCAAGGCAACTTACAGAAGGAAGTGCTTATTTGGCTTAGTGAGATATATGGAATTTTTGTTTCTTAAAAAAACAGTTATTATAAGAATATGTTTTCATTTTAATAGCAGGTGTGGGATTTGGGGGGGGCTGCTGCACAGCAGGAGCTGGCTGTGATTTGCCTCGTGCTCTAGAGAGGGCGTGATTTTGCCAGCTGCAGGTAGTTTCTGCGATTGTGTGATGTTTGGAATCTGGGAACTTTTCAGAAGGAATATAAATGCTAGGGCCCCAATTGGGGTAGTGGTGGTTCTGGGAGGGGTGTTGGTTGTTGTTGGTTGTTGTTATCAGTTGCTGTTGGTCATGGTTTATTAAGTAGTCTGGCACAATGAATAAACAACAACAAGAAGTTAGATATCTGACAGTGAAGATCAAAGTTGCCCCAAGGAACTGGACACCCCTAATCAGCAGGAAGTAGTCTGACGATAAGGTCGACCTCTTTTCGACCTCTGACTTAATATAGGGATCTCTTTCCTCTATATCCTTTATTTTTCTATCTTATTTAGTGTTAGAAGGGTGGAATAAAGAACCCACAAAGTAGCAAAGGACAGCTACAGTTTGAGGCTTATAGTTTCAGCGAATGAATTCATGACCATCGTGGTGGGAGCATGGTGTCGGGAAGACAGGCTTGATTCTGGAACAGTAGCCGAGAGTTCGCCCACACCTATAACCACAAGCATGAAGCTGAGAGAGAATGAGACTGGGGGTGGCTCCAGTCCATTTTAACCTCCAAGCTCATCCCCAAGGTCGCGCCTCCTCCAAGTCACATCTCTTAGTTCTTCCCAAAAAACTACACTAACAGGGGATCGAGTTTCCAAATATGGAGTCTATGGGGGTGCCATTCTCATCTAAACCACCACAGCTCCAAAAGGGGAAAAATGGTTCCACTTTATCAGTCATCCCTTGAGGCCTGGTTTAGCCTCGAGGTCTCAGGAAGGCAAGATCAGGGGAAGCAACAGGGCTGTGGCTTCCACAGACTGTAACCCAGCCCTGACGCTGTTTTCTGCACTGCCCATCCTGATTTCCTGAAGCTTCCCCTGCTAGGAAGTCAGGCCTTCCAGACACACTGTCCTGTGGCAGGGCTCTTCTGTAGCATGAGTGACATAGTGGCAGATCAACTTCAACATAGGAAGACATGCTGACACATGTGCAAAAAGCCAACATGGTACTGCACGCTCATAATCCCAGCACTTGGGAGGTAGAAACAGGAAGACTCATCACTGGCACTCCCGGGGTTTTCTGGATGTCACCTGTGACATAACAGTCATCCAGAAGAACATGCCCTTGGCATGGTTTCAGAAGTCAGAGGTAAGCTGGAAGCAGCTCAAGCAAGTACATCAGGGATCCCAGACAGCTCCACCCCACCCCAGCCTGGAGGAATAGCTCACACTCAGGAGCCACTGGACAGAGCCATGCTGCAGGCCCCAGAGAGTTAACCAAGGCAGGTGAGAAAGAGCCAGGTCCCAGATTCATTTTCTGCTGGCTGAACAACTGTTTGAGTGGGAGCTGCTCATTGCATCTGCTCAGAAAGAGAAGTGTTGACTTGTGCAAGTGTGCCCACCACCGGGCCGTGTGCAGAGCAGCTCTGTGCTCAATGCCCAGAACTTACCAAGCAGCCACTGTGGCACTAAAGAGATCTGCATGATCCAGCAACTTCCTGGCTTCGTAAAGGGTAGGTTGATTTATGACTGAGTCCCAGGGCTGTTCAGGCTAGTGTACACCCTAATTCTGAACCCTGGGTCCAGGACTTCCTCCTTCCTATTTTCAGCATCACCTCCTCTTCCTCCTCCTTCTGTACCAGATAACTCCCTTCTGTCTGCACCTGCTTCACAGAGGCAAAGACAGAGAGAGAGCAAGGGCTATGCCAGATTCCAGTGGAGATGGCTTAGGGGCTCAGAAGGTGTTTATTAAAGCCAGTCTGCTGTGCTTTTGTGGTGCTCCACTGTGAGCTTGCCCAAAACACCTTCCGATGAGATAGTGGAGCAGAGGGAAGCCTGTGCTCCATAGCTCCTGCCTGACAGCTCAGGTCAAGTGTCATCTGAACCCAAGTGCTGGCTGGAGAGGTCCTGGCAGAGACAGCCCTGTGGACACAGCTTGAGCTGGCCAAGCTTTGCAACGGTGGTTCAGGTGTCCTGTCCAACCAGGGCCCTGCTGTCACCGGCTCTGCGGACACCACTCTGGATAGCAGCTTCCTGTGTGAGATCTCCAGGCCCAGCTCAGGTATTTTTAGCCACTGTCAGCCAGGCCTCGGCTGTGAGGCTCAGCACAGATGTCAGGCAAGAACAGGGCCAGAACATTCCTGCACTCTGCTCTGCTCTGGGCCCTGCCTGTTCCCACGGCTAATTTAAAACTTTCCTGGCTACCCCTGTGACCCTTTGCCTCATGACCTTTCCCCTAAAGCACAGGCACAGGATCCTCCCAAGGAGTCCTGGGAGTAGCCTCGCCTTACAGCTGCTGATACTAACAGCACTGATCTGCAGTGTAGTGAGGGTTGGGGCACAGGCTGCCTCCACTCAGACACTGCTGGTTTTATAGGCCTGCAGAGCAGGTCACACACAGCCTGGAAGGCAACAGTGCCCAGACTGCTGCTGTCCTGGGCTCTTCTGTATTGTTGGCTTTTATTCCCTCTAGCTCCATAGATTCCTTCCCTGATCGGTGTGTATATGGGTTATACCTTAAGGGATTCTGCTGCCCAATGCTCTCCACCCTCAGAGCAAGGCAAAGCCAGTGAGGTCTTGAAATCAGAAAAGCTGTGGTTACTCGGAAAAGACCCTCAGGACACTGAGACCTTCCTCTAACATTCCCTGCTGCAGGAGAAGGCCCTCCCCAAGGAGGATTAGTAACAGGAAGGAAATAGTCATAAGGAGTCATACTATTAATTGTTTATCTAAATACGCTATAATACACTTAATTGTGTGAATAAATATACATATATAGGTTAAATGAAATTTTTGTATCTGAGCTATCTGCTACACACTAAAGCCTGTGGTGGAGGGGGAGGGCCTTTTTCCCTCAGCAGTGTGTAGCCAACTATAGCAGCCCACACTCCTGTAAGTAACCCCTTACCCACGTTCTTGCAAGTCACCCCAGTAAATCACCCACTCCCAAGCTGTGATCTGAGAGGATCCATTCTTAGGTCTGTCATTTGTGTCCTGTTCGGGCTGGGCAGAGGTTTGTTCATGTCTCCCTTCTCAGGTGAAGTTATCAAATGTGTAGTCACAAATGTCACACACCAGTTATCTTTAATGGTTACATGTTTGGGCTAAATCTCAAATACCAGACAAAGAAAGTGTCTCAGTGCTCGAAGCGTTTGCTTCCCAAGCATGCACACCTGAATGTGGATCCCTGGCAGCCACATAAAAGCCAGCGCAGCACGGCTTATCTGCAATACCAGAACTGTCTCAGGTGGCAGGAATGGGCAGCAATGGGGACAGGCAGATCCCTGGGGCTTGATGGCTACCCAGTGCAGCCGAAACTGCAACAGCCAGGTTCAGTGAGAAACCCTGTCTCAAAAGACAGTAGGATGAAGGGTAGCTGCAGAAGACACTCAGGACTAACCTCTGACCTCTCACATGTATGCATTCACCTGCACGTGGCATTCATACAACACACACACACACACACACACAGAGAAAGAGAGAGAGAGAGAGAGAGAGAGAGAGAGAGAGAGAGAGAGAGAGAGAGAAAGAGAGAGGGGGGGTACAAAATAGATTTATTACATGTTTGGATGTTTTGCCTGGACAGATATATGTATGTATGTATGTATGTATGTATGTATGTATGTATGTGCAGTGTGTGTGGGGGGGGATGTTAGAGAGAGAGACAGAGACAGAGACAGACAGAGAGAGAGAGAGAGAGAGAGAGAGAGAGAGAGAGAGAGAGGGATTTCTTATTGTGAAACAACTCTGGCTGCTCTAGAACTTACTATGTAGACCACTATGTAGGCCTACTATGTAGGCCTCAAACTCATAGAGATCCACCTGTCTCGGCCTCTCAAGTGCTGGATTAGAGAAATGCATCACCACACCTGGCCACATATATGTTTTTAATGAATCAATTTAAAGCTGCAGCTCCCAAAGCTGACACTGTAAGCTCTTACCCAGGCACATTCCCTGTACTGTTGGTCTGTAGAACACAAGGAAACACGTGTGACAGTGACATTTATGACAGCTCATCATGAGCTGAGTCTCAATCAACTCAGCAAACACAAGGTAGAATCCAGCTTTGGTGGTGAGGGGGCTACATGGTAAGTCTTTAGTGTGTAGGTGGCCCCACCCAGCCTCCCCAAAAATAAGACAGTGACCTCCTTATTTTTGCCCATATCACAGGGAACACAGGAGTCCAAAGTGGGCAAAGTCCTAACCCACTGCTCTCAGAGAGGCGAGCACTTTCTGGGGTGTGAGGCCCTGTGAGCCCTGTCTGTTACAGCCACAGGTGGTGGCTACCCTGAGTAGTCGAACTCAACAGCACTGACTTCTCTCCTCATAGCAATCAGACCTTCGAGGTTGTCCATTCAATTACAGTTTCTGGATTGTCCTACATGAGGCTTGCCTGCTTGTCTTCTGATGAACTCACTGTTAGCTGTCATTAAGGCAGTGAGACAAAGAGAGTTCATGCCACCAACGCCATCAGGACCAATAGAGGCCACAGCTCCTGAAGTCTTGATTGACGAATACTGCGACAGACTTGTTTTTCCAAATGAGGATAAAAGCTGCAGGGAAACAAACAAACAAACAAACACAACAACAACAAAACAGGAAAAAGAAAGGAAAAGCAAGAGGCCTGGAGCCAGGGTATTGGGAACAGCATGACCCTGTCCACACTGTCTGCCCTTTACCTGTCTCTACAGTCTCCTCCTTGCCAGCCACACCTCTCAGCTGGAAGCACAAGCACACTACCCTAAACAACCACTCCTGGGCTGACAGCCTCATGTACAAAACTTTATAAATAAAGGAACTTTAGAAACTCAGGCTTGAATACTGGCCACCAAGGGACTGAGAGGGAGGGTGGTGTGTGGGAAACAAGACAGTCAGATGCTTGCTTCAGGCTCTGCTTGGGCCTTAGCCCATCCCAGTCTGTGAGGGTGAAGATGCGCCTGTGAGCAATGAAGTGACAGAGGATGGGTGTGTACAGGTGCTACCTACAAATTGTTGAAGTATTATCACAGAGGGCAATAGAGTAAGAGCCGCAGGGTCTCTGCATTGTCTGATACAACTTCGCGTGAATCCTCAAACCATGGCCACCCCTAGTTCTCCTCAGGGATAAGAGGGTTGTAGACAGGCCTGTCTCCACCGCTGTGTCCTGTCACTTACCCTCAGGCAGTCTGAGCTATGGCACTGCTGGGGAGGAAGCATCCTTAAGGTGACTCTCACTTGTGTCCTCAGCCTCTGGGATGGGGCACTGGTTTTATTTTCTGCTAAGTGTACTGAGCTGCAGACACTACTTTGATGGCAGATGTCCTTTGAAAGGCACAGCAGTCCCTGTTTTCAGCCCTTTCAATCCCCAAATTGCCCAGCTCTTGGTGGATACAGATTGTAGAGCTGTCCATAGCAGCCCCATTAGCACAGCTGTGTATCTTTCATCCCTGCTTGTCTCCTGGCCAGCATTAGCCAAAGTCCCTGTCCCTCTCTTAGCATGGTGCTAAAAGCAGCCACTAATGTGCCCTACATCATGAATGTCCCCACGCTGCTTCCTATTGCACTCCTGTCCAGAACACAAGCGGCTTTTCAAAGGACAGCCGAGGACCAGTGTTATCCAGGCTATGTTTCTGTAGAGCGAGGGTCACCAGCTCTCTCTCTCTCTCTCTTTCTCTCAGTGTTTGAGTCCCTGCCACTTGGACACATCCATTAAGCCAACACCACAGGCTTAAGTTCTGCTACTCATGGCCCACTTCACTCTGTTCTGTATTTTGAGTCAGCTAAGACTCAACTTGGCCCCAAGCACTAGAATTTATAAAACAGCAATAGCTTTTAAAAGGACTATTTAATTCTTCTTTCTGAGACTCAAAGTGGTGCGGGGATGAGGTGGTGAGGGTGGAGGGGTGGGACCCTTGGGGACAAGGAATTTCTCCCATCCATCCTGTGGCCATTGGAATCTATGCATGGAACCGTTACCCCAACTTCAGTTGCTCTCATTCCCTCAAGGAAGAGAAGACAGGATAGACAGCTTTTCTCCATCCTACAAAATACCTTCTGGAAATGGCCTTCCTTTAATCAGAATGAAGTCACATGTCTGCCTCTGCCTGGAGGATGGGAAATGTTGCTTCCTGAATGGTCAGCTCCCGGTCCCCCATGGTGGGATGCTGGGTTCTTTCCATGAGCAAGAAGAGGCGGCCTGTGATGGTGCATTTAGGAATGTCTGGTCTTCTGCAGCCTCTAGATGAAGAGCCTGAGGCTTTTGAGTTACACCTTCAGAATTCTTACTACTTTTTCTTTATGGCAGAGGAGACCACGGCCAGGCAGGTTTGTAGACAATGGTATAGCCAGGAGCTTTGATTTCACAAATCTTCCCCTACAGACACACACACTGCTGCCCTGGCTCTTGGCCACTGGCTGGTCACTGCTTCTTTTCACAGGACATAAATGAGGTCTCCCCAGCTATTTGCTGAGGGTCTTTGTTTGCATGTGTTCATGTTTGCTTTTGAAGTTGCTCATTTGTGTTTCAGACAGGCTCTCACTCTGCAGCCCAGGGTGGCTTGAACCCCTGCTCCCAAAAGCCCTCCCTCCAAGGGCTGGGATCGCAGGGGTGCTCCCCCACCATGACAATAAAAGGAGAGTTTGTCATCTACAAGGTCTTCTGCATGCAGCAAATCCTAAGAGCCAGCAAAGCACATGCCTGAGTCAGGGAGTTCAGCAACCCAGGTTGTTATAGCATGCAAAAATACATAGATTAATTTAATTAAATGAAGCCCATAATGAATTTTTAACACCAGTGACTACAGCTGACTTTGGATTAACAAACCACGTGGAAGCTCGAGTTCCTAATAAAAGCACATTTCCCTGAAACTATTTACCACTGTTATCTTATTCTGCACTGTATTGCCACTAGCAAGAACCAGTTTTATCCTCGAGGTCATAGGTCACCACCAGAGGCGATTTTCAGGGAATCTCATGGTGCTGGCATCTCCAGTTGAAACCATCGCAAGGGTGTGGATAGATTTGATCATTTCAGAGCTTACTTTGTGGTTCTGGGCATTGAACCCAGGGCCACTCTGTCATGGAGCCATATCTGCAGCCCTCATTTTGAACATGAACCTGAAGGAAGAACCAGACAGGTGACACCAAGGAATGTCTCCTGCAGACATCAGCAGGGTAAAGGAACAGAATCCAACTGGCATCTAAACAGGGGAGTTGGTGGCCTTCCATGTCACTCTTGTGACATCTCCACGAAGACAGCAGCAGGGCTGTTCTGCGCACTGGATGTCAGAACCCCAAGGTTCCGGAAAAAATGACCATGATTTGATGACATGGGGATGTGGTGGAGCTGTCTTACAAATATCTAAGAAGGTTGGCAAGATCAGTATTAACAAACGTCTTACTAAATATCTACACAATGTAACGCTTTGCTCTCCTTGTTAATTGCTGAATCTGCGTTCATGAATATCGCATGAGTGTTTTATTACTTTTGGAAACAATGTGCTGGAGAGCGCCTTACAATTTGCAAATGTGTACCACAAGACCAGAGGAGAGCCAGATGAGTTACCACTGGAGACTCACTCACTTAAAACCTCTCAGGAGCATCTGGTAGTGTGTTTGTCCTAGCACGGGACATGCAGGCATCATAATGTGTTTGCTGTGAGCTGGGGTTTCCAAGAAGAATGCTTAAGGGAAGGTGCCAAGCTTGGGTTCCTCAGAAGAGCCTGGAAGCCAGTGTTGCGGTCTGTTGTAGCTATGAAACTCTGCAGTCAGAGCCCGGAGCAGCTTGGTGCCGCTAGCACAGCTGTATGTCAATAAAACTTTATTTACGAGAACAGACAATGGGCCTGATTCCTCCATGGTGGTCATTTTCTTTCTCTGGGCTTGCATCTAGAAAGATTCGATAACCATTTACTAACCCTAGCCAACAACTAAGACTCAAAATATCTTTTGTTTAATTATTTTGTGTGTGCACACATGATGTATGTGCAAGGATACACATGCCATGGTGTATATGTTCAAGTCAGAGGACAAATTTTTTGAGTCAGTACTTACTAGCTGCTCAGACTTTAAGAAGGGCACATGTCCTTGTGTATATATTTTAAAAGAATGCTCCCAACCTGCCCCACCCACCCCACGTCTAGCATACAGTTTATATGACTACTAGGTGGACAACAAAAATCCAGGAAAACATTATGGTCTTGTTTAAACAAAAATCTAATCAGAATATATTTCTTCAAAGTTTTTAAAATTCTTTTACTATACTGATAGGAGGAAGTTAAATCACAGCGCGTCTTAGTTTTTCAAAGCACGTTCTGTTTATACGATTTTAAGCTTAATTATTTTTTTCTCAAAATAACATAGCTGGCTTAGCTAATCAAATCGTGGAAAGGGACTGTTATCTTTTTTAAAAAAATCACTGAAAGTACTTATTACAAATACTCTAGGAAGCACTTTCCAGCCTTTTAGCTGTCTCCGTTTAAAATGAAGCAGAATGACAATTACAGAAATGTAAATAATCTTTTCAAAACTCATTTTCATTTCCTCCTAGAATCAACTACTGCTGGTCAAACAGCCAGGTGATCCATGGGTTGGATTTTCACTTACCATCAGAGCTGGGACAAGAACAGATGCGAAGAACGTATCATTCGACTTAAGTTTTTCCAGAAAATATGACATACCACATTTGTAAAGCACACAGCACACCATTCCATATTGTTTTATCAAGACACTGGCTTTGGATCCAAGGTTGTTCCTCACCCTACGACCCTGTCTTAGGTTCCTTCCTGCTGCTGTGATAAAACACTCTGACAAAAACAACTTAGAGGAGGAAGGGTTTATTCTGGCTCACAGTTCAGGGGTACAGTCCATCATGGTGGGAAGCAAGGTGGAAGGACTCTAAATCAGCCAGTCACATTTGTCTGAGATCAGGAAGCAGAGAGTGGTGAACGCTGATGCTCAGCTTGCTTTCTTCACATATACAGTCCATGATCCCAGCCTAGGGAATGGTGCCACCCACAGCCTAGGGAATGGTGCCACCCACAGTGGGCCCCTCTTCCCATCTATTTTCATGCAAACAAGATAACCCTCCACTGACATGCCAGAGGTACATCCCCCAGGTGTTTCCCAGGTGATTATAACACAAACCACGGCAGACTAGGAAGTGACTAAGAATAAAGAACAAGGAGAGGTCCACAAATAGTGATCATTCTCCTAAATCAGGCCCCTCTCACTCCTCTATGAAGGAACTCTTGATGTAAAACATATTGCTTCAGATGGAGTAGATTTTGAGCCTGAGCAGCCCAACAACTCGGGGAAGAGGTCCTGCTCCAAGAAGGTCAGAGAACTGAGGGTCTCAGCTCCTTCACACTCTCCCTCCTCTCTGTAAACATGAGGCAGGTAGCCAATGTCACTTTCCAGAACATCAACACCCTGGAGCTTCTGTGGAGAAAGCCAGGGAAGGAGACATTCACAGTTACAGGTTCCCAGATGGCATCAGTGTCCTCTTGGCTGGAAAGTCTCTGAAGTGCATATGGGAGGAAGGCCTTGGCCCTACATACTCAGCTGCAGTGGCCGAGCTGAAGCACGAGGTATTGTCTGCTTCTTCACTATTCCAATGATGATGGGGACCAGCCAAGGTGCCGATAGACACCCCCATCAGGACTTCTCACCCTTCTTGCTACCGTGTGCACTCATCCTTGGTACAGTCCTGAACTTCCCATATCCTGGACACTTCCTGCTTATAGCTCACCTGGATCTTTACTTGGGCCAGTGTCCTCTCTTCTTCCACACTTACCGTGTTTCTTATTTGAGGACCCTTCCTAACGCACAAATGCCTTTCCAGTCTGCTCAACCTTCACTGTCTCCTGGAAAGGGTGGTCTCCACTCAGTCTGCCCTTAAACATCACTCTGTCTACTCCTACCACATCCTGATCTCCCATACGCATGCACAAACATGGTGTCACCCATTCTCTCACAAAGGTGATGGGTGATCACTTTCAGTCCAGGAAACTTGATATTATCACATCCAGAACCAAAGACTCTACCTCACCTTGCCTGGGCTGTTACACAGAGACAGACACACAGACCTCGTGCTAAACATCCCTGAGAGTGCCTCCTCTGGCCCTCCAAGCACTTTGTCCACCGGAGTTCCAAAGCATCAGATCACAGAGGCTGATACATAACAATCCTGGGAACAACCCAACCCAACACTTGTTGAAAATAAAGTTTTGTTGTAATACAGCCAAGCTTCCAAGCCAATACAGCAGTCATGTATGGCTTCGGCCATACACAGATGTTGGACTTGGCCTTCCAGTCCTAAAGTCTTTCCTATCTGGATCGTTACAGGAAGTTGGTTAACAGACAGATCACATCAGATGATCCTAGAAGCTATTGGGATATATTTATCTCTACAGGTACCTACTTCAGTGAACATAAAACATAACAAAATTATGTTTTATGTCCATAATTTCAAGAACACAACTGGTTGGCTCACAGTACCACCAAAAGTTAACCAAAGTATATGCTGAATAACAGTGACCGAGTGGGGCATTCTGGAAAGGCTGTGTGAGCCCTGCGTGTGTGAAGCTCTAACACAGCTCATACCATGGCATCCCTAGCTGTGTACAGAATCCTTGCATTGCTCCCGGGTCCCCATCCACTACTCCTTCACATACATGATTCTGTCCCCTCTTCTCCAATGTCTTAGCTACTACCTCAGGCCCTTTCCTCTCTCCAGTTACTGCAATAGAGAGTACAAGGAGTCAATTAATCAACTCCTGTTCGTAGTGGCCACCTGAGGGATCTCATGTCCTGCCTTCTGGATATACACAGTGGCTGAGGACTTATGGATGACAGACATCACATGCCCTTGGGTTCCTGCTGGGTGGTAGAATTGCATATGGATCAGAGATGCTGGGCCCTGCATCCCATTTGAAAGCTTCCTTCTGATGCCTCCCAACTGTGATGTGAGCAAGAAGCGGGGGACGGGGTGTCTTCCTATTAAGTCACTCTGACAGGAAGCAGGCCACTTTGAGCCTTCCTCCTATTCTCTATACATCCCAGCCTCTCTCTGATCCCCATACTTTTGTCCACACTCTGAATTTTCCAGCCTCTGGCCTAATTGGATTCCCCTGTAAGCTCCTCAGTAGCATTTCTTGGCCTTTAAATCCCCAGCAATAGTCAAATCACAAGTAAGGGAGCTCTCCCACCTGACCAGACCTGTCTCCCTACCCTATCTCTGAAGCTGTATGTACAGACCCATCCCTCACTTGTAGGGCTTTAGGTATACTGAGTCATTGGCTCCCTCTTCTCTTGGCCTCTGCTGCTCTTCTCCATGAATGAGGGTCCCTGCTGCCAACTTCCTGTCTGCAAGCTCTAGCTCAGTGTTCATGGCCCAGATATCTCTCTGGCAGCATTTCCTGTTTTTTTTTTTTCATCCTGAGTCACTTAATAAGTGTTTAATGGGTAGGTGGGCAGGTAGAAAGATGGAGAGAAGGACAGAGATATGGATAGATGGATGAATGGATGGATGGAAGAGAGAAGGTTATTAGAGAGATGGAGGGAGGGAGGAAGAGAGGGAAGAAAAGAGGGAGGCAGAGAAGGAGAAGGTAAGGATGAAGAGACAGACAGAGATATGAATATATGTATGAATAGAAGGATGAATGAATGAATGAATGAATGGGTGGATCAATGAAGGATGGGTGGGTGGGTGGATGGGTGGGTGGGTGGATGAATGGGTGTGTAGATGGATGGATGGGTAGATAAAAGGGTGGGTGGGTGGATGGATTGATGGATGATAGTGGATGGATGATGGATGGATGGATGGATGATGGATGGATGGATGGATGGATGGATGGGTGGGTGGATGGATAATGGATGGATGGGTAGGTGGGTAGATGGATGGATGATGGATGGTTGAAAGGCAAAGAGAGAGGGGCAGACAGATAAATAGCAAAGAGATGGTGGGGTGGAAGAGGAGCTTCAACCTGTTTCTAGGATGACACAATCTGAAACTGAGCCATGTCCATCAGTTATGCTGGCAATGGATCCAGTGGGCCTTTCTAACCTGCCCTTAGCTACGAGAAACTGCAGACACCTTGAATGGAGGTGGAACCAGTGGGAACTTGGATCGTGGAGGCTCAGAGCATGACAGGGAGGTGGGGTAAGGCCTGGGAAGGGGAAGCTAGGCGCCCCAAGGACCCAATGCACATGTTCTCCTAGTGCGAATCATCAATGGCACTCTTAGCTAGTGGCCAGCTGCTCTCTAGTTCCCTCTGTGTCACAAGAGCCCTGGTCCCTCCACAGGGCAGAAACGCAGACTCCACTATGCATGGAGCCAGTGCCCACAGACAGGAGTGGATCCCACACAGGCCCTCTGGGCCTGTTATCTGAGGGCTGTGGGGAGCACCCTGCTGCCATCTGCTCTCTCTCCCCGTGGTGGAGAGGAAAGGGAGCTCTCCCAGCCGAGAGAGTGAACTCCAGACCTAGCCCAGATGTTAGGACTCCAGTCACGTCCGTTGGGCAAAGCTAAATAGATAATTCATGACAGACCTGCTATGTGCAGAGCAAAACTGAATCAGCAGCAGGGGCTGCGCCTCAAGAATTCAACTTCAAACCCCCAAGGCTGGCGGCCAAGCAGCGGGGTTCCACACCCTGACTCAGCAATTCCAGCGTCCCCTAAGATCAATAATTCATCACAAACCACCGACTAAGTTTGAAGGCTTGCGAGGGAGCGAACTGCTCTTCTCATCTGAGCTTTGAGTTTCCCTTTTCTTTTCTCTTCACACCATGGAACTCGGGGCTTAAGTTGTACTGCACAAAGCTGCTCCTCTGGCTGGCATGGGAAAGGGGGAGGGGCTCCTCTACAGGAATGCAACCTTCTCCTGCTTAGATGCATGGGGACTGGTGGTCCCGTTTGTACTTCCTGCTGGGCTTCAGCTAGGTATGTGCACACGTGAAAATGAGTACCGCGTGTGATCGTCGTGAGGTTGTGTGTGTGGATGTGTGGTTTCATGTGTGCACAGTCTCTGGCAATGGGGTAGAACTGTCCAACTGTCCTTCCTGGTTAGGGAGCCCAGGCCTCACTGATATTGCTCGGTAACCAGGTGGGCTGGTTTGGACTCTTGGCTTATATTATAGCCCCAGATCTGTTTTTCCTATCTCTCCCACATAGGAGGAGACAGCGGCCTATGCCCAGACACAGTTCTGCCCTCATAGCTCAACAATCTGAGGGAGGAACGGTGGCCGTCCTAAGCCCCAGCTTGTCCTCATACCTTAACCCTGGCCCTTGGTTTTCAGGGCGGCCTTTCTCCTGGAGCTTTTGTAACAAATGCATACTTAATTTTCCATTGATTATTCCCCTCGGACCTGAAGAGCCCTGAAGCGATGTCAGAGGTGGGGCTATTGGAGAGGCTCTTGACTGTGATTGGACCTTGAGGACTCGGCCTTCACCAATAGGAAATGAGGAAATGACGGAAGGCAGGGCCTGATTGCAGGAAGTGCATCACTGGGGTTGTATCATTGCAGGCTGTTGCCCCAGCTCTCCTTATTGCGCCTCACTTCATCCTGGCAGCCTTGAGTTGGGCACCTTTTGCTGTGCCATGATGACTCCCCACCACCGTGATGTTCAAGTAGTTAAAGCAAGGCTCACAGCAGCAGGGACAGCCAACACAGGCTGAAGCCTCCAAAACAGAGTCAAAATACACCCTTCCCCGCCTCCCCTCACGTTTTCTTGCTGTTGTTTGTATTTGTTTGTTTCCCTGTCAGCTTCTTTTGTGGCACATTGTAAGGATACAGGGTTACCTCATAGAAGTTCCACGTGTCTGAGTGAGAAAAACAGAGGCAAAGAGACAGAGAGCTGGGAAAGAAAGGAGTGAGACAGGCCGAGACAGAGATATCATGGCTCCTCAAGGATCTTCCTCTCAGTGATGATCAGGGCCTGAGAAATGATCTTCTAGCTCAGATATGGACAGAAAAATCTCCCCCTCAGGAGCCTGCTTTGCAGTATATAACAGCAGCCACCTGGCACTGTCCACGCTGCAGGACCCAGAGGCAGAAATGTAAGAGAGATACAGGGATGCAGTGCCTACCAGGGGATAATGGAGAGAGAGAGAAGAATCAACACTGGTAGACCCTGGCAGAAGCCCTACACCTCTGTGACCTGTACACAGTCAGACTTACTGCCCTGCTATCCAGTCCGTTGTCCACTCTGCCACCAGAGATGGAGATGCCAGGACATCATGGAGATCCTTAAGACAAGATCCCATAAACTCAGCTCAGAGGCTCTGAAGAGCACCCCAAGGCCCATAGCACCGCAAGGATTCACGAGACAGAGTCCTTAGATGAGAGGCTCTGATGAAATCTGCAATAATAAATGTCTGTGGTGGAAGCCACCAGACTATAACATGGTGTAATGGCAGCCTTTGGTGACCTGTACCGCACAGTAATTTAGGAGAGAGCATCCCCAGTCAGACTCGGAGCACAGTGGGAAAAACAAAGGGATGACGGACAGTGTAAGGATGAGAAGAGCACCTACCTGGCTCCACATCTCCATCACCCTTCCTTCCATCAGCTGCAGGGGCCGTCTGGGCACCATGCGATCCAGATAGACCTGCAAAATGAACCTAGCCTGAGGGGCACTCACCACACAGCTCCCTGTACCCGTGTTGTGTTTCCAGTCCTCCACAGAAATTCAACACTTAGGTAGAATCAGACCAAAGACAAAGGATCACACTCCCCTCTGTGCTGGGAGTGGGGAGGTCCAGCAAGGGCCATTGCTGGATCTCACTGAGGTAGAAAGGGTGCCAGAGTCCATCCAGCAGCAGCAGCAGCAGGGTCCTTTCCACGAACCTCATCCCTTTGGGGAGTATCCGTGTATGGTTGTGTTCCCCCCAAATCCCTTCCTGTGATTCCTCTTGGCCTTGCTCACAGCCAGCATAGGTCATTCACTGAGGTGGGCACACAGGTGTTTACTACGTTAATGCATCTATCTGATCTCTAGGGGCTGTCCAAAGAGCAAGTGTACAATGGCAGGAATCGGCTAAACATGAACCTGGTGGTTCCCTAGCTCAACCCTGTGCCAAGTCCTGTATGGAGGCCAGCCAGTTGCCAGGGACATGGCTGTCAAGCAACTTTACTCTCAGTTCACACCGTGCATGTGGTAGGCTAGTACCCGAGAGTGACAGGAACATGAAGAGCCCTGAATGACATGAAGGGATAAGAGAGTCTTGTACCCAGCTGGAGCCAGAAAGACCTCTCAGGACAAGAACCTTAAGAAGGAAGTGGAAGGGCCTCAGGGGGAGGGTGTGGGAGAGGAGCCACAGGGCAGGGTGTGGGAGGAGGGGCCACAAGGTGGGACATGGGAGAGGGACCACAATTTGGGGGGTGGGGTCACGGGGGGGCATGGGGTGAGGAGGGGCAACAGGGAGGAGATGTATAGACCACAGGGCAGTGGTGGGGGAAAGGGCCACAAGGCAGATGAGGAGCCACCACAGGGCAGGGTGTGGGGGAGGGGCCACACAGCAGGGGCAGGGGCCATAGTAGGGGGGTTGGGGGTGGGGTTGGGGGGAGAGGGGCGTGTTGGGGCTTGAGGGGCCAGGTAGAAGCATTTCAGGTGGAAGAGCAGAAAAGGCCCCAAGCCAGGAGGAGGGTTGATGGGTTCTCATGTGGTTGGAGAAGGAGACCTCGAAAAGTGGCACAAAGGAGAGGAGATGGAGGATGTCTCAGGGGAATGACAAGCTGCTGGGGACCTTGAAGTGTAAGTGGCATCCTGACCTCTGCCTATAAAGCACTCACAGCACTTTGAGACTAAGTTGACTTACAATCATCTTGAGTTTAGAAATGTCCAGTCCCAAACACCATAAAGATGACAAGGTCTAGGACAGTTTTATATCTTCTGGATAACAGACCTATGCCTTTTGTCTACATACACAGATGTATGCACAATACCTGAACATACATATCTCAATACATACATACATACATGTAAGGATACATAGCTAGCAGTGCGCTCACCACATTGAGATAGATTCAACAACAGAGACACATTGTGGACTGATGCCCACGGTCCTGGGTACACTGCCTGCCTCCTCTCAGGATCAGGAACACTTGATTAAATATGGCACCATTGCTGACGGCCCTCAGTTTAGAGCCATAGGCTTCTCTAAGGAGAATCCTTCAGACTGATACTCTGAAGACCGAGAGAGGTTAAAGCTCAGAGGTTAAAGAGCTTGCAAAGCAAGCAAGCAGATGGTTGTTCAGATCTCCAAAACCCAGGTGAATTCTGTGTGGGCACTGCAGTGTGCCTGTACTTTCATCCTCAAAAGGCAGAGACGGGGTGGGGGTGGGATCCCCAGATCAAGCTGACTAGTGAGACTAGCCATGCCAGTGAGCTGGGTTGATTGGAAGGCCCAGCCTTAAAAGAATAGGGCAGGTGATTGAAAACGATTGTGAACATCAACAGCTGCCCATGAGTGTGCACACCAGAGCACGTGCATACACACACACACACACACACACACGTGCATGCATGTACACAGACACACACATATGCTGTGTGCATGCACACCCAGGCACATGCACACAGACACTCATAGGCACATATACACACATGCATGTGTATGCACACACACACACACACACGCACACGCTCGAGCACACACACATACAAAAGGAGAGAAATGAAGGTTTTGTATACAACACAGAACCTCAGGGTCTAACATGCCTTTCCTAATCCTGGTTGGAAGACAGCCTGGCTTCTTCCCAATGACTCAAGCTGGTTTTGACTGGCGCTAGCTTAGCATCCTAAC
Organism: Grammomys surdaster; assembly: GCF_004785775.1. NCBI lineage: Eukaryota > Metazoa > Chordata > Mammalia > Rodentia > Muridae > Grammomys > Grammomys surdaster. Next base: position 1,027,265 of record NW_021604683.1, on the reverse strand, counting down.
ACCACACTACAGGAGGCTTCTTCATAGCCAGGAAAGTGGCATCTCCTGACTTGGCACCTCTATGGTCTCAGCCCCTGGCCCTGGGTCATGTGATCTTGTGTTTACAGATTATGTCAACTGTATCCTCTAACCTTACTTTTGCAAAATAACCACAGGTGGTCTTCACATTGAACCCCATCTGGGATGCCATGCCAATTGGCTTTTATGAAACTTGAATTAAGTGTCCGTCCTGTGTCTAACGAATCAGTGAGAATTTTCACAGGATGACCAGAGAAGTTCAGATACTGATGATATTTGGGATGATTCCAGGGACATACCAAGCATTTCTTGATTCTTCAAAAAGGAGCAATTCCCAACAAGGGGAGAAGCAGGTTTTAGGACGTGTTCTTCTGCGACTTCACCACGATACCCAAGTGGAGTCTGGTTTTATCAGAATCATTATTTGAACCCGTCACTTTGGTTAATAACTGTAAGTCATATCAATATAGCATCTAATAAGGGCTCTAAAGCTTCCGTTCATCTGCCTTATTTAGAATGGATGGTTCGTAGGATTTCATTGGAAAAGAAGGATTCTGCTACCGAAGATGCTCAGAGAAGGGATGGATCGATCAAAAGATCCCTCTCATCTGCCCTATCTCCAGCAGCTTGACATCTCAAAACGGCTGCCAGTGTAAAGACAAACACAGACGCATCTGCTAGGATCAGGTACGCAGGAACTCAGCAGCCAAGAGGAATCTGCGAGGACCAATGCCCATGTGACTTTGTGTGTGCTTAATTGGTTGTTCTCTCTCTCTCTGTGTCTCTCTCTCTCTGTCTCTGTCTCTGTCTCTCTCTCTCTCTCTCTCTCTCTCTGTGTGTGTGTGTGTGTGTGTGTGTGTGTGTGCATTTATGTCTCTGCTGTATGCATGTATGTGTGAAGGCTTGAAATTGATGTCGGCTGTTTTGGCTACTCTATATTTATCTTATTTTTAAGATGTATTAGTTGTGTGCCTGTGCTCACATGTGTGTGTATGACTGTGACTGTTGTCCTGTCTGTGCCATGGAGTGTGTGCAGAGGTCAGATGACAACTTGAAGGAGTTGGTTCTTTGCTACCGTCTACCATGGAATCCTGGATGGAACTCCAGTCGTGGAGCTGGGGCGGTGGCAATCATTTTGCCTGCTGAGACATCTTGCTGGCTCCCAGCCTTCACTTTGTGAGACACAGTCCCTCGGCAAACCTTAATCTTATCAGTTTGGCTAGGATGACTGATCAATGAATGAGCTTCAAGGACACATCTATCTGCAATCCTGACTCAGAACCTCATGCTCCTGGGCACCTTATAGACTGAGCTATCACCCTGGTCCTGTCTCAGCCATTTCTAGTCCACGTCCCATATTCAATAGTTGGTCTGCTGGGTAATGACTGTATTTTGAACTTACTGTTTCTCCCCTTTCAAACCATTTATTTTAGTGGCTTTGAACCGGCATTGGCTATGGTACCATGCATGTCTACTTACCGGAGTAGAAGACAAGTTTTTCACTCTTCTTGGCTCAAAGAACATGCCACAACCCTTAAATTTAAGAATAAAGAAGAAGAAATTTTGTTGATTTTATATAAATCAGAGGCAGATGTAAAAATACGGCTGGGAGTCCTTGAGATGATTCCGCTTTTCATTGCTGAAAAAGAGAGTACTGAAGAGAGCAGTGTAGATACTCACAGCAGAGAGCCTGCACACCACATGGGGGCACTCACATCAGAGAGCTCACACATGAGGACACTCACATCAGAGAGCTCACATATGGGGACACTCACAGCAGAGAGCTCACAAATGAGGACACTCACATCAGAGAGTCTACACACAGGGACACTCACATCAGAGAGTCTACACACAGGGACACTCACATCAGAGAGCCCAAACACAGGGACACTCACATCAGAGAGTCCACACACAGGGACACTCACATCAGAGTGCTCACACACGAGGACACTCAAGCAGAGAGCTCACATGTATATGGGGTGGGGGTTATCACCGTAAGCAGGACACTCCTGCCTCTGCCTTCCCAGCATTGGGGTTACAAGAGGCCAACACACTTATTTGTTTTATGTGGGTTCTGAAACTTGACCTCAGGTCCTTGTGTACAGCAAACAGTTGACCAACTGAGGTACCCCAACCCTCACACAACAGCCACCAACACAAGTTAGAATAGTAAGAAAGATGCTGGAATACACAGCTTTCAGAAGCTTCTCCTCCTCTTGGATTCTTATTGTGTAGGTGTTTGTTATAAATGCATTATGGGGTCTTCTCGAAGGGCCCTCTCCCTGAAAGGAACTATCTACCTGTCACTGATGAGGCGACTGCAGCTAGGAGCAACCTTCTGTAACTCCCCAGGGTCTCCAGAGCAGAGGGCACTTGGTCTGTCCATGGCAGGATCACACCAAGATCCTGGGAGAAACACTGGTTTCTTCTGGGTAGTTATTTCCACTTGGCAGGGAGCCAGCCACCCCCTGTGATTCTGCAGGCCTCTCCTGCTCAAACCCTCAGAGCCAAGTACTGCTGGGAAGGAAGAGGAATGAGGAAGATCTTCCTCCACAGGCCTCTGAGATGTCTGCTGGCATGAGATGTGGTGTCCAGAGCTCCTGTGACTGACTCAGGTCCCTAATGTGAGTGAGCACATGGGTAGGTCCAGGAGGGATGCTGGCAAATGGAATGGTTTAGATTTAAGAGACCTGATAGCAGGCCATGTTTGCAATAATATCTCTGTGGTGGTCTGAATGAAAATGGCCCCCATTGGCTCACAGGGAGTGGCACTATTAGGAGGTGTGGCCTCACTGGAGTAGGAAATGTGTCACAGGCCTTTGAAGTCTCACATGCTCAAGCCAGGCTCAGTGTGTCTCTCTCTTCCTGCTGCCCATTGATGATATAGAACTCTTGGCTACCTGTCCAGCACCATGTCTGCCTGGCATGCCATCATGCTTCCTGTCAGGTTGATAATAGACCAAACCTCTGAACTGTAAGCCAGCTCCAGTGAAATGTTTTCCCTTATAAGACTTGTCCTGGTCATGGTGTCTCTTCACAGCAATAAAATCCTAATTAAAACAACCTCTTTATTTTAATTTAGACTAGCCAATCAGTAATAAAGCAAATTTTCAAAGAAGATCAAGCTGGTGGCCTGGACAAATACCTTAGTTGGTAAAACGCCTGCTGCACAAGCCTGAGGACCTGAGTTCAATCCCTGCACCCGAATTAAGTAAAACACTGGGAGCAGTGGCATCTGTCTGGACTCCTAGCCCCCCAGGTCGTGGAGACCGGAGGATCCTGAGGTTTGCTCTCTAGCCAATTAAGCCTAATGAGTAGGGCCCAAGTTCCAGGGAGACACCCTGCCTCAAAAGCAGCAAACAAACAAATAGTTGCAACAGTATATAAGAGATGGTCCTAAGGAAGGACATCTGAGACTGACCTCTGGTCTCTAAGCACATGGTACAAATGTACATATGTGTACCCTCAAGCACACAGGCATGTATCACACATACACACACACGCGCACACACACACACAGACACATACACACAGAAGCACACACATACACATACTTGTACACACATATACACATGCACACACACACACATGCACACACATACACACACGTACACATACACACATGCACACACAAATACATACACATGCACACACACATGCACATACATGCACACACAAATACATACACACACATGCACATACATGCACACACACATAATACACATACACACACATGCACACACACATACACACATGTATACACATGCACAGACATACAATATACACACATGCACACACATGCACAGACACACATATACACACACATGCACACACATGCACAGACACACATATACACACACATGCACACACATGCACACACACATGAACACACATGCACATACATATCACACACACATGCATATACACACATACACACAGATGCACACTCACACCCCCCACACACACACACCATAAAGGAAATGCCGTTGGCAGTAAAGCTGGACAATGGCTTGGAGATGTTGCCTTCTTTGCAGCAGAGTCTAAAGCACTGAACTAGCAATAGATCTTAAGTTGCTCCTTAGCTTTGAGAAAGTGTGAACAGAGGCCATTCTAAATGCTACCATGAATGTGCTTATTTCTTGAAGGACCCCAGGAAGGAAACCCAGAGAGGACAAAATGCCTCGGTTTTCTCCCCTGTAAAGTAAGGATATCCCCGGGGGTGTTTGACTGAAAATGTCCTCCAGAGATTTCCTGTGTGGAACACTTGACTCCCTGCTAGTGCTGCTGTCTGACTGGAGGGGTTGTGGCTCCTTTAGGAAGGAGCTGGTCAGGAGGAAGTGCATCATTGGGGGTGGGCTTTGAGAGATTATACTCTCACCCCACTTCCACGTCCTCCTCTGCTTCCTGTGTGCCATCAGGGTGTGCTCTGCATCTTGGCTTCTGCCTCTGCTGCTGGCTGCTGTGCCTCTCTGTGACAGACTCCCCTTCTGGAACCTGAAGCCCGAGTGAGCCCTTCCTCTGTCAGTTGCTTTTGCTCATGGTGTTTTATCACAGGAAAGCAACTAATACGCTCAATTCACTCCCCTGTTCTAGTGTGAACTCAGTGGGACTGGACATGCACAGCACACCTCGGGGTTGCCAAATGAGTCACACCTCAGTAATGCCCTGGGCTCCAGAAACTTCCAAACTAGAGAAGGAAAAAGAAAGCAATGCCAGCCAGTACATCGTGGTTGTAGTTATGAACACAAGGCAGACCTCCCCAGCTAGCATGCCTGGATGAACAGGATAAGCAAAGACCTTGGCCGTGACATTTATTTGAAAGCTTAGGCCCAATTTTTGGCTTTCAAAATGGGGACAGCCAGTACTTAGAGAAAGGAACACTGGGCAAGCTTGTAAATAGTCCTAAACTACACTGAACTGCACAGGGAGAAAAATCTTCCCTCTCCAGGTCCTTGTCCAGAAGCCTCATCACGTGTGGGCCTGGGAAGCTACCAGGGTGTTTCTCCTGAATAAATCCAGATGGAGGCTACAGAGATGTGTTACCTTCGCCCCAGGCTTGGCACTGGCCACATCTCTATTGAAGGACAGAGCGGGCATCTGGTCTTCCCCAGCTGGCTGCATCTGTGAAAACCAGAGAAAGAAATATGACGGAGGTCAGAGTTACTGAGGGCAGTCATAAAAATCAGCAAGCAACCTGGGGGCAGGCTTTGAGAGTCTATATTCCCACTTCCACATCCCCCTGTGCTTCCTGTGTGCCATCAACCTAACGTAACCTAACATGACAGCAATGTCATCAGGGAGGAGACATTTGCCCCGCACACCCAGATGGTGCATTTGCAAGAGGAGATGTTTTACTGTAGATTGTTATTGGCAGTAGCTGGTGGGGAGGCTGAACTTCCTACCGTGCAGAGTTTTATGTCAATCCTATCAGGAGACCCCCAGATCTCAACAGTCAACCTCTCTTAAGGTATCTGCAATGGCCCTCAGATTTCTTCCTATCCTCACTCAGCAGAAATCATCCCTGAGGGATTCCAACATTGATGGGTGCCTCAGTGGGGCCCACTAGCCTCCACATAGGCAGGGCGGAAATCCACGTGGTTCCAGGGATCATCCTAGCAGCTCAATGTGACAATGTGGGTAGATGGCATCTTAGATGGAGTCATCCCCAAAGAACAGAATGTCCCTGGTGTAGGGACAGTCTTGGTTGGCATGGTCACATGAGATGGCCAGACAAATAGGCATGAACATGTTGGAATGAGATCAGCTGCAAGCACAGGCTGAATGCTTGTCAGTGTGTGACATGACTTTGATTTAGTTAACTGCAAAATCCATTAAACTACATGGGAGTGGAAACACTGACATCATGGTATATACAAAAGCCCGGGGCCAGTAACATAACCTAAGTGACGCTCACCAACGTGGAATAGAAACTCGGGTTGACTGGCTCTCGACCCTCAGAACACTAGAGATGCTTGGACAGAACACTTGGTTTCTAGCTGCCGTTGGGAGAGCTCGTGGAATCTACAGGGAGGGAGGCATGCCATGTGGAGGTGGGTCACTGGGGTGGGCTCTTGAGGGCCACAGTATGACTCCAGGTCTGGTCTGAGCTCTTGTACAGTAAGAGAAGGCATTCCAGTTGTTCCTTCCCTGATGCCTCCACTCACCTCAGCCCCCATTCCCTTCCTTACTGTGATGGCTTATATCTCCTGAACCATGAGTCAAGGAAAAGAAACAAACAAACAACAGCTTGTCTTTGCCATCCATAAAGAGAAAGTGTATGTCTAATGGCCAGAAAAGATGGAATTTCATTTTGATATTTTTGCTGTTTCTTAGATCAACCACTTCTAGTTTCAGGGGAAGACAGGCAGGGATGTTCATGACACGATCATGGCCCATCTGACCCAGCCCAAAGTAGCTACAGGGACTAGACAAGGCTCTTCTCTGGCAGCAGCAGTCAGCCGTCGCTGGTCCTGACTTCATGCAGGTTGAGCTGTGTCAGGTGGTTTCTTAGGCATTGACCTCCAAACCGTTATCTACATTGTCCTCCAATTCGTTATCTAGGGAGCTGACTCCATCGCTCCAGGCCACAGAAGAGAATGTGAGCTTGGGTAATGCATGGCTGGCTCAGCTACAGGAAGCTGGGAAGACATGAGTCAGAAACTGTCTCGTCCCTGAAAAGCCAGGGAGGTCGCTTCTTACCCTCTGTGTTGCAGGAGGATGGGACAGAGGTTCCGTCTCAGGATGACTGACCGTGACAGAAAAGCCAACTCAGACCCCATACTGGGGAGCAACGCAATGCCACACAGAGAACCTCAACCTGACAGAATCATTTTCTCCTAAGCTTGGTTTTTCAAGCTAGCACTGGGGACACTAGGCCGGATAATTCTGTGTTGGGTGATGTTTAACTTTAGCCCTGAACTCAGTCCACTATAAACCCATAGTGTCTCCTAATTGCGGCCATCAAACGTGCCTCCGGGCATTGCCAAGTGTCCCCCCAGGGCCGAAAATGAGTGTGGTTGAGAAACACTGATGGAAAACACCAATGTATCTGCCTGTGCTGTACAGTTTTGGAAGAAACACTTTCCTGTGTGTCACTCAAACATGAATTAAGAGTAACGATGTAAGACTCTAGAGAGGTGGTGGCTCAGCGGTTTCCAGTTCTCAGCACCCTCAAGGCAGCTCACGATCTTTACAATTCACAAGCCCAGTTGCAGGGAATCTGATACCCTCTCTGGCCTCTACAGGTATTGCGCACGCCTAGCGGACAGACATACGTACAAGCACTCACACATACACCTAAAATGAGTAACTCTATGAAGGCTGTTCTCTACGGATCTGCGCCGTTACACCGCTGGCATGCCACGTTGCTCAGCAGTCGCTACCTGGGCTGGAAGGGCTTTGCTTTCCTCATTAGACACAATCAGTGTCTGGTGGCCACTGTCACTTGGGATGAAGCCTCTGAGCCTCTTGGGTCCAAATACGCAGGAGTACCGCAGCAGGCATAGGAGAGTAACTATGATAAAACAGAAAGAATTGTGCAAGCTCAGCTCTACAGGAGGCTTCAAGGGGCCAAGCTCCATTCACTTCCACTCAACTGCTACCTGACAGGGTCTGGTTCCATCTAAACCATCTCAGGACTGCCTGGCTTAACAGTATGTGCGGGGCTCAGACAGATGCCAACACTTTTATTGAATTCACTGCTTGGAATTTACTGGCCAAGAATATGCCATTGTTTCCTGGATTATCCAGTACCCTTATTAACCTTAGCCATGCCCAGGCACCTAGACACCTGTGTACCTCTGTAACCATGGTTACTGCAAACATATGCTCACCTTTGGACTGTGTTCCTCTGTGGATTCCATTGTTTACATAATTGCCTGTGCATGGAAACTGAATTTCGGTTAATTAGAGTATCTGGCAACCTCTGACCTGAACAAGCCTGGAGTTCATCTTTTTCTCCCATCCACGCTGAGCATGTCCTGTTGTCCTATGGCCAGCGAAAGGGGCTGAGCTCCCAGGAAGCACTCACCTGACAGAGCCATAAGTGCTGCACAGACTGGGGACAGGGCCCACCACAGGAGCCCTGTGTCTGAATGCTCCTCACATTCAGATCCACCGGGGCAGGAGCAGATCCTCACGTGGACTGTCTGCTTCTGGGCAAGGCCCTGTCTGTCTCCTACGAAAAGTGGCACCAAGTAATCCCCGGGCGGGAGGCTTCTTAGCATTATGAGTTCAGCAGAGAGGCCTGCAAATGCAGAACGACATGAGTAGGCTCATTGGCCTCTTGTGAATCTCCATGCTACTGTCCAGAGCTGAGGCTCTCAAAGTGGAACAGGACAGAAACTCAGAAAAGCAAGGAGCAGGTAGGAAAGGAAAGAGGCCCCTTGTCCCAAGATCTGGATAGCCTTTCCTGTTGGACACCCACTGATACATTCGGAATTGCCTTCAGAGAGGACAGTGTGCATTTTCCTAACCACACTTCAAATGAGGATGCCAGATAAACTGTGCTAACCTGGGCCAAAATGACCCACAGCCTTGAGCTTTTAGCATCCCTTATTCCTTATATAAGCAACACTCCTCATGAACCTACGTTACAACTTTATTGACAGAAGAAATGTCTGTAATCTTTAAACGTTACTGTAAATTATACTATCTAAACAAGCACCTAAGAAAAGTTTCAGGATATGACCTACACTATCACAGGGTGCTACCCTTATCTGCCTATACACACGGGATCTTTTCAGAACCCACATGACCCAACTTAGACCCACAGAATCCTATCTAGAGCCACGGTATTCTGCCCGTACTCACGGGGTCCTGCTTCTACCCAGAGGACCCAATCTATACCTGAAGGATTCTGTCTACAGCCATAGAATACTGCCTATACCCACAGGATCCTGCCTACACCCACAGGATCCTACCTACACCCACAAGATCCTATCTATACCCACAGGATTCTGCCTACACCCACAGGATCCTGCCTACACCCACAGGATCCTGCCTACACCCACAAGATCCTACCTACACCCACAAGATCCTATCTATACCCACAGGATTCTGCCTACACCCACAGGATCCTATCTACACCCACAGGATCCTGCTTTTGACTCATCCATGCTCCTGTAAGAACCGTCATCTTGTCAAGCTGGGCAGGATAAAGTCCTCCCTTTGGCCTGTCAGGCTCTCTAGCTCGGATAAATAGACATTTTTTTGCATCTTCCCCACAAAAATCATGTGGTGACATGCTCTAGGACTCAAAGGGCATTGTTCACATCATTACAGCTATGGCTGTTGTTCACTAGAAGGACAAGGACCCAGATGAAAATTGGGTGAGAGAACAGACAGACACCTGAGTGTGCAGTCATCTTCCTCCATGGTGTCAAGAAAGCCAGGAGTGACAGTAGGCATGTAACAGTCCATCAAGGCAAGCTCAGCCCAGCCCTTGTGCCCAGAGTCCTTTCTGGAACTTGTTAGGCCTGGCTGGCCTCCCACAAAACACAGTCCAGTCTTTAGATTCTCCAAGTGTCTTGAGACTGTATGACCCAGTGTCCATACCCTGAATCCTACCTTATTGCAGTCTAGGTCAACCCCCAACTCATACAAACCTTCCCCCTGCTTTGCCTTCAGCATCCAAGTCTCTTCCACATCTCCCTGGGCAGTGTCCAAATCAAAAGTAAAGGGGTCGGCGTAGGGGTCCAGGTCTGCATCCTCAGCTTCTAACAGCAGGGGCTTGCTCCCAGCCGACTCACAGACCTCCAAGTGTCGGGAACGGGGCTGGAGAGTTGGAGCATTGTCGTTGACATCAGACAGGAAAAGCATCAGAGTCCCTGTGCCAGTCAGTGGGGGGAGCCCTTGGAGAGGACAAAACCCAGGCAATAGAGGAAGTTATGATATAAAAGAGAGAGGGTAAACATGAACTTAGAGAACAGAGCATCAGTAGCTCCTGAAGTTGGGGGTGTGCCTGTGACAGTCCATAGCCTCTCTCTCAGGGTATGGCTCTGCCTAGTAGATATCTGCAGTGTAAGCATACACACACACACACACACACACACACACACACACACACACACGGGATTATTGGAATATTGGGCAGCACAGATTGTTGAAAAAAAAAAAGAAGAGGTAGGGTGTAGAATCACATGTCCTGTCAGTCCGTCATGGTACATGCTGCAGCGGGCTGGGAAGGAATGAGTACCTGTAAAGAGGGAGCATGGGGGCTTCCCACAGAAGATGAGGTCAGCTCTGGCCTGCTGGGGACATTGCCTGTGATGACAGACTACACCATTTTATAAAGTGTACTGGGGAAAGCTTGGAAAAGAAGAGGGCTGGGTTGTTAAAACCACATGTGAATCTACTAGGTGGCTGGCTGCTCAGGCATTAACAGCTTGCAGGTCATGGAGGATGGATCGTTCCTCGTGATCAGCAGCTGGTGAAAACAGGGACAGAAATGCAGGACTCTGGCCCCAGGTAGAGACATGGCAATCAATCAGACTGTCTGTTGATCATTGCTACCCACTAAAGGTTTTCTGGTGAAGAGCAAAGACCTGACCGTCACTGGGAAGGGGAACGCCCCTTGGGGGAAGGTCCTGGTTTAGAGACTGAAGAAGAGTATGAGGTGTTGGGCCCCATTTTGGCCCTGGTTTGCACCTTGAAGACAAACCTGAGACTGGCTCGAGTTTGAGTCCTGTCTTAATCACTTCTGTCCCAGAGTGACTCAACAGGACCTGTTTAGCCCTGCCTCTGCTCAGCCGTTGCTAATGTAGAGCTTTGCCATTGGCCCTGTCAGTCACCCTTCCCTGCCCCCTACGTCTTCTCACCCCACCAAAACTCCTCCTCCCTACGCTCCAAGTTTATATAAACAAGAGATTGTTACATTAAAGTTGAGTTCCTGCTTTGACAAGACTCGCGGCCTGCTAGGTGTGTTTCTTTGGGTCACCGACACCTGCTCAGCTCCGGAGAGACCCGGCAGGACCGGGACCTCTCTCTCCTCTTGCCTGGACTTGCCGGCTTTAAGGAGCCGACAATGAGGCCTGACTAACAATGAAAGCTAGAGGTCGTCTCTGGCCACTGGCCAGGCTCCTCATCCTGTAACTTGCTTTCCTCCTCAGTGGATCCTATGGCCACTGTCCACTCTCATTCCTTCAGGTGTCCACTTTCCTCTATAATAAACTCACGTGTCTCTACACTCTATGACATCATCTCTGAATTCTTCTAATGGACTGGAGAGCCCAAGGGAGGGCAGGATAGGATTATGACGACACGTTTATGATCATTTAGAAATTACCTTTTGTAATTAAAAATAGATCATGGGACTCATGAAGCCATCCATAACAGAATCGTGGACCCCTGAGTGCTGGTTGGCCGGCTTACCTTCCTGAACATCGGCTAGCAGGCTAGCATTGCTCTTCCCTCACAGTCTACCAGATAATTATGCAAAAAGGCTGGGCAGGTACACGGTGCTTGGGCTTTCATCCACAGACTTCTTTAAGTACGATTCTTAATGTTACTTGAAAATGTTCACACATGCAGCTTTATATTTGGATGCGTTTAACTTCAGCCTCGTGGGGATATTGAGAAATGTGCTAAGACATGTTTTTAAAATCACTCGTCCTGGTTTATGACAAATGTGTTCCACTCAGTCACATTTGCTGGAGCTTACGAACCATCCCAGGTACGAGAAACTGCTAAATATTTATCACACATCGTTGGGCTTGACAAAGAGCTACTGCATTATCTTACAGGCAGATGAGACAGGTGGGCGTGATTGCAGACTCTTCCCCGGCTTAATTGTCTCTGCTGAGTGAACACTGCCCCTCTTTCAGCAGTATCTGTCCCTGGTTTGCCATTACGAGAGTTATTATCAAAAATAATCTCTAGCATAGAGGCAAAGTGAAAACCATGTTTATTTTATAATTTCCTCAGTGATGCTAAAAATGGCCTCCCTCAGGAGGCCAGAGCCAGCACTGTTCATTCCCAGCCTCTCCTCAGCACTCACCATTGTCTACTGCATGGACGACAATTGTATAGAAGCTGTCATTCACATGAGGGGACTCCCGGTCTATTTGGCTCTTGGTGGTGACCACTCCTGATTTCTCATCCACAGTCACCCAATTTGCTGGATCATGAACCAGTTTGTATCTTGTAGAAAGAACACACACACACACATTTCTTTTTAACTAGAAATTTGTACCACAAGACAAATCATAGGTGTGGTAGTACATGCTTGTCACCCCAGCACTTGGGATATGCAGTCAAGTGACCATGAGTTCAAGACCATCTTCAGCTATAAAGAGGGTTCAAGACCTTGCCTCAAAAAATATTTTGAATAACAAATCAAGATATATTATAGAACTTCTGTGGTGGTTTGAATAAGGATGGCCCCTGTAGGCTTGGTCACCATGGAGTAGCACTATTTGAAAGAATTAGGGAGAGTGGCTTTACTGGAGTAAGTTTGAGGTTTCAGAAGCCCAAGTGAGCCCACATGCTTTTGCTCTTTTTGCTGCCTGTGGCTCTGGATGAAGAGCTTTTGGCTACTTGTCCAGCTCTATGTCTGTCTGTGTTTCCTGCTATTATGATAATGGACAAACCTCAGAAACTGCAAGCAAGCCCCAATTAAATGCTTTCCTTTTCAAGAGTTGCCGTGGTAATGGCATCTCTCCACAGTAATAGAAACCCTAAGATAACTACAATTCCCATCACAAGTAATTTGGGAATTCAAAGACAATTGAAATCCAAATGTCCATCCAAGTGCTCTGAGCTTGAAGGCTCAGGGATGGCAGTGAAGACTTCAACAAGTCCAGGCTCACTAAAATTTAAGTGCCCTTCTCCTAGGAGGTGTGCCTTGGGAAACACTTGGTGCGGGAACAGAACCAGTCTTAAGGTATCAGTAGGTGGGGCTTCCTGTTCAGTACAGCATACCGCAGACACACAGGTCTTGACTCCTCTTGCAGTGTCTGCTTTGTAGCAGATCTCAAAGGATTTCCTCACCTGAGGATCATCTTCCTGCTCCTCATCTTGTGAACATGGAAACATTTTAAGCAGTAGACAGAAGTAGAAGAAGATGGTATCCATTGGAAGCATGTCTGGTTGCTAACCACTATGCCTCTGGAGGGACCACATTATGGAATTTGTGTACTCAGCCAGCAGCAGCAGCAGCAGCAAAGCTCAGACAAAGAAAGGGCCAGATAAGGGCAGCATCTCCGTGGGCTTTGTTTTCTTCATCTGGGAAAATGCTTCTAACAGGGTTCATCATGATCCCTCTTGGTAGCCAATGGGCCATAGCTCTTGTCTTATCAACAACTTTACCAATTAGGGAAGATTCTAGTAGTTCCTGTGGTTTTATAAGGTTTATAAGCCAAGAACAGAAACTCAAGAGTTCAGACATAGATTATCTTAGCCCAAAAATGACCTCAAGGCAAATTTGGTCATCAAAAGATAACTAACTACAACCAATGTACAATAGACAGTACAAAGTAAAACTCTGCTCTCTGGACACGTCTACCCTGTCATAGAAGACATTCAAACCAACACCCTGGCTGACACCATGCTATAGTATTTCATCGTTGGAGTGGTCAAGACATAGAGACTGCAAGTAGAGTGGTAGTTGTCAGGAGCCTGAGGAAAGGGACCAAGGAAGTGGACTGGAAAGGGGAATTAGGGAAGGAGTTGGGAAAAGGGATCTGGGAAAGAGAAGAGATGTCCTAGGGACTTGGAAAAGGAACTGGTAATGGGCCCGGGGAGCTGGTGTTTGCTGGGCACAGAACTTCCTTCTGGGTATACAAAAAGATGTTCTGGGCGGTGTGTGAATTCATTCAGTGCTACAGACAGAACTCTTAAAGTCAAAAATACTTGACTATTAAGTATTTCATTTAGAATATTAAATATTAGTAAAATTATTTACCTAGAAGCCATGACATCTGTAAAGAGAGACACAGAGCTATATATATATAAATCATATATATTAATTGGCTATGAATGGTCAAAGGGAATAAGTGGGGGGGGGCTCCAGGAGGGAGCTTCAGGTGAGGATAGGACTGAGTTGGACTAATGAGTGGTAATGGAAGTTAGGCTAACCCAGTCAGGAGCTGCAGAGTGAGTTGGATTCACCCAGCCAATGGGCATTTACCAGGTAGCTTCTTATCCTTTTACTCCTTGGACTGAACCAGTCTTGGCAACATTCTGCAACAGCCAGGTGGCCAACAGTACCCTCCCTGCCTCCTCAGAGCCAGCCATACTTTCTGCTCCTCTGTGCCCACCTTATCTGGTTGTCAGCCCTGTCTGGGTCTGTAGCATTGAAATATCCCAGCTGGATGGCAGGCCAGGCTCCGTCTTCCTCACTGACGATGAAGCTCTGAGGGTGTAAAGCTGGTGGGTCATTGGTGTCCAGCACCTGCACGCTCACCATAGTGCTGGCCATCGCCTTCCTCAATGGCTGCAGCTGGCCCTCATTACAATTGAAGAACTGCTCCTGATTCTCCACAACAATGACGAGGCTGTGGGCTACTTGAGTTTCATAATCCAAAGGCTGCCAAGGTAAGAGAGGGCTTGATTAGCGCTCACTGCTCCCCTGGCTGGAGGAAGCTCCACAGAGTCATCGGGAATCCAACAGAGGGTGGAAATGATCAAAAGCCAGTCTTCAGATTCCTTTCAAATCACTTATGGGGCTCACTCTTTCCTCCTCCTCTCCTGGCTGCACAGAGCCTCCATCCATCAGACAGTGATGAAAAATGCAACAAAACCCAGAACTCATGAAACATTTAAGTGTTAACCACACCACAGGAAAAAAAAATCAGAGGAACTTGGAGAAATATGGATACTAATGATCATAGTTACTCAGGGTACAAAGTGGCCAGGGACATGGAAGGGCTGAGAGTCAGGAGGTTTGAAGAACTGCAGGGGAGTGGAGGGGCTTGTCCTAACACTCAGTTTCTCAAGGAAGGCAGGGAAGGGGTTTGGAGACAGGAGGGGCCAAAGCTCCTTTCTCTTTGGTGATTTTAACTCTTTGCTATTCTGTGTCCAAAAGCTACTTACTTTTGGTAATTTTTCTCCTCCTTTAACTCTTTGCTATTCTAAGGCCCAAAGCCACTGGCTTCTGGTAATTTGATTCCAGCTGGTAGCATCACAGAAAGTTGACAAAAGGCTTAGTTTCTCTCTGGCTCAAGGGTCCCCTGGCCAGGTGAGAAACTTGGAGCTCTTTAACTTTTTTGTGAGCCAAAGAGAAAAGAAGGAAGGAAGGGAGAGTACACACACACACACACACACACACACACACTCACACACTCACATACTCACACACTCACACACTCACACACTCACACAGACACATACACTTTGGTTTGGCCAGGCTCAATCACCTGTCTCAACAATTCCACAAATGTTCATGCCTACTTACATACATACACATTTATCTACACACATATGTATGTACATACATATAGACATACAAACATACTTTTACACATATACATTTGGTGGAGGGGGATGAGCCCCAAATGCCACATTGTATTTCTTATGTTTGGCAATTTATTCCTTCTTAGACAAAAGTTCTTCATAAAATTACCTCACAGATAAAACAGTACACAAAAGAGTAGTTACAGAAGGATGTGGATATTAAGTTCTAAGCAGTTCCGTAAGCTCAATATAAGTTCAAAGCAACAGTTTCACATGACCTTGCTTTATCACAGTGCACACCTGTGGCTTCATCCTTGGGCCTGACCTAGAATGAATGTTTTTCCTGGATCACAAATCTGTTCCAAGCCTACTTTCTTATCCTAGTGCAATTAGCCTGTGACACATGATGGGTTTCAGAGCTCAATTTGTAACTTTATTCTGGGGGGTGGGGGGAGGGTTGAAATTACTTGTATCAGTTTAAGAGTTCTATAAAATCGTCATCAGAAATCACGAAATCATCAAGTCATCTATATAGCTTTACTACATGAGAGTACATCTTCATGTTGATCTGCAGGAAATTTGCCCAATAAGGTAGGCTAATGCCCAGGAATCCTTAGGCTGTGTAACAGTGACAGGAAAGGTATGCAAGCAGTGAGAAGCAATCCTGGGATGAAGTCTTTGGTGACCTAGCATCTCACAACTCACCCACTGAAGGCCATACAAAAATGATAGACCGTCTCCAGAAAAGACACTTGCATGTCTTAGCCTTTTCTAGATGGCTTCTAACAAGGAACTCAGTGGCAGGAGACTGAGCAGAAGGCTGTCAGGGACCTTGCTATGCACAGTGTGGGCTGTTGCTCCCTGATATTTCCTGAAGCTTGTTCAACTAACAGGCAGAATCTCTCGACTCTACCCAGATGTATTAACTCCAGCTGGTTCTTCCAATTGACTTAGCTGTACTGTGAGAAAGGTCTCCTTGAAACTCACAAAGACTAAGAGCGTTGGAGTCTGCCTGCCCTGTCAGACTCCACGATCTCAGTTATGTGACTTTATATAAAAGCATCCGTCTGATCTTTAATTTCCTCCAAGACCAGCTACTCCATCGCATAGAGTAGATAGACCCTTGAGCTCACCACACGTGACAACCCACACAAATGCCCCAACATTTACACTTTGGATGTTTAAAATGTTTTAAACCCAGGAGATTAAAAGAAGAACTTTTAGCTGGAGAAGCATGTTTAAAGGAAATGGGAGTGTGGCTCAACCAGTACTGTCCTTGCCTATCACACACAAAGCACTGTGCTTGATCCCCATAAACAAGCACTGCTGTGCACACCCACAATCCCAGCACTCCAGGGTTAAAGACAAGATCAGAAATTTAAGGGAATCCTCTACTACATAGTGAGCTCAAGGCCAGTCTACAATACTTGAAACCCTTTACCAAGAAAATAAATACATTTTTAAGTTCACTTTCATCACATCAGGGGAAAAAAAAAAAACAACATCCAACCTCCCGGGCTCTTGTGAACATAGTAAATTTTCTCTCCAACAGCAACATCAAAGAATTCAATAAGATTCTAAAAAGTTGATTATTATGGTTTCTGCAGGAGGAGCCCTTGGCCTCTAGACAAAGGGCTCAGTGCCTGCTGCATTCTTCTAAGGGTTGCACAGGGCACAATATGTGCTCTGCTCACAGTGAGTGTTTAGTAGGTACCAGTCCCTTATGCATTATGGCTTGTCCTCCAGACAGGAACCACAACACCCACCATCACCTGGTCTTGACTTTACCTTGATAATACTTAATAACCCTTGGTTAGTCTCAGGGTCAGTCAGGATGTCAAAATGCCCCTCCTCATTGCCATCCCATATGTTGAATTGTGTTCTCCACGCTGGTGTGAATGGAGAATCTCCATCTTGAACAGGGAGATGCAACACGACCTGTTTGACTTGACCTTCAGAAATCTGAATCTCATACTGCAAGAAATAATCATCACTTCCATGTCATGGGCACAGAGACACACCATGGAGATGGAGAGCAGGAAGTGAGAGGAGTTCAGGAAGTGAGAGGAGGCAAGCAGAAAGGGAGAGGAGGAGTGCAGGAAGGGAGAGGAGGAGAGCAGGAGGTGAGAGGAGGAGAGGAGGAAATGAGAGGAGGAAAGCAGGAGGTGAGAGGAGGAGAGCAGGAAGTGAGAGGAGGAGAGCAGGAAGTGAGAGGAGGAGAGCAGGAAGTGAGAGGAGGAGAGCAGGAAGTGAGAGGAGGAGAGCAGGAAGTAAGAGGAGGAGAGCAGGAAGTGAGAGGAGTGCAGGAAGTGAAAGAAGGTTCAGGAAGCGAGAAGAGGGGTTTAGGAAGTGACAGGAGGGGTTCAGGAAGTGAGAGGAGGGAGAGGTGGCTCCTCAGAAAGACACCTGCAGCCTTCAGGCATTCGAATTCCCCCAGTTATAGTAGCGAACACCATTGACTCGGGAGCACAATCCTACATACAAATGGCATTTCTTGGGATTCCATGTCTGTAGCTGGGCAATTTTAAAGATACTCAGTGCATTTCTGTGCTGAGAATTTTCAAGATACAATACACATCTCAGCCTATGAGCCTTAAGTATCCTAGCTCTTCCCCAGCAGAGGAGAGATTTGTTTGGATCAAGGTGACCACCTTTCCGGCACACGTAGTTCCTTGAAACGGCTCTCTTTCCAGTATTTTTTGGTGCTAGATCTCAGCAAGCACAGCAGGACAGCAATGTATTTTTTTTTTCCAGGCTTACTTTTGAGCACACATATTTGTCCTAAGCCAGGGGAAGATTCTGATACGAGGTTTAACTGTAAGATTATTTTGCCATTCGTATAAACTTTTGGATGAGGTGCTTTCATCTGAAAACATCCCACGTTGGTTTGTGTAATTAAAAAAATTTAAATGACACATTTTAAAATTAATTGCTTGAATCATTAATGCAGCAGTTACTATGTGCTGGCAAAAAAAATTAATAATATCTCCTAGGAGCTGACAATGGATGCAAGGGGTGGGGGTGGGGGATTAGGGAGAAACTAGAACAAATGAATTCATTAAATAGAGCATGATGAGGAAGATGAAACAGCCAAAGGCTTGGAGCACCCAGGAGGGGTACAGGGTGTTTACTGGGTCATCAAGGGAAACCCCTCTCAGAATCAGTTTTTGTGTGCATGCACATACACTTTCACGTGCCCCCAAAAGACAACTTAAGAGTCAGTTCTCTCCTTCTATCTGTGTTCCAGGGGTGTCAGGATGTCAGTAAGTTCTTTTGCCCAGTGAGTCATCCTGAAGCCTCCAACCTTGCTTGAGATAGATATCCCACTGAGACCTATGGCTCATTGATTAGGCAAAGATGGCTGCCAACGGACCTCATGCCTCCTCCTGCCTGTCCTCAGTGGATATCGCCATGCCCAAAGTTTTATATGGGTGTCAATCTTAGGTCCTCACACTTGGGCAGTGAGTACTTTACAGATTGGACTCTCTGTCTAGCCCCGGGTAGACCCCTCAGTTCCAGTGTAGCCCACTTCTGGGCAATTGTATGTATCTCGCTCATGACCCAGTGGAAGTACCTAAGCCTAGGACTTGGGGACCCTTTACGAGAGGCCTCAGAACTCAGGCAGCCTGTGACTTACATGATCCTCCATAAACGTGGGCATGTGGTTGTTGCCATCTTCCACACTGACGTGAATGGTGGCAGTGGATGACAGGGAAGGCTCTCCACAATCACTTGCTCTGATGATCAGTGTGAACTGAGGAGCTGTCTATTTGGGAGAAAAATGAATGCTAAGCCCCACAAACACAGGAAAGGCGAACATTAATAAGGACATTTCCTTCTAGCATTTTGCATAGCAAGGGTCAAACACAGAGGATTCCCAACCAGGTGTGGGTGCACCAGAGTTCAACCCTGGGTGTTAGCATTCTGTCTAAGCTCCGCCCTACAGTTACCTGGCAACAGCCAGGTAGGCCTGACCCACTATAAAAGTGGCTGCTTACCCCATACTTGCTCTCTTGCTCTTGTTCCTCTCTTGCTCTCTCTTGCTCTTGCCTTCCTGTCCACTCTCTCCCCATTCCCCTCTTCTCTTCCCTCTCTTTCCATGTGCTGATGCTGATGGTCTCTCTCTCTCTCTCTCTCTCTCTCTCTCTCTCTCTCTCTCTTTCTCTCTGACTGTCTCCCTTTCTCTCCCTCTACTACACTCTTAACTCCCCTCCCCATGCCCTGAATAAACTTTATTCTATACTATACCACCATGTGGCTGGTCCCTCAGGGGGAAAGAATATCTCAGCATGGGCTCACAGAGGCATTCCCTTCCCCCATACCTCATCACACATCCACCAAACATATCTCCTCTCTTTATCTTTTTATAAACATATCACTGGGTGTTGTTCTTCAGGTGTTCTCTGCCTTCATTTTTAACACAGTCTGTCTCTCTGTCACAGAGCCTGGAGCTCACCAGTTTGTGGGGGGGTGGGAGTGGGGCTCTAGATATGTGGGTTTTCTGCCACTGTAGCTCTGGGATAACAGGAACTGCTGCTGGAGCACTCAGCTGTTGTTTACATGGTTCTCCTTGGCTGGAGCAGAAGTCTGCCTGCTAGTGCAGCAAGTACTCTGTCAGCAGAGTTAGCTCACCAACTCTGGTGCTTTTAAAATGATAGAATCTACATAACCTCATAATGTAAGCATCCCGAGAGTCGTACTTCTCCGCTGACTAGATCAATCCGAAAGCCACTTTCTCTGAGTAATGGTGTTTGAGAGATGAGGAAATAAAGGACTTGAGAGTTTGGAGTGTTTTCTTGATCCAAATCGACCGTTAACAACTGAAAAATAGGTTGACCTAGAAAGAAGTTTTTAAGAATGTTATTGGTGGCTAAAGGCAGTTTGTCAAAGTAGAAAGAGGGAAAAGTCTTTGCCAAATGCCATCAGGGCACATGCCATGAATGAGATATTTAAATGAGAATTCATCATAGAGACAAACAATACAACATACAGGTGGATACTTAAACAAGGCTAAACTTCAAAGAGCTTTCCAGTCACAGTTGCCACGGTAGAAGAGTGAGTGACAAAATTGATAGGTGAAGAAGTTTTTAAATGTACATAGAAAAAAATACATAAACAAAATGTAAAGGCAAATAATAGGCCCAATAATATGTTTGAAATTCCTGTGGCAAGTATGCGTTCTTCATATAGAAGGAGTGGGCTATGACCAAGAAGGAAATGACAAACACATTAACCAAAAATGGACACAACAAATAAATGAGCAATTGATTTTTAAAAAAGGGCTGAGAAGTGTATGGAGGCATTAACCATAATAGGAAAGACGCACAGACAGCCCTTGGCACAGGCTCATTGCTGCTGCCCAGTGAATACATGACCCTCTCCGGTTCTGGCCAGTTTGCAGCATCTACCTTTCTTCCCCAGAGCTCAGGCCTCATGAATGATGCCTGACTGCAGCACAACTTACCTTGAGTACGTTTCTCAAACACACTTTACAAAAATACTTTTTAAAAGGCATCAACAAAGCAATCTGCAGTAGGAGACCAAGGAGATACCTCAGAGCTTGTCCACACAAAAAATATCTAGTGTTCCAGATGTGCAGAGAAGTGTTGTGGGTAAAATATTTATCATTACTACATGTCTGTGTGATGGGGGCATGCACGCCACAGGGCAAGGGGGAGGTCAAAGGACAGCTTCCTGGAGATCATTCTCTCCTTCCTCCTTTATTCCAGTGCTGGGACTAGAACTCGGGTCCTTGGGCTTTAGCAACGCATCACCATTGGAGCCATTTTACTGACCTCCAAAAGTTCTTTAACAACAAGGAAATATACACCTACATGAAAAAAAAAACCCAACCTGGTATCTATAAATGTTTAACTATTAATACATGTGTATTTTCTGCTATCACGAATAGTACATATATGAACATGTATTTACATTCATCTATAAAACCTGATAATTCGGGAGCACACGCAGCACAAATTTTATGTAACCGTGCATAAAGAAAGCACAAGGAAAAAATACTGAAACTTTAAAAGCTTCCGAAAATTCTCTCTGTGTCCATGCCTTTAGTTCTTGAAGTATTCCAATGACTGCTTTACAACAGTAAAAACTGCTTTTGTTATAAACATAGGTCCTCCTTCTAGAAACATTAGTTTGGCATGTAGAGACTTAGTTTCTGAAGCCCAGATGCTAGACATCACTCTCCTGCCATTCTACAGATAGAACCCTTACAAAGCTTCCTGGGAGCCTCCCACAGCTTCACCTCTGTCCCTCTAGGTGTGGCTCTGTTGCTAAGCTCTCTGTTGCTAGGCTGCATTTACACACCAGCTCTTGAGGTGGCACAGCATCCACATCCTTCCAAGGACAACACAAAATCAACCTGACAGACCAAAGACTTCTGTGGTTCTGGGCCTGCAACCTTGGAAACATGAGCCATGAAAAGTCTTCCCAGGTGACCAGTATCAAAGTCCTCATCAATATCAAAGCAGGAAGGTAAATAAATAAATAAATAAATAAATAAATAAATAAATAAATAAAAGACATCCATGGCAAAGGGTACACACACAGTACCACACATCCCAACACACCTGAGGCTTGGCTCTCCTTCACACTGATGTTAAATTCCTTCTCAGGAAATTGGGGTGCATGATCATTCACATCTCTGATTCTGATGTTGAATATCAGGGATTCATCCACAACTTTCCCTGTAGATCGATCTACGGCATCAAAGTAAACCTGGGAAACAGAAAACAGTGAACAGTGTGATTGTGTCTACCTGAAGACCCTGACCAAAGAGCTACTAATGCAAAGATTGTGGTGCAGTTCCAGGGTAGGGATTGCATCAGCACCACACACCATGTTGCCCCAGGGACTGAGCACAGGCTCCTGAAGACCAGATGCAAGCATGTTTAGGGAAACTCCTCATCTGTTATGAAGGTCAAACTCGGTTTCTCCATTTGGATGGAGGTGCTGGGGAGCTGTTTCTACAGCTTATCAGTGTTCTTTAAAGGAAGAGACAGTGACTATGGCTAAGCCTTAAGAATAGTAGCCATGGATGGGTTTGGGGATAAGGAGTGCCCAGAGGAACCAACACAGCCATTGACACATTAGGTTAATAGAGGGCAACTGTCCTCACAAGCCTCTCCAGCAGGTCTCAAATTCCTCCTTTCCCAGAGGCATCAAACTAGTAAGCTAAGCTTGTGTGTTGAGAAAAGCTGAGCAAATTAACTCAGATAGAAAGAAGTTAATAACAAAGATCAGAGAAGATTATCAATTAAATGGACAACGCCAAACAGCTGTCACAGAACTAGACACGAGTCCTTTAAATGATTGATTCAACTAACAAGCCTCTAGAAAACTTGTTGAGGGGGATGTGGCACAGAGAAAGGACAAGAATAAAAGGGAGTGTCAAGATCACAAACGCAAGAAGAGACATTAGTACAGATCTTATGTTTGTAAGAAAGACAGAAACCCTTTCTCCCTTAGGTTGCTTCTTGTCAGAGTGCTTTGTCACTGCATCAAAAATGAAACCAGGACACACACACACACACACACACGTGCATGCATTACCACACACATGCACATATATACATATGCACACATTCATGCACATGTGCAAACACATGTGTACTAACACACACATGTACGTACATACACACATATGCATACACACACATGTTCCCATAATTTTTTTTTACAAAGAAAACAGCCTAAAAGGGCAATACACTGTAGGAGTACAGCTCCGTTATAGCCTGTCAATGGCAAACGTGTGTAGATAATAGAAGCTTTGTGGTTCTCAATAAGGGAGTGGGGAGTGAGTAGAGCCTAGGAGACTTGGAGCAAGGAAGCTACTCTACAGGAGGCTGTGATGAAGGTACCTTATCAACCCATGCAATGCAAAACACCAAGAGTGCATCTGGGCAGGAAGTAGGCAAGCAATTGGCTTTGGTTGGTAATACTATAAAACCCTAGCTCATTAGTTACAACAGAGATGACATCACACCAGGGCAAGATGCTGACAGCAGGGAACTCTGGGAACTCCCTCCACTTGCTGGTCTGTTCTTTCACAAATCGAAAAACGCTGTGAAAAGCACATTCCACTGATTGCAATATTAAAATAAGGCAATGATGACTACATAACTCATAATGTGCCATTAATTATAAAATAAAAATTGGAGATATATATGTATATATTTCTAGCTATAGATCTGTCTGCATGTGAGAGAGATGTGTGCATATTTTTAAATGACTGTAACCTGCCTCACTGCTGTATCTCCCTTGCTCTAGAATGCAAGGTTTGATCTGCTACAAGCTGAGAAGCTATAGGGACAGAGCCTGCTGGGAGCCTCCAGGAATTCAGTTGCAGCAAAAGGGACACAGCGCCCATGAGCTGCAATACGGAGGTGCCCTCAAGCACAGGACCACTCCACAACGGGTCCTTGGTTTCAGGCACAGGATCCTACTAAGGGTGTCAAGAAAAATGAGTTCCTTAAAGAAGCTGGGGCGGAGGGGTACCAGACAGACAGATGGACACTTCCCACCCTCGCAGAAGCCATAGGAAGCAGCCTGTGCTCTCTGTACCAGAGAGAAGGTGATTGGCTATTCAACCCCGGAGGAGGTAGAAGAACCCAGCTCCATTGGGAGAGCAGAGCCTGAAGCACGTGTCTAGCCTTTCTGTTCTCACTGTGCAACTCCGCGACCTAGCCTGGGCAGCCTCGGTATCCTCCGGTAAGGCTGACGGATGCTGCAGGGCTCCTACTCCTGAGCTACTCCGCCTCAGGGATTCTGGCATACATTTTTAAAGTTTTCACAAGCAAATTGGCTCTCTCCCACTCTGTTGCTCCCTCGTCCTCCATAATTCATGGTTGTGCTGGCAGCTCTCTGCTCCTTAATCACCCTGACTTCTAGCTCTCAGACTGGGCCAACTGTAATCCTCCCACTTAAACAAGAACCATGTGTTTGTTTTGTGTTTATTATTTTATATTCCATTTATTATCCTAAAAGCTACATCTGAGACCTTTAGTTCTGACAGATGCCCGAGGAGCCTGAGTACTGTTTATTCATTGACAAGATGCAAAGAAATTCCAGGCGACTCAGTCACAATGCAGAAAGGAAATACCACCGGTGCTTTCTGTACTTGGAATGGTTTTCAGCCTTTTGTTAGAGCTGGGAGATTTACACCCTTGGATAAACAAACTGTGCAGCACTTGCATGACGGACCGCCATATGGCCGTTTGTAATTACACGCACAAGATCTATAGCTTCCCACCCAGACTAGCAGAGGAAGCGTCTTAAATGCCCAAGGCACAACGGGAAATCAGTTACACGTGTGACTTAGAAGTGGGTCAGGCTGGTCGAGCATGGACAGTCGATACATAATTATTTGAAAGAGTGTAAAAGGATGGGTTGGAATGGGTACATGTGTCCTGTGAAACTGAGAAGGTTTAAAATGAATAGAAGAGATTCCTACACAGGGAAAAGACATTCTTTTCTTTGTGAATCCACCAAGAATCATACTGCAGTTCTCAGCAGATTTTTACAGATTTCTTTTAAGTTTATAGCATTAATAAGCAATTCCACACCCTCCATCTCCCAAACCCAAATTCTACATGCTTTGTCTAATTTTAGAGACCACCCGGCCCCGTAACTGGCTGGTTTTGTGTGTCAAGTTGACACAAGCTGGAGTTATCACAGAGAAAGGAGCTTCCCTTGAGGAAATACCTCCATGAGATCCAGCTGTAAGGCATTTTCTCAATTAGCGATCAGTTGAGGGTGGGAGGGTCCATAGTGTGTGGTACCATCCCTGGGCTGGTAGTCCTGGGCTCTATAAGAAAGCAAGCTGAGCAAGCCAGGGGAAGTAAGCCAGTAAACAGCACCCCTCCATGGCCTCTGTATCAGCTCCTGCCTCCAGGTTCCTGCCCTGTGTGAGTTCCAGTCCTGACTTCCTTTGGTGATGAACAGCAATGTGGAAGTGTAAGCTGAATAAATCCTTTCCTCTCCAACTTGCTGCTTGGACATGATGTTTTGTACAGGAATAGAAACCCTGACTAAGACACACACCCCACCCCAGGTTACATTGGGGAACAGCATGCATTGGGGAACATTATGCATCTGGAGCTTCTCTTTGCAGCCTCAATGTGTTTCCTTGGTTTGTAGTGGTGTCCTGTTTTTCTAGTATCTCAAAACTAATAATCAGCACTTAAGAAGAGAAGTGACCGGTTAGAGTAAACATGTGGGTGACATGTGGCTTATGCCACTTCCCACACTTTCCACATCTGGGGACCTCCACCTGAGGGTGATATTCTCACAATTACATTGGAATTTGTGCTCGTTTTCTGGAAGCTGGAACTGAAACCCATTATGGCAGGAGCCTGAGATGGAGCCTGTTCAGGCTTCTCTTCATGGGTTTCTGATCACTGGTAAGCCCAAGAATCCCTGTCACTCAAGTCTCTGCCTCCATCTCCTCAGTTTAACCCCAAGTATTCACTCTCTTCTGTGTCTAAATATCCTCCTCCTCCTCCTTCTCCTCCTCCTTCTCCTCCTCTTCTTCCTCTTCCTCCTTTTCCTTCTTCTTAGGACATTGGCCAATCTGGCCCAGTATGACCTCATCCTAACTCGATTGCACTGCAAGGTCTCAATGGTCCAATAAGGACACATTCACAGCTACCATAACTGAGACTAATGCTCATATTTTTGGTAGGTCTGGTTAGGTAGGTAGGCCTCCTGGAAAACTCAATTTTACCAGCCTGGTTCCTCACCTACTCATCCAGTGTACTTACCTGAGACACTGTCACATGAAAGGCCCTGCTTTGACCTTAAAGGGATGGTCACAAGGAAGGCCAGGGTCTTGCACCTCTTAGAATCCACATTCTGATGGCCTGGTGGCCTTTAAAACCAAACACAAATGCACACATTCCAGAAAACATTAAAGAGCAACTGAACCAGAGTCACAGAACAGAGGATGATGGGGTGGAGGTGACAGCACGTAAGTTCCATCCTGTGTTTCCTTCGTGAAACTTTACAGTCAAATGAGAGGACAAGGTGGCTTGATTTTTCATAACATTTGCATATTTACATGAATCGATATGAAGGACCATTGTGGGGGATGGGGAGATTACCTAGTTAGTAAAGTGTCTATCTTGCAAAAAGAGTTGACATCCCTGAGACCCATGAAAAAGCCAGTCACAGTGTTATGCATCTGTATCCTAACCATGGGGATGTGGAGACAACAGGCTCTCCTAGCCAGCCTAAAAAATAGATGGGCCTTGGTTCAGTGAGAGAGCTTGTCTCAAAAAGTAAGGTGAAAAGCAACAGAGGAAGACACCCAATCTCCACACGCACAGAAATACACATGGAAGTCTCCCCCCTCCCCCTTGTGTGTGTGTGTGAGTGTGTCTATGTCCCCTTATGAAGCAATTAAGTTATGATGAGGTCATACTGGACCAGGATTGGCCAATGTCCTAATAAGAATGATATTCTGACACAGAAGAGGGCAAACACGTAGGGTTACACACACATACACACACACACACACACGTGTTTTAGTTAGGGTTTCATTGCTGTGAATAGACACCATGACCAGGGCAACTCTTATAAGGGACAACATTTAAGTAGGGCTGGGTTACAGGTTCAGAGGTTCAGTCTATTATCATCAAGATGGAAGCATGGCTGCGTCCAAGCAGGCACAGTGCAGGAGGAATTGAAAGTTCCACATCTTGTTCAGAAGGCAAACAGAAGACTGTCTTCCAGGTGGCTAAGAGGAGGCTCTCATTGCCCACCCCCACAGTGACACACTTCTTCCAATAAGGCCACACCTACTCCAACAAGGCCACACCTCCTAATAGTGTCACTCCCTAGGCCAAGCATATTCAAACCACCACACAAAGTAAATGTAAAAAGACATGTTATCTTAATGTCATGGTATAACAGACCCCCAGACTTAGCACATAATGAAAGTACCACTCAGGCCCTGGGACCCAGCATGCAGAAAGAACAAAGACTTGATTCATCAAAGACCATCATCCTTGGAAAGTCCCTGAACGTACTAATCTTGCTTTTAGGCTACTGTAGCTCAGCATCTGGCTAACTATTCTTGACAGCTGAGGAGTTTCAACCCAGGATATCACTTGTGCTTAAACACCCACCCCAAGAAAGTCTCAGGACTACACTAGGGTCCCAATCCCCAGTATAGTTCCCGGCTGGCTAATAAAGACTTCCTATTGGCTTAAACCTGTGTCCAAGTGGTCTGCTCTGGAGATTACCTCACATCTGTCCCCTAGGGTGCGATGCATGTCCCTAACATGTCCCATGCCTTTTTGTTCTAAATGGTACCTGGGAACTATCTGTGACTTGAACAGTGCATCTGTCTCAACCCCAAGTTTCGGAAAAGGCTCCTAGGGACCAGACATCTTGTCAAGCCTGTGACTTTCATGCCAGCTCCGATCATGTCATTCAAAGTATTTAGAGCAAACAAGCTAGGCCAACCACGCTGAGGCTAAACATTTGGTTCAATCTTGTTAAACCTCCTGCTGCTGCTGTGCACTGGCCCATTCCTGTCAGTACAGCAGCAGAACAGAGGCCCCAGCATCACTTCAGAGCTCGTTAGAGATACTGACTGCCTGGCCCTATCCAAACGAACAAAGCAATCTGCACAGTGAGGGCATGTGTGCACCTGTGTGTAGAGGCCAGAGACCTACATCAGGCGTCTGCCTCAGTGTTTCAGTGAAAGAGTGTCTCTCAATCTATTGGAGCTCAGCAATCTCCAGACTGGCTGGCCAGCAAGGATCCTCTTGTCTCTGTGTCCCTAGCTCTGATGAGACAGTTATACACAGTTTTCAGCTCTTGACCTAGGTTCTGGGAATCATACTCAGGGCCTCATGCTTGGACAGCAAGCACTCTGTCTACCGAGTCATCTCCCCAGCCCCGAATCTGCATTTCATCATGATGCTCGGGTGCTATTTACTAAGAACTGAAAAGCCCCTTCAGCATCCTTCTTACACTCCTTCCTTTCTTACTAGCTCTGTAAATCCCAAAGACAGGGAGGCAGCATCTAGTAGCTAGAGAAGAGTCACAGATTCAACTCTGCATCTGGTAGGGTTTAGGGAGTATTCTGTATCTTTAAACCTTGTGTCCAAGCCTTCTGGTGACATTATGGTACACATTTTGTTGTAGGTACGTATTTTGAGGTTGCTGGGAGAACACTTCATAAATTACTTTTCTCATATAGTAAGCGTCATATTCCCACCCCAAAGGAGTTAACTGACAGCCAAGTCCTGTTCCACAAGTCCACAAGAACAAAGGCCTGGGGGAGTTGGGAACATGATACACCACACTGTGACTTGAGGCCTTTTTCTTTGTAATTTTCTTTCCTGGTTTGAAACCTGAATTTCAACTGCATAGAAGTCCCCAGAGTGATAAAATCCCTGAGTCCACATGGGCTTCGATAACTGGTCAGAACCTTCCCTCAGCAGCTGCCACCCGGGGTCCATGTGTAGCTGCTCTCCATACTCCAGATGTCATCTGCCAGAAACCCAATCATAGCATTTTATAGACGATCCCTTAATCCCATTGGGACAGTGGTCAGAAAGCTGTTGACGGCCCCTTACACCCATTGTAGTAAAGTCTAAAGATGACTCCAAGAATTAGCTGTGTCCCACATGGACCTCCACAACTTGACACACTGAGGAATGTGCTAACTTCCAGGATCCTAACGGAGTTAGCCAACAAATGCTTACCAAGTTCAATACCATACAGGAGCTTTGCACTGAACACAAGCTTAAACTATACCCCATTTTAGGTACCATAAAAGACGGTGTCACTTCTCGATCGACAGGGCGATGAACATATATTTTTCCACTCTGGTGATCTTCTATAGAGAATAGACCAATCTCTGGAAATTCATCCACACCAGGTCCTCTGATTAAATACATCAGCGACACATTCTCTGACATATTATTGAAGAGCTAGAAGGAGGAAAACAGAAAAAAAATTAAAGGAATCTGAGAATAAACCACAGTGATCTTCAAAAAGCAAGGCTAAGAACCAAGAGATCTTTCAGGAATAGACACAAGCTGTCACACTTCCAAGGGGTTGCTAAGGAAGCAAAGGGCTCATCAGAACTATGGGAACAAAGATCCTGAGGCAGGGGACTGCAGGGCTGGCTCAGTGGTTAAGAGTGCTCGATGTTCTTACAGAAAACAAGAGTTTCATTTCCAGTACCACACAGCTTGCAACTGCCTGTAACTCTGGAGATCTGATGCCTCTGGCCTCTGCAGACAACTGCACTCATATGCACAAACCTAGACAGGGGCATACACATAAACACGGCACTCAAACAATAAAAATAAAATCTGAGACTGCAGGCCTGGCTCAGTGGTTAAGAGTGCACACTTTTCTGTTTTTGCAAAAGCCTAGAGCATGGATGCCAGCGCCTGTTTCAGGACCTATAACTCCAATTCCAGTGAGATCCTACTCCTCTGGCTTCCACAGACACCTGCCCTGATACGTACACACAATTAAAACTAAGAATGAAACTTTTTAAACAATAAAATAAAGATATGGGTTGCTGTGTGGACTGGAATAGAGAAACTGGAGATGTTTGTGTGATCAGAAAGAACCGCACACTGGGCTGCCCAATCCATGCCCTTGGATACTCTGCTGTCCTAAGGAAGGTTGGACAACGTGCCCTGTCAGGAGAGTCTGGCAGCCACACCCTTAAATGAGAAAGGAAAGTCACAGAATGGCAAGCGCACCTTCACATTCCCAAACTGTGTGGAAGTATCTGGAAGAACACATACCAATGAGCTCATGTCGGTTTCATCTTGAGAGAATAAGAAAGAACACGGCCACACATGTAGCTTTTTAGGAAGAGAAGCACTCTCGTCACCCTTCTTATTCTTTCTTAAATAAATGATTACATTTATTTAACATCATCATTTGCCAGTGTGATGTTGTGTGTGTGTGTGTGTGTGTGTGTGTGTGTACATGCCATTGGAGGTTGGAGAACAACTACCAGGAGTTAGTTTTCTCTTTCTTCTACGTGGTCTTTGGGATCACATTTAGGTTGCCAGGCTTAGTACCAACATACCTGTGGCAAAGTAAGCATTTTAATGATCTTTCCCTATAGTTAAGAATGATTGTTTTTTTGTTTTTTGTTTTTTAAAGTGAAACAGACAGACCTGTATGTTATGAGTTAATTTCTTCATAGCTACAGGGAGAAGCCACAGTGCAAAGATGCATCCTCAGGCAGAAGTATAGACTGTAGAAATCAGGCATCCAGAGTCCCATTCATGTTCCCTTCCCCCTACTCTGTTGGACCCTAAGTCAGGCAGGTACATAGCAAGGACTCTGTCAAATCCCTTTTAAAAACAAGTGGTATGATCCTGGCTTCTTTCCCTAAAGAGACAATCCACAAATGCCAGCAGAAATCCTTTCAAGGAATCCTCTCCAGAAAAGATATTCTGTCCACAGATGTCAAGTATGTTCTTACCTCCCCAACCAGTTTAGGAAAGGGCCCTGGGTCTTCCTCCTGCATTTCCAGGGTAGTGAGAACCCATCTTCTCTTGAATCGCTGTAAAGGGTGGTGGCTTTGTCCCTGTAGGGCACAGGATGACAGTGTCAGTAAGGATAGTGATGAGCTAATAGCCTGGATCTGTGTGTCTGAGCTTCATAGCTGGATACTATGAGCCAACACAGCATGCATGCTTTGTTTTTTTGTTTTGTTTTTGGTTTTGTTTTGCACCCAGGGCTAGCATCTGAGTCCGGGCACTGCAACTGTCTGTCCTCTTAACAGCTGCTGTCATTCCTAAGGGTGAGGCACAGGCTGTCCACTGATTTCACAAGGTTAGTGAGATGGTTTTAGAACTTTGCAAAAAATGGCACTAAAGATTATTGTCTACCAGGTATAACTATGTGACCTATAACAATAAGCAAATAGCCTAATCAAAAGAAAAGCAGTCCCTTTGTTAGTCTCTCAGTCCTCCTGAAATCATTGATGAGAAAAATCTCCATTTGACTTATAATGTTAATATCTACTAGTTTCCCTTTTAGCAAACATGTATATACATAGGCATGAGCCTCTGAATTGAAGCACTCCATCCTGGAAGGAAACTCATTAAACTCAGGAAATAAACAACTCACAAGTCTCAGGAAATAATTGAAATCTACAGGACACACTGTAAAGAGATAATCTCTTATTAGCATCACCTGCCAATATAAAAAGCTTATGGCCCATGAGCTGAGGGAGGAAATAGGGGGTGAGACATCCAGTAGGGATAGAGAAAATTCTGGGAAATAATCAGAGATATGAGAGAATTGCTCCAGAATGGTGAGGAGACAGACATAAACCAGCCATGAAGCTGAACTCATGTTAGAATAAAGGGGAAATTTCACCTTTAACTCTGAGGACACAGATGTATGAAACTGAGGAGAAGTAACTAGCCTTGTGGTAGATATATAATAGAATAAATGGGCCATATAAGTTATGACCTAGTCAGGAAACAAGCCTAAACTTGTGACCTAGGGATTTATTTATAAATAATTAGTCTCAGTCTTTACTTCTGGGAATTAAGTGGTTGAAGGAAAAACTTAGTTTTGCTGGCCCAAGGCCCCCATCCCTGATCTCAAGGTATATAAGCAGTAAGGAAGGCTAAACAACACACACACACACACACACACACACACACACACACACACAAATTCAGTCCTAAAACAAACAAACAAATCCCAGCCAGGACCTTCTTAATAAGAACAATTCTAGATACCCAGAAGAGAGCCTCAACAAGATCAGTCCTGTTGGTCTTTCTTGACATAGGGAAGACGGGGAGTCTTCAGATCCTCACCTGAGATTCCAGCTCCTCTTTCCTGTTTCTCCAACATATAACCCTTTCCTAGATGAATACAGCCTTTGGGGGAACTATAGTATTTAGAGCCGTGGTTCTCAACCTGTTGCAACCACTTTGGCAAACCTCTAACTCCAAAAATATACACACTGTGAATAATAGGAGTAGCAAAATTACTGTTATGAAGTAACAACAAAGACAATTTTATGGTTCTGGGTCAATATACCATGAGGAAATGTATTAAAGGGTCACAGTATTAGGAAGGTTGAGAACCACTGATTAGAGGGTAGAAGATTAACTATGACTCCATCCATGCTGCTATGGAGAGGTTGCTATCCATGCTTGGGTAGGAGAACTTCCCGGTGATGCAGCCATTGGTGGATAATCTACATCCCTGACAGT
Organism: Grammomys surdaster; assembly: GCF_004785775.1. NCBI lineage: Eukaryota > Metazoa > Chordata > Mammalia > Rodentia > Muridae > Grammomys > Grammomys surdaster. The sequence goes on along the minus strand of NW_021604683.1, from coordinate 994,617 downwards.
AAGCCCAATAAGCTAACTGGCTCACAAGCCAGACTTGGGTAGAAATATATATATTTGTTTTGTCCAATCACTGACGCCCTTAGACATCTGCCACATCTCTCCAAGAAAAATTAATGGAACTCAGACAGACAGTGTTAGGTTTAGACTGTGGCCTCAGATATTTGCCAGACAAGGGAATCTGTATAGAATGTAACCCAACAGTTTATTTCTCATTAAATCCATTACACAACAACCATATGTCCTATGATGGATTCTGCCCACATTAACTTTTGTCCTATTTATCTCTATCTGCAATAACATTAAGCTTTTTGGAATGACTTACTTATAAAGTGAATGGATAGAATAAAAACACTAAGCATTCTCAGGCAACATGAGAGGAAGGGTAATGTTCACAGTGGTGGGTATCACACTGCCCACCCTGAAACCTAAAGGGATCAGAACCAGGGCATTTTAATGCAATAAACATGTTGTCCAATCCTGCAGGCTTGCACTGTTAGCTGCTTTTTGATCTTCCCAGGTTACTCTAGTTAGACATGAAGATATCCCTGGGGCTCACTGTCAGTACCTGGTGGGTGTTAAAGACCACATCTGGCTACAATTCTATGCTCTGCAAAGCAACCATGAGCAAGGCACTGAAGAACCCAGCCCCACTGTCTATAGGCGAAGAGCAGACTCTGGCCTCTTTCATTAGAATTGACTCTCAAACCCACCTGGGTGATTAAGACAGCCATCAACTTCCTCTTGGAAGCTGTTAGTGACTCTGACCTTAAAGCAAAAAATGACACTAATTAATTAGTGTCATTAATTAATGCCCTTATTAGCATCCTATAGCAACTCCAGGAAGTAGCACAAATACCCAGAAAGCACCTCTGCATTTAGATTCCTGTTTTATGGCTCTAGGGATGGAGCCCAGAGGCTCCTCCTGGGTGCTAGGTAAACACTGCCCTACTGAACCATGTCCTAGCCCCTGTGTGTAGTGTCAGTAGCTATGATGTCTTGCTAACTGCATCTCAATTTATGATCACCTTGTCCCTAACCACAAGGAAACGGACTACAAGACTCTGGTGTGTCACAGCCAATGGAAGGGATGCTCAACCACCAAAGGAGACAGAGCTAACCTCATCTACCCAGGATCAGCACAAAGGCTGACATGCTTGTACAAGAGTTAACACCAAATGTCAGCTGATGATGGGGGCTTAACCGGAATTCTTTTCTGTCTCCGCTTCTGTTCCTTTATTTACAGTAATTGGTAAAATAGTAGAACTTGTCATTTCACTGAGAATTTCCTATTGTGTGATCTATATTCCAACAGCCTTGTTCCCCCCCCCCCAAAAAAAATCCATACACAAAACTGTTAGTGTTCTGTCTGAACTCCACCACCACAGTCACCTGGCAGCAGTCAGGTATGCTCCTCCCCACAGTTACCTGGCAACGGGCAGGTAGGCCTGCCCACTATAAAAGGGGCTGCCCTCCCCCTCCTCTCTCTCTTGCCCCCTTACTCTTGCAGGCTGTCCCCTCTCCCCTCCCCCATTCCTTTTCCCCTCTCTCCACGTGGTCATGGTGGGCCTCTACTCCTCTGCCTCTCTGCTCTCTCTCCTCTCACTCTCTCTCTCTCTCTTAATAAACTCCCCCTCGTGGAGCCGTCTGTTCTGGCGTTATCTGTCCAAGCTTCGTGCGAAAATCTTTTCAAAGACTATGGAAGCACAAAGACAGGTACTATAATGGGGTCCAAAGCTACAGTAAGCCATAGTGTGTATGTTTAAGAAGAAAAGATAGAGGCAGCAAAAGTGAGCCCATTGGAAACATATGATAAAGCAAATGGGGCAAAAAATTAACAATCAATTAATTTTCATAAAGGGTATTTTGATAGGTCAGTGAGATGGCTCAGAGTGTAAAGGAGCTTGCAGTGCAGTCCATGGTGTTCATCGCAGCAACAGAAAGCCACACACACACACACACAGACACACACACACATGCACGCGTGCACATGTACAAGTACATGCACACACACATACACACATGCATGCACACACGCACACACACATGCACACACACATGCA